>NW_023270426.1:18352339-18538399 GCF_011800145.1 Mirounga leonina
CCCCCCCCCCCCCCCCCCCCCCCCCCCCCCCGCTGGCTTCTTCCTGGCCTCAGACCTTGCCTGGGCCCTGGGTTAAGTTGGGAGTGAGGCTGGTGTTGGGCTGAAGCCGGAATATGACTTAGATGGGTTACTTTGGTGGGTAATGGGTAGGGAGTCCCAGGGGCAGTTAAAAGGCTGAGCTAGTCCGTTTTGAACCCCTAAACCCTGCCTTCAACCAATGACTCCCTGCCCCTGTGGAGTCTCTGGGGGAAATTTATGCATACAAGACAAAAGGAAGTTTCTAAATTGCTAACTGGGGATTTGCCTGCCTTCCCTATGAGTTGCTCAGGTTGCTGGGCAGATGGACCAGATGGAAAGACCCTTTGCTCTGGGCCAAAGACAGCAGAGTTAGCCAAGCGCTTCTCCTTAAATACAGACAAACCCAACATCACAGCCCAGTCAGGCCTTCCAAAGGTGGGGGCACCAGCAAGCACCAGGCCCTGCCGGCTCAGCCATGTGGGAAACAGGCAGAAGGAGGCAGGGGAGAGAGTTGAGACCACAGGTAAGAGATTTTCAAGAGCTCCTCTCTTGTAATACAGCTGGAGAAGCAAACTTGGAGCCCATGGTCAAGAGCAGACATGAGACTGTGGGAACCCACAGTCCTCTCAAGGTGCCAGGACCAGGCCTTGGGGCAAGAAGAGATAGGGGTCAGATGTGGAGGAACCTCTGGGGGAGTGGGTTGGTTGTGGGTGGATAATGGGTCAGAGTAGCTTATGCTGATCACTCAGCACTCCCTGGCAGAGGCCATCGGCTGGGCTCCAAGCCCTTCAAGGATGCAATGAGGATGAACTTCAGAGGACTTGCGCTGGGAACCAGAGGACAGGCAGAATGTTTGGGGCAGTGGGCAAATGAGAACCAGAGTGCATGGACTTAGGCACAGATGCTCTTTCCTGGAGGGATTCACCAGGTGAGGACTTCTGAGTGACAAGGCCCTACTCTGAGACCAGCCTAAGGGTTCCTAGCCAGGGCTGCCACCAGCCTATTCTTTTATATGAATCAGAAAATGTGCCCCCCCCCCCCCCGCCAAGCAGACACAGCCCCAAGGGCACATAGGTTGGTATCACAGTGCAGACCAGATTTCAGCCCCCATCTGCTCCCTCAACTGAGCACCTTTGAGCAGTGCACAACCTGCTCAAGCATCCAGCTGTTAAGTGAAAAAACAGCCACAGGCTGAAATTGAAGAGTAGAGGGTCCATCCACATGATGCCAATACCTAATAACATGTTCACATCTTACACTTTCCAAAGTCCCCACCCCATCTCGTGTGATGGGATAAAGCAGAGATCACTGGCCTATTTAACCGAGGAGGGGACATGACTGGGAGCCAGGCTTGCAAGGTGTATATGACAGTCCAACGTTTCCCTCCCACAGTCCCTGCCACCTTTCTCCACTCAGTTGCAAGGTGGAAGTATTGAAAATAAAAGCATCACTAAATCACTTATCGCCCTGAGCCTTAGAAATTACTTGAATGGAGTTTAGGGTAGAACTAGTTAAGGCTGGTATTATAATAGCTCAGGAGACATGGTGAAAATCTCTTAACAAAGGCTATTTAATCCACCACCCTCTTCTTAAATTAAACGTGTGCTGAGGAGGGAAATAGGTCACACAGTCCTATTCTCTTTGGGAGTTCCCAATCCAGATCTGTAGGGATTCGCTCCTCCTCAGGGTAAGCTGACCAAGATTACTGGGAGGTGTGGGGTGCGGGGACAGAATCATATTCTGACCCAAGAAGCAAGTTGAAGCCAGGTGGGTTTTTCACAAAGTGATGCCAGGAGGGGACAGTACTGTGAAGACACAGAACCCAGAGGGAGCCCGAGAAATCCTCTTTTCTGGTAGGTGCTTGACCTACTAATTACCCAAAAAATTCAGGGCAAATGCTTGCTCCACCAATTAATTATTCAGAAAAGCCCAAAGCAGTGGGGAATTGAAGCAAAATGTTGGTGGAAAGTGCCTTTTTGGAGAATCACTGCACACTCCCTGTGCCCATTTCCCACCGCTTTAGTCTCTGAGGATGTCTGCCAGTTCAGGAGGTGAAAAGGAGATTTCCTGACTCCAGCCTTCCCTTCCTCCCATCACAGCCCAGGCCTCCGACGTGGAGCCCCAGAAGGACAGGCAGGGGTTGGCATGAGCAGGAGCATCAGGGGCAGGCGAGGGGTCTATGCTGCTCTGGATTACAGGGCTGGTCACTGGCTCATGGGAAGAGAGAAGCATGAAGGAAAACAAGTCTCTAGAATGGGAGCAAGAACCCCACCCCCAGAGGGCTCCGAGGAGCCTGGCCACCTCCCTGTCCCAAGCTCCTATCATGCCAATTGGCCTTTGTGATTCTTCTGTTAAAACACTCCCCAAGGTGTTGGGCCAATGCCCAGCACAAAAGTGTGCCTCAATAATGACAGTCTTATTAGTCTCTGTCCCTGGGATCCCTCCCTCCATGGCCACAGAGCTGAAGCAGGAGACATATCTTCCCTCTGCTTGCATGCATTACCATGACCTAGCCATCTCAGCCAAGGGCAGGAGACCACAGCCCTGAGACTCATCCATGGTCCTCTCCCTACCCACAGAGTTGCCCCCTCCACCCAGGTCCCTAGTTGACCGCCCTTCACTTTCATGGTAGGAAATGGTCTGGATACCTTCACTGTCCCTGTCCCTCCAACTCCCCACTTACCAAGGCCCTTTCCATCCTTCACTACCCTATGGGCACCTCACCTCTACATGAAGATTCTCTGACCCAACTCCCCCCCACCCCAGCCCTTGGGGATCTCCTTCCCTTGGTGCTTCTACCTCCCATTCATGCCTGACCCAGAGGCCCTCACCCAAGAGTTCTCTCCTCCACTCCAAGAAGGCCCCAAGAACAGGACTCAGACTTTTGCTTCTCACTAAGACATCTGCAGGGCCTTCAGGCTGAGACCAAGACACTCTCTGGAAGAACTCCATCTCACAGAAGGCAGCGCACATTCATCAATGTCAATACACAGTGTATTTTAGAACCATTTGTCATTCTAGTGGCCTGGTTATCAACTTTCCATCTTGTAAATATATTCCTCTGGGAGTAAGAACTGTTTCTTTTTGTTATCAAAGGAAATTATGAAATACTAGTGTTCAATGGAACAGTTGTCAAATCTGGCTTTGGAGTGCCCCATATAGTAGAAATTAAATGTTTTCTTCATCTAGCCATATTGAACAGCCAAGATTACCACGGCCGGTCATTAGAGAGACAGATGCTCCCCTGTTCTGTGGGGCGGCCGCAGCGAGAAGCGCAGGCTCGGGAGGCAGATGGAGGGGGAGGATGCAAGGATAATCATAAACAAACTGGAATTATTGACTGTCTGCGAGGTGCTGGTCAAAATAGACTGTACCTAGAATAAATAGTCCTTTTACAAAATGCTTTTGGGAGATGCAACAGCAATTTCTTCTTTCTCCGCCCAGAGCTATCTGCAAGAGGAATTCAGACCAACTGTTTCTGCTGAAAGCTGTTTGGATCGCACCGGCAGGTTTTGGAATCTTCTTCTCACAAAGTCTTGGAGGTCAGTTGCTAATGGAGTCAAACAAAGAAAGACTCACTGGCAGGTCAGGGCTGTCGGACTTTCTCCGCGTATCTGCTGCTAATGGAGACTGGGGTCTCGGGGGTGGCCCAGGCTGCCAGAAGGTGGGCGGTCAGTGGGCACAGTCCTGAGACAGCTGGCCACCTGAGACGCTAAGGAAAGTTCCACGTTGTTCCCAGAAAGGACAACAAAGAAGGCAGACAGACCAGCAACGAGGGCCTGGGGTTCCTTTTGCCTGACCAGCTAAAAACATTCTGTCAGAACAGGGTCCTTGGATGTGGGCCTCATTTGGGGTGGAATATTAGGAACAGGAGTATCTCCAGCTTCAGAGAGCAAACTCATCACATTATGCCTAACTTAGCATCAGTGTGGGCCCCTAGCCAGACTCCTGGGGGTCAGAGAAGGGCAGCAAAGGCAAGGACCCTCCGGCTGACCGCCCAAGTTTTCTTAGTAACCTTCCAGCTACATCGCCCCTCTCCTAACAGGCTTGCCCTCCTAGCATTAGTGGAGAATATCTGAGATGCAGAGTTTTGAAAGCCCTCTTCCCTTGCATATGTAATGTGACCAGCTGTCATAGCTCTGGTTGGTGGGAGACAGTGGGATTGAGGGCCAGGGCTGCCAGCACAGATCCCCCAGAATTCCACATGGAGAAAAGCCACCCCAGCCTGTTAGCAGCCAGTCAGCTTCCTCTCCGTCTAATTAGGTCAAGTGCGCAGTCATTTGCTCATGCTCTGAGCCCCACACTTCCTTTCTTTGTGTGAATGTGGGCTTTCGAGAAAGAGGGGAAAAAACAAGACTTCTTTCTCATTCACATACTATTATGATTCTAACTATGATTGTCCTTATGAAATATGAAAACTGCAACACAATGAACCAGGATTCCTTATATAATCAGAGAAAGTAAATGGCACAAAGAAAAAGGCTTCCCTGTGATTGTTTCAAGACCAGAAGTCCCTGAGGGCATTACTGACAATGGAGGTGGGATACACAACTCATGTGTATCCTTGGGCCCCCAGACTAAAGTAGCAGCCTTCTCCCCTGCTCCCTGTTCAGCCTCCCACAGACGGGGGACACAGGTCTTGAGGTCCCACTCAGCTCCTTCTAATGAGGAAACCAGACGCTGCCAAGAGCCACAAGGACCTGGGAGGGCCATGTGGCAACTGAGAGACATCGTCGCTAAAGATTAGCCAAAGGTTTAAGAGTCCCCATCACTGGGGCATTTTCTCCCAGCTTTCCTGACATAAAGGAAATTGGGATCCAGGAATCCCCAGTTTCAAGCTACTCACACTGCCTGCCTCCCCCCATCACACTGGCCACAAGATTCAAAGACACTCGTGCAGACCACTGAGCTAAGCCGAGTGGCATCCACCACCAGCGGTTGGCACGGGCGTTGGAAATCTGGGTTGCAGCCAGCCATGCCAGCCAATAATTGTTTGACCTTGGGCCTCTCCTTCTCTCCCCTCGGCTTTGTGTGTGTGTGTGTGTGTATGTAACAACAGCAAGGCTCGCCACTAGATATTCTCTGATCATAACCCACCCCCAACCCCCCTCGTGCTCAAACAGCACCAGGAAGTGAGTGAGTGTCCGCTGAGCACACAGATACAGCGAGATACACTATAACCCAGGGGTTTAAAGTATGGACTTTGGACTTGGACGAACCTCAGATCCGATTGCAATTATGCCTCTTAACTTCGCTGTGCTGCAATTTCCACTTCTGTAAAATGGGATAAGAGTGCAGAAGAGAGGGCGCCTGGGTGGCTCAGTTGGTTGAGCAACTGCCTTCGGCTCAGGTCATGATCCTGGAGTCCCTGGATCGAGTCCCGCATCGGGCTCCCTGCTCGGCGGGGAGTCTGCTTCTCCCTCTGACCCTCCCCCCTCTCATGTGCTTGCTCTCTCTCATTCTCTCTCTCTCAAATAAATAAATAAAATCTTTAAAAAAAAAAAAAGAGTGCAGAAGAGAGAGATGTCTGTGAAGTGTTAGCACAGCGACTGCGCAGAAGGGGCGCTCGATGCGGGAGAGCTTCCTGGAACAGACGCAGGCGGTTCCCACAGCTTGTGCGCATGTGCGGGCCCTCAGGGCATCCTGACTTCCCCGTCCTGCCCCCAAAGGAGGCGATTTACACAGGGCCCACAAAGAAACCGTAAACTTACAATCCAGTCACCCAATCCTGGACAAGATAGCAAACCAGCATTATCCCACAGGCCTACGCATAAATTTGTAATAAATTAGTGAAGAAATAAATATAAAACTATCAACCTTTTATCCTGGTCATAATAAATTGTATTAGAAGGAATAATCTCCTCCAAAGAGAACTGATAATGGTTAAAATTTCACATTGTAAAATTTGTTGGAGATTATATATATATATAAAGATCAAATTGTCTTGTTAAAATTTAGATCTTCAAATATTTGTCCAGGAAAATTGGGTTCGTTAGAAACAGTGGTCACACAAAAAATTCTGAATGTCAGAAGTTATCATGGATACAATTTGACAGCTGTATTAAATCCTTCCTATATAATTCATACAAAATAGGATTAAATTCTTTGAAAATAATTTTGTTAAAAATTTTTAAAAAGTAAAATAAGAAACAATTTTACTAGACAGGATAGGAAACTGATCAAGGCATTCAACTGGCTTAAGGGAACTCCCTTCAGAAAATTCATTACATCTGCATTCATACCCATGGAGTCCTTACCATAGTCAAAACATCCATGTGAACAGCCAGGTCCATCCTCTGGGGACAAAATGCCCAGTGCCCACTAGAGAACAGTATCCTGAACCCAGGAGAATTTGCACATGCATGGAGATAGTTTGGCTGATTCTGCTCTAACTCCAGAGCCTACCATTTAAGACAGCCATACCTGAACACCCTCCATTTTTCCAGCCATCCTTCCCCCCTTTCCCCCACCCTCCAGTCACACTAGGTGGCTTCTCCAATCTGGGTTCCTTCACATACACCATCCCCCCTTCCTGGCAGGTATTCCCATGCCCTGCTTCCTACCTTTCCTTCAAGACTCAGTCTAGCTCCTCCTCCCATGTGGTCTTCATGCCCCTACAACCCATACCTGGCCCCTCCTCATCCTCTTCTTGCTGAAGTCACTGGTGACCTCAATGTTGCCAAATCCAGCAGAAACTCTCACTCCCATCCTTCTGGTAACCATTTCTTCCAAGTTTCTAGGACTCCTTGGGCAATGAAGCTCCTTTGAGCCAAGGGAAGAAAGGGATGCAGCTATGGGCCATTATCAACCTACACCCAGGTCAGCTGGGGGAATGAGGGCCTCAGTCCTGAAGAAGGGAGCTGGGCAGTGTCCACCACATGCCTCAAACACAGCAGGCCCAAAACCTAGCTCCTTTGGTCCCAATCATTCTATTTTAAAAATGTGTCCTCATTGTCACTGCCCTGTTTCGAGTTCTCATCACCTCCTGACCAGATTAATGTGCCAGGCTCCTTCTTGGTCTTCTTGGTCTATTCCACCTCATCCTCACAGAGTCACCAGTTAGCTAGCTTTTTAAAAAACAGATCAGATTATGTCATCCCAGGCTGGAAGTAAGGAGAGGATGGAGGGAAGGTGGAAGGGAAGAAGTTAGAAGACTCCATAATTTCTTGGATCAGGTTCTATTCTCTAGCCTTCATGGTGGTGGTGGCCAAGGGGAGCACTCTTCCTCAGGTGGCCAGCCCTTGATCCATACCCCCAAACAGTCCTCCTTTCTTTATCCATAATCCACCATAGATAAGATGGTGCCTTCAACATTACCTCCAGGTGTGTGCAGTTGGCAAAGTAGTAATACTGGTAGAGTACATAAGCTAAGAAGGTTTTAAGCTCATGCCACCAAGGAGAAGGAAAAATATGGCCAATCACCCCTCATAAACAAAGGAACACTGATGAACTGAGAGACTACATGATCCCACATTTGCAGCAGGAGGAGGGAAACTGCACACAATAACAGGGGGGCACACCTTTGCCATGTGACATGGGAGAAAAGGCCAAGCCCCTCACCCTGCACCTAGCCCAAAATATGCTATCAAACTGTCTCAGTATTTTCAGGATATTGTTTGGATCTTCAAGGTTTGGAGTCTATTAAAATTTACTGAAATTCACAAGTTTTAAAAATTACTCACAAACTTTAAATTTAAAAAATTAAATAATACAAGTTTATTCTCCTAAATAGTTCTGGGGGTCAGAAGGTCAGAAACAATGTGTCTTACAGAGCTAAACTCTCTAAGGGCTGGCTGAAGCAGCAGGATTGGTTCCTTCTGGAAGCTCCAGGGGAAAATCTGCTTCCTTGCCAGCCTCCAGAAGCTGCTTGCAGTCCTTGGTTGGTGGCCCCTTCCACCATCTTTAAAACCAGCACAGGGTTACTTCTCTTTCCAGCTCTGCTCTGTCACCACATGGTCACACAGCCTTCTCTCTGACTCCTGCCTCCTCTTATAAAGGCCCTTGTGATTCAATCAGGCTCACCAAGATAATCCAGGATAGTATCTCCACATTTCAAAATCCTCACCTTAATCCCATCTGCAAAGTCCCCTTTGCCATGTGACACAACATATTCACAAATTCCAGGGATTAGGACGAGGACAACTGTGGGAGGCCATCATTCAGCCTAGTGCAGTCTCTGAGAAAGGGTTTTGCTAATGCCTGAGGCAAGACTCCTAATCTCTAAACTTTCATGTTACTCTTCTCTGAGTTGCAGCCTGTGATAACTTGGCCATTCGCTTCCTCCCCTCTAATGTGAGCAGAGTATACTTCCCTGCCCCTGCCCCACTGGTGTTGGACTTGGTCATGTGACTTGCTTCAGCCAAGAGAAAACAGGAGAAGTGACCCAAGCAAAGACCTTAATTAAATATATGAATGTGGCTTAGCTTGGCTCACATGTCTGGTAATCCACTAGGAGAAGAGCCTGTTCGGGGCAACTGCTGCCCCTGACCCTAGGCACTAGGAGGAACATGCATGGAATAGACCTGAATCCAATCTCTTGCCTGGAGTGCCCCCACCCCCACCCAGCCATGTCAGCCTACATGAGCTGAACCACATTCGACCTGAAGATTTCTGAGCCTGCGAGCATTTGTTGTTGCCAAGCACTGAGTCTGCAGGAGTTTGGTTACAAAGCTTTATTACGGCAATAGCTAACTAACACTCAGCCCTAATCCTCCCCATTTTCCTTCCTCCATATTGAGAAGGTGCCACAAGAGTATCAGCATCTACAAATAGAACGAATATGCTAACGAGGGTTTAGGTGCCTGCCGCCACTGAGAATCTGAATACAAGGAAAAGCCGATCACCTACAGCGTGGGCCAGTAAGAGATCATGGCTTGGCTGCCACTACTTGGGCACCAAAAGTCAAACTCTCACCAGTGCACCATAAGCCACAACACAGCCACTGAGGGAATGTACACATCCCACCGCCAGTGGGACCTCCATTCAGTGCTGAAATGTGATTACAGGTCTTCATTCCCGGGGATGGAGTGTCATCACTGGATTAGCATGCTCCCTCTGTCCCAAGTGACTATAAATATCATTTTTATTCCCTCTAAGCATTCTAATGACCAAGAGCTGGTCTCGGTACAACAGCAACAAGAACGAACCTGCCCTCTCTACCTGCTAAACCCTGGATGCCCTCATCATAGGCCACACCAGCAATCTGGGCTCAGAAATAGCCCTGAACCCAAAGCAGTGAAACACAAGCCCTCTTCCACCAGACCCCATGCACTCTCCTCCCCCTGCCCACCTGCCTCTCACACACTCTAGACCCCAACCCTGTCTAAAATGTGGGCTCCCTCTTTCCTGCCTGATGTGCCTCTGCTTGCTTCTTCAAACTCCAGCCCTCACATCACTTCCCAGCCTGGGTCATAACTCTAACTGCTTTACCTGTCGACTGGCTTATGAGCACCTGCAGAGCTCAGACTCCCTTTCCATGGTGCTTTGGACCCCCCACAAGGAGCATCTGACAGGTACAAGCATAGAATAATAATATTCTTTCTCACATTGCTTCCTTCAATCATCTCTGTGTTCAGTCCATCTTTCCTGCCCTGGGAGGAAGCCTCTGGCAAATTTCATAACTGTTTGTCCACTATCCTTCATCCACTCACAAATAATGATTAAACACCTGCTATGTCCCACATTGCATCAATGCATCCATGAACAAAACAGGCAGCAAAACACAACAAAACCACCTTGCTGCCCCCATAGAGCTTATAGTCTAGGGGCTAGTGAGGTAATAAACAGTGAAACACTCTGTGAAACAATAGCATGCTAGTTGTGGGGGAGGGGGTAGCTGGGAAAGTGGAGTTATCATTTCAGCCAGGTTGAGAGAGCCGTGTTTGAGTTGAGACCCGAAGGAAGAAAGGAAGTAGGCTGTGCAGATACATCAGGTAAGAGCACTTCAGGCAGGGGGAGGAGCAGATGCATTTTTTTTTCATACTAAGTCTCCAGAATCCAGAGGTTGATGGCTACCACATTGGACAGCTCGGGTCTAATCTCTGGCTTCAGGTTATGAGGTACTTGGCGCTAAGGTTTTATTTTCCACCTCCGGGGGCCTCAGCTAAACCCAGAGAAAAGAGGAAAACACACCTACCATTGTGTGCTGAGCTAACTGAGCCCAGCAGCCCCACCCTTGGGGAGCACTCAGAAGGCTGGGGAGGATGGCTGAGGGCACCCTGAGCCTTCCCTGAGGAACTGGTAAACACAGAGCTCATCTTGCAAGGCAGTGGAGATGTCAGACAGAGACATCCGAGGCTCTGGTTGATTCAGGGAAGCATCATTTGCATGATTTTCACATAAATCTGAATGTTGAAGTCAAGAGGTGGGAACTCCACATGTGTACAATATAAAATAAAGCTAACTAATTTGTACAGCATACAAGGGATTTCAAATCCAAGGGCTTGACATCAGAAAGGCAGTTGAATCTCACTGCTATGGAATGAGGGCAGCCTGGAGCTCTGTCAGAGCGGATAAAACATCTCATTAGCTGTACTGTATGCACATCCTCTTAACACACAGTTTGCTTACTCTGAGTCAAGGAAGTCAATAAAGGTGATGCTTGGCTTTATTTCCTCCTTTGATTACAAATAAAAACAAAAGCTGTAAATACTATGACATGCTTACCACGGATCAGGCACCGCACTGAACCCTTTACTTGGATTATCTGAGTCCATCCTCATAACCCACCCACTGAGGCATGGACTGTTATGACCCACTTTTTAAAGACAGGGCTGCTAAAATTCGAAGGATTTAACCCAGGCAGTCTGAGGATCAGTACATCACTGATTACATCCATTTTTAGTTACTGTTAAAGTAGTCTAATTATCAACAATCAAGTACAAAGTAATGAGTATACACTATGTTTGTAAATATCACATACTACTGGACCCTGTCACTGGACTTAGCTTATTCAATGCAATATAACTACCATATTATCATTTCAATGTGCAAGCAATATAAAAATTTACTAATGGGATATTCTACAACCATTTTCCTCATGCTACATCTCTGGAATCCAGTGTGCATTTTACACTTACACTTTACACTTACAGTGTCTCTCAAATTGGACTGGCCACATTCAGTACTCAGTAGCCTGGTGGGGCTGCTGGCTATTGTACTAGACAGTGCAGTCCTAACTTCTGGCTTTAGAATAGGAGATACTTGGCAGCTAAGGTTTGGCTCTCCACCTCTGGGGCCTTAGCTAAACTCCTCTCCTGTGACAGTGTAGTTAAGTGTCAGCCAGGGCTGCTGTCATCTGAAGGCTTGGCTGGGGCCGGAGGACCCACCTCCAAGATGGCTGCCTCACATGTCTGGCAAGTTGATGATGTCCTTTGATAGGAGACCTCAGTTCCTCCCCACGTGGCTTTTGCTACTTATCCAGAGGGCTGCTGGTCTGTCCTCACAATCACGGCAGCTGACTTCCCCTGGAGCAAACCATTTTAGAGAGTTAAAACTGCAATATCTTTTCTGGTCCAGACTCGGAAGCCATACATTATCACCTCTGCCACTTCTCTCATTCTGTTCTTTGGCAGTGAATCACTAAGTCCAGCCCACATTCGAGAGACTGGGACCCAGACTCCACCTTCCGAAAAAAGAATGATGAAGAATGCACAGGCATATTTTAAAACCATGACTAATAGGCAAATGAGCTCTAATAGGAAAATGAGCAAAAGACACAAACAGAAAATTCAGGAAAGACTAACACACATATGAAAAAGTTCAAGCCTCCTCATAACCAAAGAAATACAAATTAAGCAAGTTGTTGCCATCAGACTGGCAAAGATGATGGTACAGAAAAGAGGCCTCCCTGTACACGCATAGTGTGAGTATAAACTGGCACAAACTTTCTAGAGAAATGTGATGATTCACATAAACAGCCCTAAACATGTGATTATTGTTGACCGAGGTACTCTGCTCTAGGAATTTATCTGACAAAAAAATCAGAAATGTGCTCAAAGATTAACCTACAAAGTATTTATTGTAACAATGTTTGTAATAGAGAAAACTTGTTAATGGCTTCAAAGTCCGACAAGATTGTCCAGTGATATATGTATGCACAAATATAGCACCATGCCATTATTCAAAAAGTTTTAAACAATATACAGAACTTTCATACAACAGAATCCTAGTCTTATGATTCTCAAACTTGGCACCAAGGCACCCCAGGGTGCTGCAGCAAAACTGATAGAAACACAGGGTGTTTCAAATTTTTTAGGGAAACATAATGATCCTCAACACTGCTGGATGCCACGTGAACTACTAGTTCACACTTTCAGCACTAGCTCGCTCTACATTCTTCTGCAGAGGAGATGAGGGGTGATTTTTGTGTTTCCCATTATGCTTCTCTGGTTAATAAGCACAGCAGGAAAAAGACCACTAAATGCCAAGATGAAGACTGTAATTGACTGCGGTGGAAGAACCAGACAGGCTGAACACATTCTCTCCAGCTCCCCCTTCATCCTCAGCCCTGGAGCTCTCTGAAAATCAGTGGGGGCAACAAGACAGAGGCTGCTTTTGGAGACTACAGGGACTGGCAGAGGCCTGCCTCCTAAGGAGGCCCCAGGCCCTGGGAAGGTTGGACTAAGGATACCAGAATGGCCCACCTTGGCCACGATCCCTTCCTTGGTGAACGGAAGCCACAGAGTCACTGGCCATCCAGAGCCCACAGGGTTGTTCTGGAGCTCCTACTCTCCCAGTCCTGCCAGACTCACTACCTGGCCATGCACTCCATCACCTCCTCTGGCTGGCACAGTTGTTACTCCCTGCGGCCTCCACACCATCAATCAAAGACGTGGGAGCCTGAGGCGGCAGCCCACCTCCAGAAACATATCATGTCTGGGACTTGTCACCCTCGGGGGCCCAGACAGGGCAATCTCCAGTTCAGGGTGATGTGTGGAACCTCTCTGCCTCTTGCTTCCCCCATGCACTTTGCCTTTTTCCTAAAATCCCATCCTGCACCATGGGCTTTGGCTTTTAGAACAGAAGAGCCCACGAGTCATGCAGGCAACCTCTGCTTGCAGCTTGGCCATGCACTTCCACAGAGGCAATGAAGCCCCCAGCCTGATACCTCTTGAGTGGGAAGAAGATAGAGAGGAGGGGAAAATGGGCAAGAAAAATGAGTATCTCAAAATAAAACTGAACAATATTGTTCAGCCATGGTGGCTTGATGTGTTAGCAAACCAGAGCCACAGTGAGAGGTATTTCATCCACTGGCCTCCAGATTCAAGTCACCCCCTAAAACAAGGAAGAGCATGCCGGCTCCAGGCAGAGGGATGTGGAGAAGTGACCTTCAGACTCAGCATGGCGGAAGCTCCTTGCACACCAGCTTCAGCCCGTTAGAGCTGAGCTATAATTGATCACTGCAGCAAATCAATGTGAGTGAGGTCCTTTCCAAAGCTCTGTACAAACTGACTTCATAATGAAATATGAGCTTGTGAAGTTTCTCATTTTGTACTATTCTGACATTTCTTGCAATGTGATTAAAATATAATAAGATCAAATAGAAAATACTATTTGCTCAATCACCTCCAAACCTAACACAGTCAATAGTCCAATTCCATCCAGGAAGAAAAGTCATTTTCAAGACTCCATAAAGAAGCCTACATTTAAATTTCATGTTCTCTGCTGTTACTATGAAAAATTACATGTTTTAAATATAGGACAAATACAGGGCAGGCCAATTCTGGTTATAATAAATTTTATTCCAACATTCTTAGTAAATAAAATCTCCAAGCCCTAGCCAATGAATGGCTGCTTCAAGGTTCATTCGATAACACATAATTCCAGTCCAAATAATAATTTGCTCAATTCCTTTGAAGTCTAATTCAAGCCCCATTTCCCTGGAGAAAGCCCAGATCTCAACAATTGTTTCCTTCTTCAGACTTCTGAGAACATATACAGCTGCAAGCGTGCCCTGACAACATGTTAGGTATGCGTGCCTTCTCTTCCCTGCTTGGCCGGACAGCTCCTCAAGGTCAAGAGATGCTTTCCTCCTTCAACATCATCCAGCGTGCCTGGGTTCTGGGTCCCCAGCCCAGTATTAGGCAGGCCGCAGGTGCTTGCCTGCATTTCCTGATTGAAAGAACCTGTAATGATGGCATTTAACCCATGGCAGGCTTTCTACCCATCCATCTCCTGTGTTACTAGCCCACATCACACCAGTCATTCTAGTGAAGACATTATGTTATCCTCTGAGACCTCGACACACATGATCATTTTATACACTGTCAGCTGCATCTGTTAATTTTCTTACTGTCAGAGACAGTTAAGGGAGCCTTTGTGGAAATGTCTGAGGATTTGTAAAACAGAAGCCTGTTTGTTTCACTTCCTCTGACATACGGGCTTAGGAACTGTGCAGTTTTAAGTACCAGAGTGAGCGCTAAGACTTACGGATAATTGACTCCAGAAGGCAAGAACACAACTTAGAAGAGATCATTTTCTCAATTCACTAGTAGTTTCTAATCCACAGACCATTTGAAGAACAAACCTAAATTTTCAGGGAGGATTCTTCTAGAACTAGACCATCGCCGGCCCCCAACAAACCACAGGCCAGACCCGCCTCGAGACCTCAGTGCCCCAACAATGTAAAGATCTTCCCTCCCAGCTTTTAGAGGTATCTGTGATAACTGGATCGAAGAAATGCCAGCACCAGTCAGCTTCCAGCATTCCAACCTCCAATGCAGAGCCCCAGTGTCCAAGAACATTAGCCCCACATGCTCATTTCCACCTGCTTTTGGCTCGAGCCCAGGAAATTAAACTATAAAATCAAATCATTGACTTCTAGGATTGAGAAGAGACTGAGAAACCATCATGTCCATGTATGTCAGTTAGAAAGCACTTGATGCAAGAGTCAGAAAAGCCAACTCTAATTGACCTGAATGATAAAGGAACTTTATTGATTCATGTCTACAGGAAGTCTGGCTCCATTTCCTTGTGATCCTCTGTGCTCTGCTGCCCTACACGTGTTAATTTTGTCTTCAGATCAGTTTTCCTCATAATTACAAAATGACTGACAATAGCAACGAGGACTCTATGCTTCACCTTTCACATTCAGAGGGGAAGAGAGTGTCATTTCTCAGGCCACAGAACTAAAGCCCTAAGCTTTGTTCTGACTGGACCATTTTTCCATCCATCTCTCCAGCAAGGTGGGGAGTGGGTTTTCCCTGACTGACTTGGACTAGTCAGAGCCACCCAACTCATGAGGCTGCTAGACCTGGGGGAGGGCAGGATGGATGCTGGCAAGGCAGTCTCAATGTCTATTTCCTTCTGCTTCTGAGCAGGATGGAACTAAACATCTAACTAATATCTAACACTAAATAATTCAATGGGACCTCATCCCATTCCTGACAGTGCTGCCCTTCCCCTGGGAAATGGCCTCAGGGTTCCAGAGCACTATTTACAGTGTCATTCAGTCTAAACCAAACCTCAGGAGTCCTAGAAATGCTGAGAATTACTCATCTCCCATCCAGGACTCTGAATCAGGCAATTCCCAGCTACTTTGGGTGCAAATCCCTCTATTAACTGGAACATGTCCATGACTTTGGAATGGGCCATTGGCCATGTTTGCCCTTAAGAGGAGTTAGCACCTGCTCTGTCATCATGAGTGGGCTAAGCCAGTCTTGCTCAGCTCAGCATCTTGGAATGAATTAAGTGGCTCTAATAACTAACTCTTATTCTCTAAAAAGGGCCAGATCATCATCTGTGAGCACAAATGGAGCCCTAGCTCCATTTACCTGAGTAATCGATGAGTCTCTCATGACATCCCCTCTGAGCCTCCTCCCTGCATTCCTAGACTCCTGCCAACTTTGATCTCCATTCATTTCCCACACAGCCCTTGCTCACCAGGAGCATCTCCCTGACCAGCTGACCACAACGTGTGACCACAGTGACCCAGACCCCAGACAGGAGGACCTGTGCCCAGCACAGTTAGCTGGTTCCCTCTTTCCCCAAGTGTCTTCTACCCTTTGCATTTTATAGTTTATAAAACCCAGTCACAACTCCTGCCCACCTCCCCCAGCTAAGCTTGGGAAGAATAAAAACAGACACTGCTAAGCCTTCTACAGAAAGGGAGACTGAAATCCAGGGGGGGAAGCAGGTGATCCAAGATCTGCCATGAGCCAGAGTCAGACCTGGAAGCCAAGCCCTGTGACCCTTGGTTCTGTGCTTCTTCTATCTCAGCAGACTGCCTCCTTTGGGGCACAAGGTAGCCCTTGGCAGTGCTTCTGGAACAGAAGCCCATGGCATCAGCCTGGCCCATGCTCTTCTCCCCAGAGTCAGAGCCCAAACCAGCCCAAGGCAGCTGCTTCCCATTCTAGTAACCTCAGAAGTGCTCTGCACTAGGTTCCCAGCCACCAGCAGCAGGGCTGGCCAAAGCCCAAACTCTCCCCAGCCTCAGGGGTAACTGCTCAGCAAGGGAGCCTCAGAGAATCCAATTTGTCTTTCCTCCTGTAGTCTTTGCTTTGGTTATTGCTTTAAGATTTATTTGTGGCAGTTTGGGTCTTTGATTCACATGTTGGGTCTTCAGTGAATACAGCCATTCCTTTCTCGTCTATGCCCAACTGCCAGCCCAGCCTTCCTGGAAAACCAAAGTAGCCTCTTTCCTCTGGGAGGATACGGTACAGAGTGCTCTGGGATCACAGAGCAGCCCAGGTTCATGTCCCGGTGCTGCCATTTTATTCATTTACTTATTGAATCACTCAACCCACATATGTGTATTGAGCACCAACAATGCACCAAACACTGTTCCAGGAACTGGGACCTCGCAGAGAACAAGCCAAAGGATCCACCTTCATGGAGCATCTCATCTCCTGAGACCGTACCACAGGTGAGTTTTTTTTTTAGGGTCCCAAATCCTTTGCAAATCCCAAGGAAGCCTTAGACTCTCCCCAAAAGAATGCACATAAACAGAGGCACTGAAAACTGCATGCCTTGTTAGATGGCTGGTGGGTCCCTGAAGCCCATGGGTAGACCTCTTGGGGTCTGAGAACACCAGGTTAGGAACCTCTGAGCAAAGAGAAATTGGATACAAGTCCTTCTTCAGTGGGCAGAGCTCTCTAAGGGGTCTGTTCATATGCCACCATGATCTGTTGAATTCCTTCAATGGGTCATAATCACATTCAACCTGAAGCCTCAGATCTTGACTTTCCTGCATTCCAAAGACAGATTCCTACAGGTGAGCTTCTTAAGATAAAAGAGTAGGAGAAATCTGCATTATGGAACATGAACTAACTGCCCTGTGGGATTTGGGGTAGAACATCCACATCAGACTTGCAAATGATCTTTTCCTCACATACACGGGGTAACAATTTGCTCCAGGTGAGCATGAATATGCCTCGTTTTATGCACTCCCTATGCTCCTGAAAAGTTATACCTGAATCAAAACCTTGCAAATAAAACCACTTAAAATGCACTAGGGAGATCACTACTTCATAAAAGCTGGCAATGAATTCTCTGGCAAACCAAGGGAAACTCTGGAATGTGCAAATTCATCTCTCCTCTTTGTTAGAATGGATTTCTGTAGAATGGGTAACTATAAGTGAAGAAAGCCAGTGGGTGGGGTGGATTTAAGACATAAGGTTTCTACTTATTGTGCATCTGTACCTCTACGAAGAGCTTTTCAGAGAAAATGTTATCTTTTATTACCTATTACAAAGACCAAATTAACCAGTGCATGATTAACTCCTCTGCAGTGCAGAGGACAAGACACCCCGGGATCTCATTCATCACAAAGCCATCCGCCACGGTGGATAGTGCAGGGCAGGGAAATGTGAGGCCCAAACTGCGCTGGGTGGCAGTCAACAAATGGACCCCTCATCAGCCCCTGACCGGCTCTGACCCCGGGCTGATGTCAGGGCCTGTGACACCACACAGCCATGGGGACCAGCAATGGAAGAGAATGACTATAAGCATGAGAGACAGATGGGAGGGCTCCCAACAGGCAGCAAAGGAGGGGAGCTGAGTGAAACCAGAGGTGGAGGACGGTGGAGGAGGGAGGAAATCACAACAGGAGAAATGCACATAGCTAATATGGCCCCAAAGAAGTAAAGGACTGGGGCCTGGTAGGGAGTGAAGACAGAGTCAGTCTCTAAAGTAAAAGCAGAGATAAGATGACATCATCACACAGAAAATTCAGTCAGATGGGGCAGCCTTTTAGCAATGAGGGGAGAGCCAGCCTCCAGCTAAAATGACAATCACACTCATAGCAAGGCACGCTGCTAGAAAGCCGCCATGCAGAGAAAGAACAGGGACGGGGCAGAGAAGGAGATTCTCGCCGCGTCCCCAGCTTGGCCACAGTGGACACTGTGGTCAACTCATTCCAGCTTCTCAGGGCTCTTTCCCCCCCTGCCAGGTATATACTCAGCCTCAGAGGGGACGTGTCAGAAAGCCTAACTTTCCCAAAAAGGGCCCAGGCACAGGGTAAGACGCTCAATAAACGCTCCCTGGATGAGTCACTGAACTATGGGGGCTCAGCCCACAGCCTGTTTTTGCAGTGCCTGAGAACTAAGAATGGTTTTTAAATGTTTAAAGCGTAGTCAGGAAGAAGGAGGAAGAGGAAGAAGAGGAGGGAGGGGAGAATAAGAGACAGAGATCCTATATGTCCCACAAAGCCCATGCTATTTACTGCCTGACCCTTTAGAGAAGAAGTTTGCCAACCCCTGAACTAATGAGTTTACTGTAAGCATTTTGAATTGAAGACTCAGCCTTGCGGTTTCCTATCCACTCAGCCCCTACGCCTAACGCATAGTTAGTTCACTGTCTGAGCATACTGGTCGCCTCGAGTTTGAGGGATGGTTCAAAAAGGAAGACTTAACTTGCCTCCAAAGAAAAAATGCAGGGCACCCCGCCAATGAGGCTCAGAATGCATGTCTTACTAAAGTGGGTGTAAGGAGAGGGTCACAATGATTTGGGGGAGCTGAGGGAGTTGAATGCAACAAGCATTTGTCAGAGGTCCAAGTGCCAGACTCTGGGTGAATAAAAACATCTTTTTTTCAAAGGCCTCATTCCTACAGAGCAGACAGACATCGAATCCAATAAACAACAGTATAATGGAGAGATGGGTGTCCACAGTAAGCACGGTGGGAATGCTGAGGGCTAGAGTCCTTGGGAAGGCTTCCTGGAAGACACCACATTTTGAGTGACCCTGAAGAATGGCAGGATTCCAGAAGGCAGAAGCAGGAACACATCCTAGGTGGAGGACCTGTCTGGAGCAAATATACAAGCTCAAATGGAGCTAAAACATGGACAGGGAACAGCAGAGCCTTTGTGAGGGGGGTAGTTAGGAAAAGGTCAGTTGGCAACTTCATTTGGGTCCCCACCACCACCACCACCACCACAGCAGACCCTGAAATAAGAGCTTGAGTGTAAGGAGTGTATTTGGAAGGTCCCAGGGAACACCAGTTGTGAAGGCAACTCTTAGCTCTGTTACCGACTCTGGGAGCCAATGCGGAGCGTGCCCCCTCAGAGTTATCCCACCCCAGGGACAAGGAAGCTGGGGTGTTTACATGTCAGCTCCCTTCAGTCATGTATTTATTGAGGACTGCTCTGGGGGGAGGGCGAAGCATTCACTCCCTGGCTTCTAGCCTACCCCGTGCCCTGGCTGCCAGAGCCACTCTCCGCACAGCTATGCCGTGGGCCCTGAGAGTCGGAGGTGCGCACTGGCAGCTGCAGGGCGCTGCGCGTGACGATGTGCGGAGATGAAGAGTACCCCCATGGTGTCCACAGCCCCTGCGATGGTGGGTCCCGATCGTGGAGAGCCGCTCGTGCACCTCTGCCAGGGACCTCCTCCTCTATAGGGAATGGAGCGCAAACAAGGTTTCGAAGCCCGGAGGCAACAGGACTGCAATTCAGAATATGATTCAAAGGACAAGCCAGCTAAGAGGTGCCTGGAAGAATTCTGTAACTTTCCAGAGGGTGAGAGGGGGACAGGAACCAGGCCATGACAGTGGGGCAGAAAGCAGGGAACACATCCATAGGAGGGCATCAGGGGGCCTCCCATGGCTCCAGCAGGCCGTCAGCACAGAGTAAGGACAGGGTGCGTGGGCTGCAAGAGGGGTGGGGGCTCGGGAGGCAGGCGGGTTTAAGGGGCATCTTTGTGGCAACTGGAAATGGTCTGGAGCTCAAGAGGGAACGCGGGACTGAAAACTCACTGGGAAATCACTGGCAAAAAAAAAAAAAGAGAGAGAGAGAGAGAGGATTTAGAAAGAAGGCACAAGGTCCACCACCAGAACTCTGAAAAATACTCATGTTGACAAAAGAGGAGGAAGAATATGAGTCAGTGAAGCAGGAGAAAAGTTGGGAGCCCCAAAAAAGAAACACCAAGTAGAGGATTTTTAACAGTCAAATCTTCCCGACATAAGGCAATCCTCCACATGGGGCCCACATCCGGCCTAGCAGCCATCCGTCCATGCGCAGGCAGCTGGTAGCGGCCCACACCCGGCGGGGGGGGAGGGGGGGGGCGCACGGGGGAGGCCAACCCTGCGCTACCCACAACTGCGGATGTCGTCAACCTCAGCATCCTGAACCCTAAGTGTATGGATTGCTGGAGAGTTTGTGGGAACTGACCCCACCGCCAAAGCGTCCACAGAACCCAGCGCACCTGTGCCGTGAGCATTTCGTGGAGGAGACGCTCCATCACTTTCAGCGATTCCCAAAGGGCTCTGCAAACCCACAAAGGACAGAAACCACAGTTCTAAGTGACCGATGAGACAACAGCCACTCTGAGCTCACATTCAGCCTGAGCCCGGGGTAGAAGAGCAGGTGAGAGACCAGAGACCTTCCTGAATGCATGGGAATGGAATTTTCCCTACACCTCGCAGAAGAACACCCTCAGAGCCGAACACTTGACCTGCCATGGCTACGGGCACACATGCAGAGAGAATTTCATCCTTGTGCAAAGTTTGCTCTTGTTCCTGCCCCACCACTCTCGGCCTGGCTTCTCTGCTAGGCAGGGTGGCAGGTGGAGCCACCCAGCAGCAAAAAGATGACCCTGAATCTTGCCTCAGAGAACAGAGAGCCTTCTGTTATGGAGAAAAAAGGGAAAAGAGAATAAAGCTCCAGTTTAAAAGGCTTTGAAAAGTGTTCCAATGCAAGGAAGTTAGCTCCACTGCTGGGGCACCCTGACTCAGGAGAAAGATAGCCATTGTTGTCTGCATTCGAGGCTCTCTGGGTCTGCCCTCCCGATCACAAAGATTGTTGTGCTGAGAGCCACACTGCTTCTCCAAATAGGACACAGAGTCTACTCATCTCAGGGTCTGCTTACTGGCCCTACCAGCAGCTCCTGGCTTCAAAGAAGGTTCTCTGAGTGTTGCTGTCTAAACCCACAAGAAAACCGCATATACCTACATCTACTCGACCGGCCCCAGGTACACATCAGAGGTCAGGATTTGAAATCACTCCTGGACTCCAGAGATAAATGCCCACCTTTGCCATTCACCCAGGCTCAGCAGACCATGCGGCACAGCTGACCAGGACAGATGTCATGCCTGACCCAGGAAATGAGAATCTGTGATCCCCAGGGAAGGTGGGAAATGTACAGCAAATATTTTCTGGAATCCTTTATAAGGAGAAAAGAGAGAGTGTTTGCTCTCATCCCAGCTCTGACACTGAAACCTCTGCAGTTGCTTCCCCCTCAATAGGGAATATCAAGGCAATATGGACTCTATGACCCCAACGCCTCTTCCGGCTCTGACGTGCTGGGCACCTGGCCTCAGGAAAGCTGGCTCCCCGCTCCGTGGAGCCTCGTCATCCCTCCCCTGCCTCCTGCAAAGCTCATGCGGCCCACAGCATCTTCTGGGGCAAAACCAGAGCAGGCCCAGAGGCGCCCCTTGCACTGCCTGACACAAAGAGCCATCTATAAACCTTTTGGGGGTTACAGACGGTAGCAAGGATTCACGTTCATAAACAAGGATTTCCACTTCCATTTAAAAAAAACAACTACAGGGCGCCTGGGTGGCTCAGTTGGTTAAGCGACTGCCTTCGGCTCAGGTCATGATCCTGGAGTCCCGGGATCAAGTCCCGCATCGGGCTCCCTGCTCGGCGGGGAGTCTGCTTCTCCCTCTGACCCTCCTCCCTCTCATGCTCTCTGTGTCTCATTCTCTCTCTCTCAAATAAATAAAAAAAATCTTTAAATAAATAAATAAATAAATAAATAAAAATAAAAAATAAAAAAAACAACTACATAAAATAATTCTTCAAAACTTCAAGAACTCCTTAATGCGCCAGTGGGGCAAGAACGGCCCATCGTGGCGGTCAGATGAACATGCTAACAAATCGGTTTCTCCATCAATTTGTAACTTAGCTGAAAAAGTGCTAACTGCCACAGTGGGTTCTGATCGTTACACTCCTTTTAAATGTCCTATTCTCAGCCATACATTATTTCATTACACCCACAATGGGCCATTGGTTCAAGTCAGGAAGCATAGAAAACACTGATGTTAAAATATAACAAATTAATGGAGACTGTAAAAAATGGTAATAATTCTACAAAATCACTGTGGGATGGTTTTTGCCAGGTAAGTAAGTTGCAGCCATCTGATCAGAAATCATATCTTGTACATCTAGCTATCTCTGCTGCTTCTAAATGTGAATGTTTGGAAAGGAAATGTACTGACAATTATATCCACTCTGGCTTTTCACGTGTCGAGAATAAAGACTGCCCATACACACAATATGTTATTAGTGGCAAAGTGTTTACATGTAACAGCATGAGGCCATCTCTCCTTTCTTGTCATTTAACACAGAACGCAAACACTGTCAGAGTAAACCACCAGTTTGCTTGCTTGTTTAGGGCAAAACACGAGAATCCAAAACTCCAGGTCAAGAAAGCAGCTTTCGTCTGTTGGATGTTGAATCACATGGTTAAATTTCAGTCTGTGCTTCAAGACCTATTCAGTCGCCAACAAACATGACAGGTGTCATAACTTATTTGTTGGCAAAGCATACTTTTTCTGACCTAATTAAAAAAAAAATAAATCAATTCAAGCCTGCAAAGTACTTACAATGGCACCTAATATAGAGAAAGCACAAAATAAATGTTAGCCACTATTTTTATTATTATTAAATTATGATCAGTTGTTAAATGGGTAAAAAGTTTAAATTTCTAATATGTTATTAATAGTATTAAGTGCTATTTGTGGAATAGACTTGATATAAACTTTAATAATACTGGTCCCAGTTTTTAAGTTAAAATTACGTCTTTATTACGTACCACTCAAAAATGATTAAGTAATTTTTTTCAGTTTTTTGGGGGGCTGAGAGATTAAACTACTGCAAAAAAAATGTTCATATGATAGAACAGATTGATGGATGGGCAAAATGGCTAAAGGGAAGAAAAAGATGCAGTCTTCTAGTTATGGAATGAATAAGTCGTGGAAGTAAAAGGTACGGCATAAGGAATGCAGTCAGTGATATTGCAATAATGTTGTATGGGGACAGATGGTAGCTACACTTGGGGTGAGTGCAGGGTAACATATAAACTTGTCAAAAGACTATGCTGTGCCCCTGAAACTAACGTGACATTGTGTGTCAACTACGCTCAAATTAAAAAAGTTTTAATATTCATATGGAAAAAACACAAAACACCCTGCTGACCACATTCCCAGTTTGTCCTCCATATTCCTTTCCAGCCTCCTCTACCCTTGCTCTGTGCCCTGGGAGGCTGACCCGCCAAAATTGCATAAAAGGGTTTCAGTCCCCACTGGCTTCCAGTCCAGCCAGGACGAGGCACCAGGAGATGAGAGGGGAGGAAGGGAAAGACGTTAGAGCATTATTCCCCCACATCCTCTCCATCCAGGCAGCGATCTTATAGCAGCCACATTTCTACCCACAGCTGTAAGCAGAGACCGTCCCCCTTGCCTACAGCCTTCACCGGGTCCAGGACGGATCCTCCCTCTACTTTTCCAGTCCAGGGAAGGTCATGGCTTCTGCTCTTACTGGCTCCTGCTTCACCATCCTTTTGTTGATTCCCTGCATTCTGCTCCCACCCCCTTACAGACAGTCCTTTTGTTAACTGTTCTTTAGTTGCTTTTCTGAGCATGCCATTTTTCTCTTACTTGGTTCTGGAAGTGGCCCCAGGAAATAGGCCCTAAAAATGGGATAGGGGGATTGCACTACTTACATATTTGATGAGAGCATGGATAAGCCTCTTTCTAAGGGTAGATGGGATAGAGATAATCTGTGGTGAGCAATGCCATTACAATGATTCAAATCGCCATGATGACACAGGATGGAGTGCAGGTAGAAGACAGAGTCCCGGGGGGTGCCTGGGTGGCTCAGTCATTGAGCGTCTGCCTTCGGCTCAGGTCATGATCCCAGGGTCCTGGGATCGAGCCCTACATCGGGCTCCCTGCTCCACGGGAAGCCTGCTTCTCCCTCTCCCACTCCCCCTGCTTGTGTTCCCTCTCTCACTGTCTCTCTCTCTGTCAGATAAATAAATAAAATCTTTAAAAAAAAAAAAAAAGGGAAGAAGAAGACAGAGTCCCGGGAACTGAGACAGCTCTTGAACTCTGTCACGAAGGGACAATGGTGATTGCAAAGACACTGGGAGGAGCCAACTGCTTCTGACCACTGAGGGAGAATACATCCATAGGAAAACACAATGAAAACCTTGAATCCCCGAGTAAAAGAACAGGTAGACATTCAGGAAGACTCCACGCAGGTCTGGAAGGACTGTCTCATCACCTACGTTGCAGGGCAGATAGGGCTGAGGATCAGGCATAAAGCCTAAGCATAAGCATTACAGTGTTGGGGACCAATTAATAGAAATCTTTGCCAAATGGCTAAAATTAACAAGTCAGGAAACAATGGATGTTGGGGGGGATGCGGAGAAAGGGGAACCCTCCTACACTGTTGGTGGGAATGCAAGCTGGTGCAACCACTCTGGAAAACAGGATGGAGGCTCCTCAAAAAGTTGAAAATAGAGCTACCATACGATCCAGCAACTGCACTACTGGGTATTTACCCCAAAGATACAAATGTAGGGATCCGAAGGGGTACGTGCACCCCGATGTTTATAGCAGCAATGTCCACAATAGCCAAACTGTGGAAAGAGCCAAGATGTCCATCGACAGATGAATGGATAAAGAAGATGTGGTATATACATGCAATGGAATATTATGCAGCCATCAAAAAGAATGAAATCTTGCCATTTGCAACGACATGGATAGAACTGGAGGGTATTATGCTGAGCGAAATAAGTCAATCAGAGAAAGACATGTATCATATGATCTCACTGATATGAGGAATTCTTAATCTCAGGAAACAAACTGAGGGTTGCTGGAGTGGTGGGGGGTGGGAGGGATGGGGTGGCTGGGTGATAGACATTGGAGAGGGTATGTGCTATGGTGAGCACTGTGAATTGTGCAAGACTGTTGAATCACAGATCTGTACCTTGGAAACAAATAATACATTATATGTTAAAATAAAAAAGAAGAAGAAGGTAGCAGGAGGGGAAAAATGAAGGGGGGGGAATCGGAGGGGGAGATGAACCATGAGAGACTATGGACTCTGAGAAACAAACTGAGGGTTCTAGAGGGGAGGGGGGTGGGGGAATGGGTTAGCCTGGTGATGGGTATTAAAGAGGGCACATTCTGCATGGAGCACTGGGTGTTATATGCAAACAATGAATCATGGAACACTACGTCAAAAACTAACGATGTAATGTATGGTGATTAACATAACATAATAAAAAAAAAAAGGAATCTTTGCCAGATCACTTATGCTAAGGCAGTGGTTCTCACCTGGGAGCAATCTGCCTCCCAGGAAACATTTGGTAGTATCTGGAGACATTCTGCATTGTCACCCTGGTATCTAGTGGAAAGAGACCAGAGAAGCTGTAAATATCCCACAATGCCTAGAAAACACACACACACACACAAGAATTCTTTAGCACAAAATCTCAGTAGTGTTCAGGTTGTGAAACACTGTGCTAAAGGTAAAGGCACTGGTGGAGAAGATATGAGATCCTGATACATGGAATGGGGACATTTAGGGGGATGAGAACTTTGAACCCCTAGATCCTCTTGAAATTTCCTCACTGGTTGAAGCAGATCCTCATCTTCATAAAAGGGAACCAGATTTCCCTTGCACAGAGGTCTGGTGTGCAGTTACGGATGTAGCAAAGCCTAGTCCATACAAAAACTCAGAAGCCACTTGCTTTTACATGGCAGGGATAGCAGTATGCCTTCACGATCTCATCCCAAAGTTCTGCCCGCTCTCCCGTTCTGTTACAAGAGTCCATTCACTGTCACAATTTAGTCTTAATTTATGTCTTGCTATACAAGAGAAAATCACAGGAGTCTATTATGTTAATATAATTATGCTAATTGGACCTGTTGAGAAGGAATGAGTGAGCACCATGCATATTTTAGCAAGACATATACATGGCCGAAAATAAGTGATGAACTCTACAAAAATTTAAGGACCTGACACATAAATGAAGTTTCTAAGGATGCAGCAGTCTAGAACGGCTAGGTATATATCCCCTCTAAAATTACAAAATGCTGCTTTTCTTTCTGCCATTTGCCACAAAGAAGAACATACCACTTGAGTGGGTCACTCTGGATTGTGGAGGACACATATAACACATTTGGACATCTTGCACTGACCTCTTGCTTGATAACTGGTAATTCTTCCAGTTTTGAGAGCAGTCTGGATCGAGAGAAGTTTCTACAGAAGGTCCTGGCTATAAGCTGCTCTGTTGCTCTGTTATTTGGTGACCCAGCACATTCAATTGTACTAGAAATATCTGTGGTACACAGAGATGTCATATAGAGTATAGAACTTCTAGCAAGCCCTAATAGGAAAATTACAGTACAGGCCCCAAGGTTTTAGAATAAGAATTCTGCTAATAAGAGGGGCACCTGGGTGGCTCAGTCGGTTAAGCGTCTGCCTTCAGCTCAGGTCATGATCCCAGGGTCCTGGAATCGAGTCCCGCGTCAGGCTCCCTGCTCAGTGGGGAGCCTGCTTCTCCCTCTGCCTGCCTCTCCCCCTGCTTGGGCTTGCTCTCTCTCACCCTCTGACAAATAAATAAATAAAAATCTTTAATAAAAAAAAGAAATTCTGCTAATAACAGTACTCCTTGTGTGAAGCAGCTTCTGGCTTCCTATGGATGCCATGGAAAAGACTCTACACCAGACCATGGGACACCAAGTGACCATGTGTCACCAACTACCCTTCATGCATGCACTGAGTGCTATATGATCTACTAAATCATAACATTAGAAGTACACAGCAGAATTCCATTGTGAAATGGAAATGGTGTCTACAAGATCAAGCAGGTCCAGAAGTAAGAGTAGATTGTATAGCAGATAGCTCAGACTCGCATGGTACTTAAACTCCTACTGCTTCACTATGCCTGCCTCAAGCCACACCTATGCTCAGAGGGAGCTCTCTATAATCAGTGAAGACTGGGGCAGTGGTGATATGGCCTGGTTTATTGATGGTTTGCACAGTATGCTGAAACAAGTCGGAAATGAACAGAGAACATACTGCAATCCCACTCAAGGGTGACCCTGGAAGACAATGGTGAGGGGAAGTCCTCCCTGAGGGCAGAAACTCAGAAAATGCATGCAGTGGTCCACATCACATGGAAGGAAAGAGAGCCCGATCCATCTGTCCTGATTAGTCAGTCACTAACAGGCAGACAGCTGGTCAGAAACAAAGAACAAGTAAGACTGACATATTGGTGACAAAGAGTGAGCCACTCAGAGTGAGTTCAGGGAACGTGTGAAGACATCCATGTCCCATAGGTATGCTTACCAAAGGGAATTCATGGCACAAAAGGCTCTCAATCATCAGATGGATGAAAGGACCTTTCTCTGTGTATGCCAGTCACTGATGTCCCCAAACACCCCACACTTGATCAATAGGACCCTGGAAAAAGTAGCCATGGTGACAGGAACAAAGGCTCTTATTCATGTACTCAACAATACCCTGATCCCGTACGAACAAAGGTTTTAGGTCACATGACCAGGTTAAAAAATAGAAGCGGACCAGCCCAGGTGTTGGCTGAGGATCAATGACACACGGAATGGGTGTTGAACAACCAAAGCTATGATAAGCATCTTGTGCCTCATAATGAGCTGCAGAGAGATCGCAGCACCGATGTTTTGAGTTAATGGTTTATTTTTTTTCCCACCACGAAAGGGCACCAGGAAACAGTGACATTTTCATTAGACTCCTGGCAGGAATATAATGGAATTGAACTCCACACTAAGATCCAAGAGCCAATGCATCTTTGTGTGTCCATGGTATTGGGCCCATAGTGCTTCCCCTGACAAAGGAGTAGAACAGGGACTGAATGTGCCGGATAGTCTCCGTGTGCCCTCCCGATCTGCGCTCCACCCTTCTCCACCTCGCTCTGGGCCCTGGGTCCCTGGCCTAGGCAGACGACATCATCCAGGCTCCCTTGTCGCCTCTGGCTCTCGGGTGGGTTTACCAATGGGCATATATACCAGCAGGAGATTGGGAAATGGGAGGCATAGAGGACGTAGGGTCTCCCCAGTTCCCTCTAGCCAAAAATCAGTTTACATCACAGCTCACGGCCAGATTCTACCCCAAAGCTTCCCTCCTATGACTGCAGTTCTCCCTGAGTTCCTAACAGCCCCCCTACCCCTTTCAAGCCCAGGGTACTAATGCTTTCTGAGCCCTGGGTACATCACCCTACCTTGCTGCTCATGTCATTGTAAACAGTCACTTCTTTAACCTCTCTGACATTGCCCTTCTGGGTTTTCTGTCCCTTTCCTGCTGAGATCCTAACTGACATAGGCAACTTCACTTCTCAGAGCAGAAAACTAAGGTCTACAGGCAGGAAGGGCAAAGCTGCTCCTTGCCTGCCCACAGGGGCCTCCTCTAGGGAACAAACAAGGCTCTGCCTGGAACTGACCATCCAGAGAACATACCTCCAGAAATCTCCTTTGCTGTATTCAGATTATAAAATGGTGTGCAAGCTGGTGAAAAGGTTTTCCAGAGAGGGGGGAAGAGATGGTGCCGAGATAGGTCTCCCACCCAGGACTCTAGGGCCCCACTACAGGATACTGCTATGCCATCTACTGTCAATCATCTCAGAAAAGGTACTGTGCATCCAAAAGGTACCACTGACCTGAACCACCAGCCTTTGGCTGGAATGTGTGGCCCAGCCTCTTCTGCCTCAATAACCCCAGGAGAGCCATGCCTAGTCCTCCTCTTGGACTGTCTCTCAGCTTCCCGTCACACTCACGCACACATGCACATATGTGCACGCTCATGCATACACATCCACACGCAAGCCCACATGCACTGATTGCATTTCATGTGCTAGCCCTGGACCAGCCATGGGAAGAGAAGCGATTTTAGTTGTCTCCCTGGACTGGTGGAAGATTTCCTAAGCAAATGGAGATCACTTTTAAAATGGGAAGGACTCCGAGAAACAAACTGAGGGTTTTGGGGGGGGGGGGGTAGCCCAGTGATGGGTATTAAGGAGGGCACATATTGCATGGAGCACTGGGTGTTATACACAATGAATCATGGAACTCTACATCAAAAACTAATGATGTACTGTATGGTGACTAACATAACATAATAAAAAAAAGAAAAAGAAAAAAGAAAATTGGTGGTAAAAAAATAAAAATAAATAAAATAAAATGGGAAATGGCTAAATACACACAATGGAAAATTCCACAGCTATTAAAGGTATTTACAGAGAGTTTGAAACAGCACAGAAAGTGTTTACAACAAACTATTAAGAGGAAAAAGCAGGGTACAAAACTATATATGTTTATACAAATGCTTAATGCTGTGTAAAAATGCATAAGGGAAACATGGACTGGACAGAAATGCACCAAAATGCTAACAGTGGGGCACGGGAGGACATGTCTCTGTATTTAAATTTTTCTTACAATAGGCATCAATTACTTTATATCCTGTTATAACGTTCTTAATTATACACGCAGTTTTGAGAAAATATTCTCATTTTAAAAATACTCAAACTGGAAGTACAAAACAAAAGTCCCCTGTGAGGATGCCTCCTCTAATCCCAGTCCCCTCCCAAGACAATCACTGTCTTCAGCTGGCTTCTTATGGATGCAGAGAAATAGTTATCATAAATGGCATGTTATGTAAATTTATTCTGTGAATTACTCTCTCCACTTAGTAATAAAGCTTGGGGGTCTTTCCACAACACTGTAGACACATCTAGCTTAAGGATTCTTAACCTTAAATACTAGCTAATGTGGCTATGCCACAGTTTATTTAATATTCAGGATATTTAAGGTTGTTTCCATTTTGTCCCTGTTAAAAGAAATTGCACTGAACAGTTGCATAAATGACTCTTTGAGACATTAGGACTATGTTTCTAGACTAGACACAAAAAAGTGGAATTTCTGGTTGGAGGTTTGGATATTTTCATTTTAAAAGTTCCCATAGATAGATATCACTGTTTACTTCTGGGGAAACTGGGGGTCTCGGCTGGTGAGTGGGCTCTAGAGGCTCTAGAGGTGGGATTTCCTAGCCTCCCTGGGGTCTCGGGATCTCTGAGTGGGGGGCTACCTAGTACCCGGGAACACAGACTTTCCATGTCTGCCCATCAGATGTGCCCCAAGGACCAAACCATAGACCTGCAGCATCCTATTTATATTCAGATCATGAAAAGATGTATAGCCTGGGGGAAAAGTTTTCTCAAAAACAGCCCACCTCCCACAGAAGCTCACCACAGACCTCTATGTCTCATGCAGAAAAGAGTTTATGTTTTTCTAAAGAACTGTCCCCTGGGACCTCAAAGTCAGAGCCAAATATTCTAACATTTCAGATACTTAATTTCTGGAAGAAACAGAACTTAGAACAACTGTCTTGCTTTCTGTGGAAATGGTATTTTGAAGAAGCAAAATGGATTCCAACTCAACCCAATCTCATCTTAAGTGGGCTTTATCTGGCCCTTGCCTTTAAAGGAGTGTCCCCAGGAAGACCACAGGAACTCTAAGTCGGTGGGAGACTGGTATGCATATTGGGTCCACTCCATCCAGCTTACAGAGGCTGCATCTCAGCAGGTGACACTGCGCGAGAGGAACCCCTTGGCCTTCCACATCCCAGACAACTCCTCTCTCTAAAACATCCCTTTGCAAAGCCCCTGAATTGGCCTCAGAGGGATCTCAGCACTCCCACCTCTGACTGCCTTCTGCCTAAGGCAAGGAGACAGGCCCAGGGAGAGGCAGGGTCTGCCCAAGTGCTCACGTCCTGCCCACGGCCCTCCCACACAATCCCTCCTCAAGGCCCAGGGACAAGGTACAGAGGGATGCCATAGAAAGGCTCCAACAGAGCCTCCAGGGCTCAGGAGAAGGAGAGGTCTCTGCATGTGTCCACAGTGGGGTTGGAGGAAGGCCCAATAGAGCAGGCCCAGCACAGTCCTCATTTTGAACTCCTAGACTTGCTATGACTTCGAGAAAATGCATGTGTCTAAACATTCTATTCATCGATCACCTACCAATCCTCAGAATAAATCCCAGATCTGTCCTTTTGGCCACCCTCTTAGTCCAAGCCCACTCTCTAGGGTAACCACCATAGCCTGCGAGCAGGTCTCCCCACTTCTGCTCTTGCCCCCTAATGGTCTACTCTATACAGTGGCCATGGGTCTTCTCTTATAGAACAAATTATATAACATACTCCCCCACCTAGGAACTTCCAATAACCTCCCGTTGCTCTCGGAAAGACTCAAATCTATCACAGCCACCAAGGCCCCCGTGACCCAGCCCTGCCCACCTCTCCGGCCTCCCCTGCATTCAACCTCTCCCTGCCTTCAGACCTTCTTCCCGTTGTCCTTCAACATGTCACACTCACTCCTGACCCGGGGTCTATCTTAGGTTCCCTAGAAGCAGAAGCTGAGGGGGGGCTCATGTGAAAGTGATTTACTAGGGAAGCATTCCCACAAAACAGCCAGTGGGAAAGGGAGCCACACCCCATCAGGGGCAAAGGAGCTGGTGAGCACACCTCTGTGCCCGTCAGCCATCCGGAAGGGCTGTCCCCAAGGGGGGAAGCAAGTCCCTGGTGCTTCCAGCTCTCCGTGTGGAGGGAAAGCAGTTCCAGTAGCCTGAGGTCACTTTGCCAACAAAGAGCCATAGGCACAGGCAATTGGGAGGGAACACACTGGAGAAGTGCGCACAGCCTGGGAAGGGACACGCAGGGACGTGGGCAGAGAAGCTACAGCATCAGCAGAGGGTCCCTGTCCCTGCTTTTTCCTCTGCCTCCTGCCAGGACTCACTCCTTCCTTCCAGTAAATGTCCACTCAAACATCACTGGCCCCACCTACTTAAAATAACCTGCCGCCACCTTCCCCTGACCTAGTGTTAGTCTTCTCTGCGCCACAAACCCACCATCTGCGACTACCTTGTACATTCGCTTGTCTCCTTGTGTCTCCCACTAGATGGGAAGGGAAGGCACCCGGTCTGGCTCGTTCCCACCTTGTGTCCCCAGCACCAGCACAGTGGGTGTTATGAGCACTCGGGGAATGCTGCCCCGTACATCCCAGGCAACTTATGTGACTTTTTACCAATAGGAGTCCCCCCGTTAGCCACAGGGGATCTGTTCCAAAATCCCCAGGGGATGCCTGATGCTGTCGGTAGTACCAAAGCCCGCGTATACTGGTTTTTCTACACATACATGCCGATGACAAGGCTTGATGTATAAATTAAGCACAATAAGAGAGCAACAATAGCTAATAAGAAAATGGGATAATTACAACAACACAGTGTAATAAAAGCTACGTGCATGTGGTCTCTCTCTCTGTCAAAAGATGTTATTGCCCTGTACTCACCCTTCTTACGATGACGAGGTGAGGGAATAAGATGCCTGCACGATGAGGTGAAGTGAGCGGAATGATGTAGGCATCGTGAGGCAGTGTCAGCTACTGCTGACCTTCTGATCGTTTCTCAGAAGGAAGGTCATCTGTTTTTCAGCCCACAATTGGTCGAGGACCACTGAAATGATAGATAAGGGAGGATTACCGTATTTATATTTCATGAGCACTGGTGTGGTGTTCACTATTCTAAACTCCTTACTACTCATTTAATCCTCCAAATAACCCAATGCGGTACATACTGTTCGTATCCTCATTTTACACCTTAGGAAGCCGAGGCTCAGAGGTTAAGTAACTTGGCCACAGTCGCGCAGCGGGGCAGAGGTGTGGACAGGGAATCAGACCGGCTGAGTGGCTCCAGAGCTGTCTAATGACCTGCTGCACCGTAAGCATCATTATCCCACCTCGCGGCACCTACCAGAGAGGTGCTGTGACTTTTCCAAAGCCCCAGACCGGGAGGCAAGTGGGGCTGGGCTTCTGACCCCCAAGCCCGTTCCCCAGTGAGGCGTCACCATGAGCGGCTGCCCACGGGGGGCATGAGCGGTCCCTCCGCCCTGCATTTTCTCACCCTTCACCATGGTCCCGGGTGATTGTTTCCAGCCCAGTGCCCAGGGAGGAGGGAACCGTGGGTCCCTGGCTGAGGAAGTCTCTCAGGAGGGACTCCCACTGAGACATTGGGCCCCAGGGTCAAAGCCCCTTCCCTGCTCCCACAAACTATACAAGCCATGGGGGGCGGGGGGGCAGCGCTGGGATGAGAATGTGATTCAGACATTTTGCAGCTGGTGTCCCTCCCTGCAGCAAGTTCAAGTGCCCCTCTAGAGGCAGAACAAAACTCTCAAAAGAAACATTCCAAACAAAGTCAGTCATGGTTAATCCATAGCCTGCACATGCGTGTGTGTGTGTGTGTGTCTGTGTGTGTGTGTAAGAGGAAAGGAAAGGAGGCACGTGGCCATAGACAGACAGATGAGGCAGTGATCTATGTCCCACTTTTCAGGCTGGAAACCTCCCGCCATTCAAGGTGAAACCTCATTAACCCAAATACCACATGACTGGAGACAAAAGGGTGCAGCAAGGACCACCATGCCTCCCCCCAGGCAAGACAGCACACCTGAGGGGGGCGCCCCGACTCAGCAGGGACTCCCGCCACACTGCGTTCACCCTGCTCATCAGCTAGGCTTGGACACGGACACCCAGGCACCCGCCCCAGCCAGCATGCCCACCTCCCGGCTCAGCCTGCTGACAATTAGGACAATCCCCAAACTGTGAGAGACAACTCATTGGGGGGTTGCTCAGTACCTCCTAATTAGCATTAAACACTGATTATCCGAGGCTATTGATATTGGTCTTAATCAGTAATTACAATTCTCACATAAAATATTTAATAAGCATTCATAATACAAGAAATTTGATTAAGAAGAGAGTATTTTTCTTGCATTTCCACATTGGTCTCCTGAAGGCTTAGCTGGGTTTCTTCTAAGCAGGAATAAATACAGCTGGCACAATTACCCACCAAGGGCAGCGGGAAAGAGCAAACTCAGATCCACCCTACCCGCTCCTCTGAAATACTCAGCTGCAAAAAAAAAGAAAAAAAAAAATGGGCAAAGGCCACAGATGGGTGATGCACAAAAGAAATGCAAATGGCCAAAAAAAAAAAAAAAAAAAAAACTGTGGGAAAATATTTAGCCTCACTAGTAATCAAGAAATACACACTTAAGGGGCGCCTGGGTGGCTCAGTCGTCAAGCGTCTGCCTTCGGCTCAGGTCATGATCTCAGGGTCCTAGGATCGAGCCCCGCATCAGGCTCCCTGCTCGGCAGGAGGCTTGCTTCTCCCTCTCCACTCCCCCTGCTTGTGTTCCCTCTCTCGCTGTATCTCTCTCTGTCAAATAAATAAAAACCTTTAAAAAAAAAAAAAAGAAAGAAAGAAATACACACTTAAATCAAACACCATCTCTTCAATGAAATCAGCCAAACGTACAACTCTAACTCTGCCGCTCGTGGTCAAAGCATGTCCCGGCCCACTCTGGCCTCTTCTGCCACCTTCTTCCCTCGTCCGGGAAACGCATCCTCCTGCAAGGAGCCACTTCTCCCCTCTACAGTCACGACCGCAAGTGGAGCTGCTGTGTTCTGTCTGTCACTTCCAGCTCCTGCCAGTGGTCAGAATTGGAGCTCTGACCTAAGCTGGGCCCCTCGGAGCTCCCCACGCTGCCCCCAGTGCTTGAGCAGGGACAGGCCAGTAAGACACTTCCCTCTGGGACTTCCAACCAGGACAGAAAGGACCGCGTCAGTCCCTCTCTGGCCAGGCAGAGCTGGAGGACGCAGGCCAGGAACACCAGCAGTGACCATATTCTGTGAAACTCGCCGTGATGCTGATACCTGCGTTCTCACGAGCCAAGACCTAGCTCAAAGTAGAACTGGTTACGGTTGTTGTCACAAGAGCAAAAAGGCAGCCAAACCCTAGCCCCCAGCTCTGCCTGTTGTTCTCAGAAACAAGGGCAATTTGCCTGACTTCTCAGCTCAGACAGTCCGAAGGACCCCCCAGAAGCCCAGAGTGAGCTTGAAAGCAGGCCCTCACACTGCTCATTGGGCAGCAGGAGGAACCCTGGGGGAACCCTCCCATCGGGGAGCCGGGGAAGATCTCCGAGCTACAGGGCAACTCCCCTCCGTGAGAATTCCAATCACTGCTTTGCACCATTGGTGATCGACACAGCCCCCCCCCCCCCCACACACACACACAAAGAAGTACAAAGTCTATGGTAAGTGGTAGTCTCCAAACCTCTAGCAACTCCCTTTGGAAGGAAGAACCCAAGTACAGAAACTCCTAAATGCTCACGCTCCACGGCCCTCCAGCTTTTCAAGAAGCTTGGCTTTCTTCTGCTAAGACACCTTCTCTGTGTCTTTTAATGACCCAGCTCAGGGCAGTTAAGTAAACGGCCACACGACTTCTGAATGTGCACACAACTCAAACCAGACAAAAGGGGTCCTGCTCATTGGAGGCCAGAGGGCTGCTTTAATAAATAGCAATAATCTGCAACCGTGCCCAAGGACAGTGCCACTTTAATGCCTATTATCCTAGCACAATATCAATAACACCTTTCCCCCTCGAAGGCAATAACTTAGCATCCTCTGTATAGAAATCTATAAATGACACGCCCCAGCCCCACAGACACATACCCTCATGCATGTTCTTGCTTCCTTCAATGTGGTGGCATCTCCTGCCTCATTAGGACTCCATGCAATCTCTCTTAAATTTTCCTTTCACTGTGCAAAACGCCTAAGGAGCAAAATCCAAAATTCTTTTTCGGCCGTCAGCTCACAGAATGGCTGGGCCAGCCCTGGGTCCTTTCTCCGGTGTCTGTGCTGGGCTACAGTGTCCTGGTCAGCACGCCAGCATCCTTCAGTGGTTTGGACATTTCTCTCTCCAGACTGGTCTTTAGTTCAAGGCAAGCTACAGCAGCTTGACTAATGTTGGACTCCAAGAGAAAATGAATTCGCCTTCATGGGACGCCTTCTTCCAGGTCTGGAGAAAACAGGAGAAATTCCTTCCCGCCCCCATCACCACAGTCTGCCCCCTTCTAGAATGGTGTGCTAACAGGCAGGACTTAGGAAATCTCCTCCCAGGCAGGCCTGCCTGTTACTTCTCTGCCCTTGAGTGGGACTGCCCGGTTCAAATCCTGCCTCCATCATGGACTAGTTCTGTGACCTTGGGCATGTCACTTAACACCTCTAGACCAGCTGCTTCATCCACTGAGTTCTGAGGTTAAATGAAAGAATGCATACAGGGCATTTAGCCCAGTGCAAAGAAGCTTTAGACAAATGTTAGCTACTGTACTTAATAATAGCAGTTAATGACCCAGTGATACAAGTTTAAAGTAGATGGGTAAGGTATACCCGGGTGAGAAATGGCCTCCACATCTGGAAAAGTGACTTGCTGATATTTATGGCAAATCTGATCACATACTATGTATACTGTAAGGATACACAGACTGAGGCCAGGAGGACCAAGTGCCCACCACCAAACTCCAACCTCTAAAAGGCCAAGCAGGGGCAAAGGTCCCACACCCATCTTTCCACCTAGAGAGGACACACCATTCCTCGAAGAGCACCCAACCGAGAATTCAGTCTGTATGAACTATATGCCAACGGGCACCATTGTATCCCCATTCTGCAGTTGAGAATACTGAGACCGAGACAGTGTAAGCAACTTACCCAAGGCCACCCAACCTGCAAGTGGCAGTACAGGGCTGCTCTCTCCCAAGCCTGGGGTAGTAATGAGGAATGCCTATCGCCACTTCCTGCGCTCCAAGAAAAAGTTTGTCTTCTTGCCTAGCCTCAGGCAGAAATAAGCAAGATTCGCTGAAATGGTCACTTCGGGAGGAAGGAGCAGAGGGCCCCGGGAACAGGGTCACGGGGCTGATAAGAACACATTCCTCAGGGCACCGTGACCTCCAGCAGGTCGCTGAGTGGCACCAGTGGGCAGCACAGGATTCGCCCACCTCCCGCCCTGCCTCCCCTCACAATGCATTCCACTCTGCTTCATACTTGCTCAACGAAGCACGCTCCACTTGCCCACTGAGGGCGTGCAGCTGCGGGCTGCACGTACCCCAACCACTGCCATTTCACCTTGTCCTTCCGATGGCTGTCAACAGCTGTGCCCCAAGGGACAGGTGGGCCTAAAGCAAAGAGACCAGCTCCAGGTAGAAATACACCCTGATGCTAAAGGACACCAATGGGCCAAGAATGAGCCACTATAGGAAGGCAGGCCTGGGAATATTTGCCATGACACCTTCGGCCAGTAACAAACGATCACCCCACAGCAGGCTCAGCTGGGGCACCACATGCCTAACCCGACGCCCACAGGGTAAGAGAAGGTGCCTGCCTTCTAGAAGCACAGGACACCATCCAGGTAGGGCTCATGGAAGCCAGGTGTGGGACCAGCCACGGTCGCTGAAGCTTCAGGGAGGAAGACAATGCGGACAGTTTGTTCAGAGGATCATGTTCATCTGCCCCTTTTCCCTGGATGCCCACGTTTACCAGCATAATCCAGGCCCAGAGAATACGGCAGATGGCAGCCCACGGAGGGGCAGGTCTGCACTGCTACTGGGCAAGAGGAAGGATAAAAATAACACTTTGGGGGGACTTCTGAGGAGTCAAGGTGTCTACCAACTCCACCATGAAATTCTGGCGTGCACTTTCTGTCCTGAATTAAGAACCCAGGACAGCCTCTCTGCTGGGCCCTCCACTGCCCGGGGCCCCAGGACTCCTCCACCTAAGCAAGCCCAGGGCCAGCTTTCTCTGCCTTTCAGGTGGCCTTTTACTCCTCGGACACCCACAAACAAAGGAGGTCTCCCCGTGGTCTACACCCTCCCTTGGGCCAAGCTGTGTCCCCACCAGCCCACTCTTCTGAAGCAGGACACAAGGGATGTTTTCCTCTTTCATGGCTACAGTTCAATGTTTCATGGGCCAAAGCTAAGGCCAGATCACTTTATAACATTCTTCTGGCTCCTGCATAATTGATGTCCCTTATGCACTTTTCATGATCTAATTTATCTACCTCCTAAAATCTTTTGTAAAACCTGAGTCCCGTCTGTAATGATCTATGTCCCAATATAAAGTCTACCAAAGGATTTGCCAGCCAAGCCGCATCTGTGGGCAGAATCTTTGCTGCGGTGGATGGAGGCACGACTGTGTCCAGCAGGAACGGAGGCCTGACTGTTTCACGCAGAAAATGCACTCAAGGGACAGGAGAAGGCAGGTGGGCTCCCAGAGAGGCCAGCCTCGAGGAACAGAGGCAGGAGTGGAGGGAGCAGAGGCCTTGCTGGGGGCAGCTACGGAGCACCTGTGTGGCCCCCTCGAGGTAGCAACAACAGCAACAAAAATAACAAAAACCACAGTACTGGTGTCTATCACTGTCAAGGCTTTTAAGTGCCAGGCACTGTGCTAGGATTTGCCAGGCATTATCTCATTTATTCCTCATTCGTGGGTAGGGACTATCGCCGTTCCCACTTCACAGATGAGAACACCAAGGCCTGGAGAGGTAAGTAACTTGCTCAAGGCCCCGTGGTTAATAAATGACTATTAATATTAAGATCCCAGAAACATCCGCTTCTGTCTGTTCCATTCTCTACTTCTAGGTGCATCTAATTCCTAACAGTGTGCATGTTCCATGAACCTAGAAATCCTTGAGTTTCAATAACCAATCAGCAAGCCTTTTAGGGCCAAGTTGCTAGATTTTGTTAAAAAAAAAAAAAAAATGGAGGGCGCCTGGGTGGCTCAGTTGGTTAAGCGACTGCCTTCGGCTCAGGTCATGATCCTGGAGTCCCGGGATCGAGTCCCGCATCGGGCTGCCTGCTCAGCAGGGAGTCTGCTTCTCCCTCTCCCGCTCCCCCCTCTTGTGCTCTTTCTCTCTCTCACTCTCTCTCTCAAATAAATAAATAAAATCTTTAAAAAAAAAAATGGATGCTCCGTTAAATGTGAATTTCAAATAAATAATAAATACTTACTTGGTATAATTATGTCCCAAACATGGCATGCAATCTCCTATACAATATTTGGGACCTACTTACACTAAAATATTTTTTATTGTGTATTTGAAATTCAAATATAACTGGGTGTCCTCTCTTTTACCTGGCAGCACTCAGCCTGTGTCCAGGCCTGTGTTGGGCTCTTTGGGATTAGCGAGACCACCCTCAGAGAACCCAGGCTGCCTCAGGGAAATAAGATGCACACCTGGACAAGAGACAAACATGCACAAGGGTCACAATCTGACCCAGATCTGCCTGGTAGAGGACAAAGGGTTGCTGGTATGAGAGCCTCATAATGCAGCAGCTTTCTGGTGGAGCAGGGGACCTGCACTGACCCCAAAGATGGGAGGAATAAGAGAAAGAATAAGAAGAAAAGGAAGCTGGCCCCACCCCCAGCATTGGAGGCCCGTGTTTCAGCTCCAGGGTGCAGCCAAGAGACGCCAGGCTGGAGTCCAATGGCCAGAGCAGCCAACTTTGGAGGAGGACCAAGCTCACCCCAGCCCATGGGTGATACGAGCCAGAGCGGCCCACCTGCTCTCTGGTTTCCTGACCAAGTCTACACAACTGCCCGGACTCATACCCCAGGCCTTTGCTTGTTCTGTCCCTCCTACCCAGAAGCCACCTGTCCTCTCAAACCCTACATTCCTTGAGGATACAGCTCAGCCCTACTTCTCCGGGAAGCTCCCACCCGCCCCCCTGCCCACCCACCAATCACACCCCGGCTGAGCCAACCTTCACACTCTTCCCTTGCACCAAACATCTGCCCATTTTATTACTTATTGAGCACCTAGACAGAACCTGGAACAGAGTTGGTGCTCATTAACTGCTTGTTGAATGAATGGATGTACCAATGAATGAGTGATCAGTACTGTGGCTTTGTTCTACACTGCCTTCTCTGTGTGCAGGTCCCAGTGGAGGGAAGAGAGGACATCCAGAAGAGGTCAAGTAAAACCCTGGCATGCTGATGCTGATGCACTTGCCACAACTTGGCACCCAGCTGAGGCCCGGGCACGGCGCAGAGTCAGTAACTGGAGAGGTGGAGTTAAATGAGGAGGAAGGAAACGTAGCAGGTAGCACTCGGGCTGGGTCCTGTGAACCACAGGCTACCCACCAGCTTCCAACAATACCTTGCTGTAGGACTTCGGCAAGTCACAAACCCCCGTCTGCTTCAGTTTCCTGAGCTGGAAAGCAGGATGCAGACACATTGCTCCAAATCCCCCATGGCTGGCTGCAGGGATTATGAGCTCTCCGTGCTATTAGTACCTCCCATCATGCAAGGCACGCAGGAGGCCTAGAAGCCTGACAGTGATAAACTCCCCTCAGGAGCCTAGCCACGGAGCACGGCTCACAGCCACGCTTCTCCCCAGTCCAGCCTGTGAGCAGAAGCCAAATAAAGATGGATATTCTCTCAGGCGCATGGCACAACACCTCACTCAATCTCTTGGCACCTGAACTGTGTTCATTGTTCTAGTGTGGAATTCCACAGATACTTATAAACACTTCCATTACTTCTGAAGTTTTATTTCTGGTTTTTGTTAAACCTTTACTCTGAAATTTGCCATTTTAAACACTCCCTGACTAAGATTTATATAGGTTCTTCGCACAGAAGCTACCTGTAATGGACAGAGCCAAAATCAATTTATAGGGCCTCAAGAGCAGCTGACAACTCATTTTTATTGAGAAAAGGTTTTCTCAGGAAAAAGAGAAAACATTAAGATCCCAGAAACATCCGCTTCCCCAGAGGCTGACCACACTGAGCACGCCTCTCTGCACCTTCTTTAAAACTAGCTCAATCAAACAGTACGAGACCAGAGTGTCCTTCAGACCAGGGATGGAAGCAAGGATGCCAGCCTCCCCTAGAAGGGGTCCCTGTCCCTCACTGGCCTTGGAACGCTCAGAGAGGTGCATGCCCCAAGTGAACCCACAGATTCAGTGGAAGCCAAGAGCAGGGAGGTGGCAAGGGTAATGGAGAATCAGCCATGTTGCAAATTTATTAAATGTTCTAAATTCCCATCTGAAAAATTATGAAATCTCTCGGTTACAGGATAGAAGGTACCCCCACCCCATTTGTTAGCACTGGGCGGACTTTATGGGGAATTGGGCCCTGGATCGTGGTCCTGTGGTTTATCAGTTCATATGGAGCCAAAATGTCTAATCCATAAGCCCAGTCTGTTGGACCAAGAAATCGAAACTGCCTCCTATGCTACAGGAGTTCCAGAAACTGGCATGCTATGCTACAGGCAAATTTCAAAATGTTTGCCTTGTGGTGGGATCTCCTTGATGGCTTTCTTCTCCCATCTGTAGTAAAAACTGGCAAGGCTTTTCTTACTCCTAAGATAGCTCCCTCAAGCAGTATTTCTAAACATACATTGCACCTTGTTCACAGGCATGTCATTTTGACTTTTTTTCTCATCTTCTGGGAGGGGAAAGGAAGCAGAAGTGGGACATCGAGGGCTCTGCCACCCTCTACTTCTCCTGGCTCAGGGACCTACCTTCTTGCCCATGATATTTCTGCAGGGGGAGGTTTTGGATTCCCTGATGCTCCCACCCTTCTGTTTAGGCCATGTGCCCAGAAACCTGGGCTGATCCTTCTACAGTACTGAACCCCAGGGCCACTGTAGAGTAACACGGGTTCACTGGACACAGAGATGGAATCAATAGGCAGGGTCTTTTATAGCCTTTAGAGAAGAAAATGAATTCATTTCATCTCTGGACTTCTCGATACTATTGGAATGACTTTTTTCTTTCTAAGTAGTGAAAATAATGTTATAAAAGCATCTTTTTTGTTATTTGTTTGCATCTCTCCCCCACACTCTGGTGTTTTCAAATGAAAAAAAAGAAAAGAACTATACCACTTTTTGTACCCAAAAAATGCTTAAAAGATTGTAAGACAACAACAACAACAACAAAAATAAAATTCCCATCTGAAAGGAGCTTCACCCACATTTTTCCAGGCTTTGTCAAATAAATTAGGAAATCTCTTCCTTTGAAGATCAATGGTATAGAGATGACTTTGAACTCTTAATATCAGGCATTAGCAAGATAATGTTAGGTTTTATTAAGAATGAAAAGAATTTACCAATTTTCTTCCAACAATTCTCTCCGGACTCCACAAGGAAGCTAATCACTAGATAATTGTTCAGTGACTCTTCTGGTCCATTCAAATCCACTGAATTGTTTAGTGGAGGTGGAGGGGGTAGGGGGAGAGGTCCTTAAGAAACTAGTTACCAAACAGCTGGGCCCTGCAGCCTGGCAAGAACACATAGCTCTGGAAAGACCAAATACCAAAGAGTCTGGGTGTATTTGTCTGTTCAGACTGCCATAACAAAATACCACCGACAGGGTGGCTTAACCAACAGACATTTAGTTCTCACAGTTCTGGAGGCGGGAAGTCCAAAACCAAGGTTCCAGCCCACTGGGTCTCTGGTGAGAGCTTTCTTCCTGGACTGCACATGGCCTCCTGCTCACTAGGTCCTCACATGGCCTCTTCCCAGGGTTTGTACACACAGAGAGAGAGTGTGTGAGCTGACCCCACCAGACAAGGCCCCGACCTCACAACTTCATCTAACCTTAGTTACTTTCTTGGAGGTCACATCTCTAAATACAGCTTCAACACAGGAATTTCGGGGGGACACAAACATTCCGTTCATAACGCTGGGTTTGCCACAACTTGGTTCTCCCCTGTTCAGGAAATTCAGGCCCCATTTCCAATCTCCCACCTCAGGTGGTCTAAACCTTCTCCATACCTGGTCTCTACCTCTCCCCTCCCCGGTACATCATTCAGGAGCCCCCGGGTTCTCAGAGGCCTCTTCCCAACCCACAGCTCTGAGTCCTTTCTCTGCTCAAAAACCTCAGTGGATCCCCCACCAAGCCCAGAATTAGGTCTATAATTTAGAGGGTCAATATGTGCAATGATTAAAGAACCTGGAATCAGACAGATGTACATGTAAATTCTAGCTCTGACCTTTAATACCTGTGTGATCTTGGGTCATTCCTTTAACCCCTCTGACCCTCAGATTCCTCTTCTGTACAATAGGGAAACTAACAGCTTTTACCTCATCAGGTTGTGGTGGAGACAGAGGGATACGGGAAGTGCAGAGCGCCTGGTACTTAAAACTCAGTAACATCTCAGCCTCTCTCTACCACCCCCCTCGGTGGTCTCACCCCATCTCATGGCTTTAACACCATCAAAAAGCCAAACGGCCCCTACATGCACAACTCTAGCTCCAACCTCTCCAGAACTCCAGATGAGGAAAGCCAGCTAACCACCCCCCACACGCATCTCCATGAAGACAGCAAATGGGCCGCTCTGGCTCGTCAAGTCTACAAGAACTCTGATCCAACTCCAGCCTGCTCCACCCGAAGGCTTATCAGGCCCAGCTGCTGAAGCTGAAACCATGCACATCTTAGACTCCCCTGCCCCTCACACTCACATTCAGCCTGTTAAGAAATCTATGTCCTGAACAAAACCACTATTCACCACCTCCACGACACCTCTCCAGCCCAGCCCACTATCACCTCTCACCTGGAGGCCGCAGCAGCCTCCCAACTGGCATCTCTGCCTCCAGCCTTGCCCCCAAGATGGTCACGTTTACACAGAGCATACGTTTAAAACAGAAGTCACATCTTCTAGAGGCCCGCATATCACTGAGGGTGAAGCCCAAACCCTATGCTGGCCTTCAAGCCCCCAGTGGCTCTCTGGCCTTGTCTCCTCCCACTGCCCCCTGGCTCAGCAGCCCCCCGGGCCTCTGGCTGCTCCTTGAGGATACCAGGCACACTCCTGCATTGGGCTCTTAAGCACCTGCTATTCGCTCTACCTGAAATGCTCTTCCCCCAAGTATTCATCAGGCTAATTCCTTAAATCCTTCTCAAACTGCTCAAATGTCATCCTGTCACAGAGGCCTATTCTGCTACCCTGGTCAAAACTGCAATCTCCACCCAAACGCACATATACACCCCTGGGGCTCCCATTCCTCTCCGTGATGCTACTCATTCTTTTCCCCTTACACTTAGCTCTTCCTAACGTACTGTATACATTATTTATGTGTTATATTTATTTGTTTACTATCTTCTCCTGCTAGAATGTAAACTCACAAGGGAGTGATATTTGCCTGTTGGCAGGTGCATATCCAGCCCCTAGCAGAGTGCATAGCACGTAGTAGTCACTCAGTAAATATGTGTCAGATAAACGAAGGCTCACATAGATTTCTTCAACAAGTATCCACAGAGCATCTTCAAAGCCCATTAGGGTCTCCAGCCACTTCCCCAAGACTCCCCTCCATAGAACCTCTCAACAAATCACCCTTATCTCTCTGTCAACACATCTGTGTTTTGGACAGACTGTTCCCTGAAGCCTTGACCACCCCCTCTCCACCTGTGGACATGCAATTTGTCCTCCAAGGGCCAGCCCACCTCCCCCTCCCCCCTCCCCCATGGAGCCTTTGCATCCAGTGTAGGGGTGCCTGCCCTTGACCTTCTCCATGCCTTTCCTCCACCCATTCTCCCATCCTGCTGAGCACTGCCATGGGTTGTGGTCTGTTCCATATTCCCCACTACTCTTTGAGATCTTTAAAGTCAGAACCATGTTTGCTCCCCTCGATCTCACCCACTGTGCCAGGCACACCTGAGCTATTCCAGAAAAATTTAGGAGTGAACTAGTATGCATCTGCATCAGCTTGTAAATTAAAAAGTCAACAGTAAACCCTAGTTTTAGAGAGTCAGCTAATTTGGCCCCTTGAGACAAGAGTGACATGTAATGATATAATTACCTTCCTCCTGCCTGGCTCGCAGCCCCGTCAACAGCCCCAGAAGGAATATGCTGCCCATCCTCAAGATGGGACTCCAGAATGCAGCCAAGGACAGCCTCTCACACCCTGGAGCTGTTATGCAGCCCTGCCTTCCCTCAGCTGCCCCCCCCCCCCAACACCACTCCTCCAAACCCACTGAAAAGAAGCCCATACAGGACTCTGTTCATTTAAGAAAATAAAAATGATACATATGGCACAAACATGAGGGTCTACAGGGTCCCACACACCAGTCTGACTAGATTTTTATCCTTGAACTAATGAGTTCCATTGTTCAGTTTCTTGCTCCAAAGAAGGAATGGGGCATCCTCATGCATACGATCAAATATATCCACCAGCCCTGCTGAGGGCTCTGAGACCTCATTCTGTGGGAAACTGATGACACACCACTCATGACACCCCAGAGCTCATGGGTCCCCAAAGGTTGCTCAACCCTGCACACCCATGTCCATGTAGGCGTCAACATACAACAACATCCATGTTTCCAACACTCCACCTGACTCTTGGCCCACCCCCAGCAAGGGACTGACGGCACCAAGGTTAGGAGAGGGAGGCAAGGCTCTGCTTTAATCATATTTCCAATCCTTTTGCTCATCTTCCCAGAGGAAAATCCACTGGAAGTCATGGAAAGTCGAAAGAGCAGGATTATGTTAAATTAGATGTCCCTCCCCAAGTCAGCAGTGATCCCACAGCCCAAAGCAGCAATCCAAGTTTTATTTGCTCATAAACATTAATGGACCCAAACCTCAGGGAAAGGAACAAGAGAAGCCAAATGCCAGAGAGCAAGCAGCTCCACAAAACATGGGTGCAGAGCAGGATGGGGAAGGTCGGGGCTCTGGGGAAAGGGGTCCCCAAACTCTCCTTCCACAGGCGGACTGCCTTTGCCCACTTAGGGGGATGGATCTGGGTAGCTTTTCGAATGCCTCGGCATTCTACCAACCCTTTTCTTGAGCAGGAAGAAAACATTTAAAATAAGAAATGTGTTCTTAATGGCCCAACCTCTGCCAAAGAGCAGTGACAATAGAGCGTAGCCCCTACTGTAAGCAGGCCCTTCTTCAGCCCCAACCACCTCACACCAGGGCAGGGACCCCTGTCTCAGACATCTGTCCTACTGCAAAATTTACCAGTAACAACCCAAGTGATTTGAGGAAAAGCCATACAACCTCAGCCTGCATTCTGTCACCGCTAACACGGGGCACATCCCCTGTGCCTTCTGGGGGACTGGAGGTCATGTGGTTCAGGAGAGTGCACTGCAATCCAAGCCAGGCCCCATGCTAATCGTGTCAAATGCACACACTCCTTTGATCCCTTCAACAGCCCTGTGAGACAGGGACTATGATCCCCATTCTACAGACTTAGAACCTGGGATTCAGGCAGCCTCAGCCCCTGGATCAAGGTCTTACAGCTGAAACATGGCAGAGCCAGAACTAGAACCTAAGCCTGGGCCAAGAGTCTGTGCTTTTTAAGCCATACATGTGGGACCTGATCCCACACCATGTCAAACCCAGGCCTCAGACAGTAGTTGCTTAAGCAAAGCCTGTTCAATTGAATTCAAGCTCACTTCCTCAGAGCCCTTTTGAGACCTCTTTGCCAGACTGAGTTAGAAGCAGCCCCGGGTCTGTTCTTCTTCCTCTGACAAGGAGGGGAGCCACGGGAGAATTGAAGCTATTTCTGACCCCTCCAGCTCTGTATCCAGGTTTTAATGAGAGAGGGGAAGAGCATATTTTCTTTCCCAATTTCTTCCCTCATTTGAATATTGGATTTCCACATGTGGATTTGTAGAAGCCCGGTTCCCCAGAGAAATTCCCGGAGAAGCCATCTGCCTGTGTGCTTCTGAGGCTCCTTGGCAAAGGGAAATGTAGGATGCTAATCAATCATCCGAGGGGGAGCTGCTCACTCTTTTCCTGGGAGATAGGCAGGCACGTGCCCTTGAACATGGAGGCTGCATCACCAGAGAGGCACAGATTCAGGCTCTGCAAATGCTCGGACCATTCCAGGGTCACCTCTGACTGAGGTCAGGTCAGGTGTGCACCAGCCAGGGGCCAGGGCAGTGAAGAGCTAGCACAGATGGCCAGGCAAGGCCTTGAAGAGGCTGACACTTTGTATCAGAAGGGCCCAGAGGCTGCTGCTATGTCTGTGCCCAGACCAGAGCCCATCCCTGACACAGACAGGGATGCAGACACCCAAAAGAAGTCAAGTCATAGAGCTATCCCCAGAAATGTGGCAGGCCAGTACCACATTGGCCCTTCAATATGGCTGCCCCAGCTCCAGCAACATCTCTGTGGGCAGGAAAGCCAGGTCTGTATGAGCCACAGCAGGCTACACTTGGGTGGGCCTTCTAGGTACAGCCTTCTCTTCCAGGACAACCACCGGCTTCAATTTACCTCACTGGGAATTGAGGAAGCATTGGTAACAAAACAACATGAATGGACAAACCAGCTTCCAAGTAGAGTCCTATTAACTACACCGTGAAAAGCCCCAGAGAGCGTCTGATCTACCATGTAGTCTTATCAATGGAGAAACCCAATCCCTGAGAGAGACAAGTACTTCTCCAGGACACACTACAAGCCTCCCAGTCCAGGACTCCATCCCAGCACTCATCAGAATCAAGTCCCCCGAGGCTCGGTGGCACCCACCTTGCACAGCCACCGGGGAGAAGATGGGAGGAGATGGCCATCCCTCACCCATTCCTGATCCCTCTCAAGGAAGTTCCAACCTCTGGAGGGGTTTCTCCTTCCTGTCTGTGTGTCCCTCTGCTCCTCTCTCCAAGCTTCAGGGATTTCTATCACATGTTCAGGCTGCCCCTGGTGCCTTGACAAAAAGGTTTTCAAAATGTGAAGAACTTCCTTAAATATTTCATCACTATATGCAAAACAAGGCATTCAGAACAGCCCGGGGCCTACACTGCTGCACAGGAGAGAAGTTTGACAGATGGAATGTTTCTGCTCACGTGTTGTCCTCCGTGGGGCTTCCTGGGCCCAGGTGAGCTTCGTTTGGCCATAAAGGTGAACATACAGACTGGCCATTGGGCCAGCTGCTCAGGCTGAACCAGGAAGGAACCAGCCTGCGCTCTCAGGCTGGCAGGGGTATTTCTGAGTCGTGATGCCTGAACAGATATGTCTGCACTCTGGCTCTCACAGGCCTGTCCCAAGCTCAGGGGAGGCCACCACAGGCCTGGTGATAAATGCCCTGACTCATTTCCATGGTGGGAGCTTGTGAGTCCATAGCATAGTTGACATGAGAATATGGAGTACTTGATGGCCCCAAAATGTATATGTGGGGGGAAGAGACTGGTGTAGGGTTTTCATTGGCTTTCTGTAACCAAAGGGATCTGTGGTCAGATATCTTTGGGAAATATAGGGTTAAAGAAAGTTTAACAGATTTCTTTTACAGAAGGACTTCCCACCCAGAGCCTGGGACATACTGATGGTCATTAACAATCTCCAAGAAGGGAGCACAGGATGCAGTGTTTCCCAGCTTCACTCAGAGGGCCACAAACAGCTTTAACAGAGCATCTCCCAGGACTTACACCAATAGGACCGTCTGAAGAGAGTGAAATGGGATGTAGGGGAAGCTCAGGAGAGAGATACAGACGTTCACCGGAGCCAAGTCTCTGTGAGGTCTTGGGAACATGCCCCCTCTTCTATGACGCCAAATTCCCCACCCAGAAGCACCACCAGTGAGAAAGGGACATGCAATGCCCAAGCTTAGTGTTCACATGGACATGGGGCTTGTGAATGTAGGTAGGTCATGGGGGTACCATGGCGGTGGGGGCTGGAGTCCTCTCTGGGGACTCATGGTGGCTCCCAAGCACTGAAGACACTGACACCCCCGGGCCCCTCCACACCCTGCCCCATGCACCCCCTTTTCTCCCTGCTCTCCTCCTACTCCACTTACCAGGGCTTCTCCACCCCAACCACTTTCCAAAGTGCCCCTACACAGCTGTCTCTCAGATAAGCACATAAGGCTGTTTTGTAACCACAGAGAAACAAATCCATGCTATCAGATTAACAAAACCAAAAAGCTTTGAAATGACCAGTGCCCATCCCTACCTCCGTTGAAGACCAGACTGTGTTGAGTCCAGGACTCCTGGCCCTCCTCATGAACCCTCCTCCTCTCGGTCCTTCTTAGGGGTCAGTCTCCACCTTGTCTGTCTCCAGGGTGGGGGCACCTCATGTCCATCTCCCCCGGCTACGTCCCCTATCTCAGCCTGAGCTCCTTCTCTCTGATCCAGAAGCCACCACAGCCCTCGGGCAGTGTTTCCTTCTCAGATACGCACCACCACCACCCCCCACCCAGTCAGCCAGTCTTGCCACGAACACCCAGCAAAGCTCTGGAAACTCAGCCCCTGGAACCCAGCACACACTCACAGGAGCCCAGACGTGCCAGACTCTTCTCCATCACTTGCTCCTCGACTAAGGACCGCATGGCCCAAAAGCACTTCCTTCATTAGGAGACCCAGCAGCACCTGCGGCCGGACCAACATGAGGGGCAGCCCAAGAGTGTCAGGCTGGCAGCTAACATCACCGCACCCCACTCACCAGCAGATGTCCACTCCATCCCCACACCGCTGCTCTGCATGCTTTCTCCTTCTGGGCTGATGTGCCCCTTCACAATCTGCTCCCTAACAGGCTGAAAAGAAGTAAAAATAACATTTTAATTCAGGCACTTTGAGATTCCAAAAAATGTTTTCTAGAGGTTCAGAATGTCATCATCTTTGAAGTTCAGCTAAGCCAGCTGCCTCAGTTCCCAGAGGAGCTGAGAGAGAGAGAGAGAGAGAGAGAGGAGGGAAGCCAGTTCTGGGAGGAGGGGTCTGCAAAGGCAAGTGTCTAAAAATACCAGATTTCGTAATTGTGAACACATGAACCCTTCTCACGTATGTGGTTCCTGGACATGGCTTTATGTCAGCCCAATGGTGAAACTCGGTTTAGAGAGAAAACTCACAAACCCGCATTTACACAGGGAAAGCAGGGGCAGGAATCGGGTCCCTGCCTCCTCTCCTGGTCAAGCTTTGCTCACCGTGCTCCCACCCAGCCACCCTCACTAAAGCCTGCGACGGCTGTACCCAACCCTACCAGGGAAGGTCCAGGGATGATTGAGATCGCACGAAACCTCTTGACCCTCCAGATCAATGAGCTCCTACAGCCCCATGCTCTCCAAAAATGGCACCCTTCACACAAACAACATAGCTGTCTGGTTCCTGCCTGCCTCCTCCACCCAAGGGCATGGACCTTAGCCATTGTATCCCCAACCTAGAGGCCTAGAATGGATGGATGGACAGACAGGAGGAAGAGGGAGAAAGGGAGGGAGGAAAGAGGGGAGGGAGAGAATCCAGGCGGCCATGGCCTCACCTGGGCCCCTTGTCCATGTTCCCCTAAGAAGGGAACTAGGACTAAATGACCACAAGTCTTGGGACACTGTGACTTACCCAGACCCCTCTGGGCCCCAGTCCCACAATTCCAATACGTAGGGGCCAACACTGGGGCCTCTTGCTCCTTCAGAAAGTCCAGGTTTGAGCCGTCTTAAGGATCTCTCTAGTCTGAAACTCTGGAAATTGGCTGCAGGATCACATGCCACTCAAGCTACCTTCAGCAGAGAAGAATTCACGAAGTCTCTAAAGCATTCCACTGTGCACCAGGGCAGGGACTCAGGGAGATTCCAGGACTGGATCCTCGTGTCCACAGGCATGGCCTCCCTGTACCTCTCTTGAGTTCTTGGCAGGTGAGCGGCTCTGCCTTCCCAGAAGCCCGCCCGTCTGCAGCTCCACGCTGAGCATAGGGCTGTGAGGCAGGTCCTGGGATCCCAGTGGGACCCAGAGACACCCGGTGCCATGGCTGGGGACGCAGGAAGTCTCCCCTCCCGCCCAGCCCCCGGCTCGAGGTGGTGTGTGCTATAGACAAACTCTGAAAGATCTCATCTCAAGCCCAGGTGGTTCTGCTGGGCCGTCCTCCCCTGGCTAGCTTGTCTAGCTTCCCTGACCTTGACAACCGCAGAAAAGCTGAGCGCGCACGCGCGCACATACGCACGCGCGCACATACGCACGCACGCACGCACGCACGCGCACGCGCGCTATTCATTTCCCCTGCTTGCATTTGCCGGCGCAGCCCCACATCGGAGTGACAAAGCCCAGGACAGACAGGATGCATGCCGAGGACCGGCAACCCGACAGCACCCTGGCCGCTTAGCAAGGACAGAAGGAGCCACTGATGTTCTGTGGCATTCATCCGACCCCGCCCACCCTGATGGCCTTCTCTCAGCACATACCACAGCCAGCTAGGGGAAAGCCTGCACGGAAGGGCAGCCGGCGGGTCCCTGGCCACAAACGTGTGGCAGTCGCGCGGAGGTCATGGGCCACTGGAGGTCAGCGAGGGCTAGGAGGGGCCAGGAAGACTTGGGGAAGGGGGGCCACAAAATGGGTTAACTTAGGAAAGGATGGCGATGAGAAGTGCTCATTCCAAATGGGGGAGCAGGGGCAGCAAGGGTGGGGCAGGGGCGTGCAGGCGCAGTGCCGGAGCTGGGGGAGCCCAGGGCCAGAGTGGCCTGGGGCCTCCTGCTTCCCCTGCCCCTGCCCACTGCCCACTCCGCAGCGGCCACTTTCTCCTTCCCCCCAGGTAGTTGCCTTTCTCAAAATGACTGCTTGGTAGCACTTTCTTGAGGGACTTTTGGTGGCTTTTGAAATATAAGTCTGGAGCTGCACATGCCGCCTCGCCAATTTGCCGGAACATTACGCTTCCCCAGAAATTTCTTCTAAATTGACTTTCCTTCTTCCACCACAAACAGAGCCTTTGGAGCAATGGGCCTCTTAATCAACAATTATAAGTTTTCAAAGTCACTTTTAAAAGGCTGTCACAACGAGCCTACTCAGCTATTTTCTCTCTTCCCACGGGACGACCTGGTGGTGGCAGGAAGCTGGCGCCATTGGAAGGGCCTTCATCCGTCACCCAGCGACAGCCCCTGGTGCCTGGGGGGCCCGCAGAGCTCACATCTGCAGCCTGGGCAGCACCGGCGTGATTTATCACAGGCAGCATGTCACCTCCGCCCGGTCGGGTTGGTCTGTTGGCGGGTTGCTTCTCCTCTCACTGACCTCCAAATGCCTCCAGGCCCCGGGCCTGGTCTCCCCGACCTCCACACACAGGTGCCTACTGTCCCGGCTTTGCTCACCATCTCTGGCCTGAGAGCTCCCACGCTTATGTCTCCGGGCCCAGACCCATATACCAGTTGCTTCTCTGGCATCTCCTCAAACTCAAAATGCCCTGTGCCTGTTTCCTCCCAGCCTTCTGCACCTCCGTGAAAGGCACCGCCATCACCGGGGCCGCAGCCCTGTAATCACCCTGGTTCTCCTTCTCCTTACCGCCACATCCCCTCCAACTCCATCCGTGAGGCCCACAGCTTTCCCACCAAACAACATCCTACCTACTCACCCAGCCCCTTCCCGGCGGCAGCCCCTACCTCCCTGCACAGAGCCCTGGCGTCCAAACACGCTCCCCCTCACCCCAGCCCTTTCGCCTTCTCAAAATCCAAAATTCAGCCACCCTTCAGCTCTCAACTCAACGTCCCCTTCTGAAGGAAGCCTCCCTGCCCCATGAGCCAGCTCAGTCTTGAATGGTCTGAACTCCCCGTGCTGCCCAGGGGCAGGAGTGCGTATCCCAGGAGTGCGTCTCCCAGGCCACTGAGTAATGCATTCACCAGTGGGGTGCTGGTTTTGTTTTTATTGATTATCTGACCTCCCTGCTGGTCTTTGAGGCCAGGACTGCGTTTGTTTTGTTTGAGGCTGATCCCAGGGCCTTTCCCACAACAGGTTCTCTGTAAATATTGACGGAATAAATGCATAATTTTGCAAATCCTAAGTAGGAGGTTGCCAGGAGCCAAGGAATCAAGAAGGAGAGAAAATGGAGAGAGAATTTGGATCTCTCCTCAATGGGGTCCATTTCACCATAAAACCCATGCAGTTGAGAAGTCTCATTATTCTCCAACACGGGATGCTGGGAGAGATGAAATATGGCATTTAAAAATAAGTTTATGGCAAATGCAACATAATTGAGGGGAGCGAAAAGCTTTGTAATGCCCCAGGGAAACGTCTAGCTGCCCCCACCTCAGTTACACCAGCTAGACACTGGTCAGCCTTCACAGAGCTGAGGGAGGGCCCTGCTGGATGCCTGGGTACATGTGAGATAAGGCTGACCAAGCTGAGGGCTTTCACATGGCATTTCTAATCTGCCTGGGGTCAACCTCCTCCCAGCCCAGGCCTCGTTCTAGAAATAGGTTGCTCTTGCTGCAACTGTGATTCCTTTGGGGAACCATGCCCCCTGCTCTCCATATGGTCCTGTGGGGCTATCCATCATAGTGCCCCAGTCCCGGCCTCTGACTTCAGAGGTGTGCCCAGCTGAAACAATTACAGTATCACATCTCCTAGACATCACTAGTCTATGTGGACGCTTGACCCAGGAAGGCCAGTCATTTCCATGTTTATACAGTCATATATGGAGAGGAAGCTTGCTTTCCACTGACTTGCCAAGCTAGAGTCATGTGAGCCTAGAGCTGCTAGCAGCCATCCTCCCTGACGGTATGAAAGAAGCACACCAGCACTAGGAGAAAATGAGACCCAGACATGGTTGAGCATCAGGGTGAGCAGGGCCAAGAGAAGTAGAAAGTGAGAGAAAAGGCATTATTTGTGTTGCTGGATCCAGCCTTGCTTGAAGGCAGACACCCCTAAATTTCTCCTCTACATGAGTTAGTAAACATCCCTTTTGACTCAGGTGGGTTTGCCTGTCATTTATACTCAAGAGTCCAGAAGAACATGGCCGTTATCCTCAGGAGCCCCCAAGATAGACCCCTCTGTCTGTGCATGAAATTGTCTCTTGCAACTCTATGCCAAGCGTCTAAGATTATAGTCCGAGTGTAAGACATGACCATGCCACAGTAATATGGAAGAGAAATCTCAGTGGTGTCTAATCGCTGTGCCTAACCCCAACCCCCAGGATATACCTCCCCCTGCAGGCCCTGTGTTTCCATACCCCAGACTCAGGAAGCTCTGAACACAAGAGCTACAACGCCCATTTCCTAGATCCAGGAGCACTTTCTGGAGTCCCAGCTGCTCTCTCCTTCTAAATGGGGTAAATTCTCTGGAAGCACACCACTCACCCCTTACCAGGGGTGGGCAAAAACATGGTCTTTCTGGGTGGAATAGAAATGTCCCTCTCAGCGGTGCTCCCACCCATTCTACCCTCCCCATGGTATACAGCCTAATGGAATTTGCTGGAATCCCCCCAACCAATATTGCTAACTCCTCTTTTATCTTCTGTTCTAAAAACCTTTCAAACCCATCATCTTTGCCCCACAAAACAAATTTATTTTTTGAGTCATGTAGGAAAAAACTGAAGTTGAAATGCGGTGAGGGTAGAGGTTTTTGTATTGGTGTCAGGCTTCTGTGAAATCTAATGGAGCTGTTCTCTGACAACATTATCTATGTTTGGCTAATTTGGTGGAGGAGACAATGTCCTCTATTGAGCAGGAAAAATAGAATGCACAGTCCTAGAAAAGCAGAGAGTTGGCCCATCGTGGATAATTTGCTTCTGCTATTCATCCCGCAGATAGGCACTCAATTAGAGAGACATTCGCAGGTAAATTTCCATTCATTCTTTTATCACCTCCACACATTCATTTTCTCAATGAAATAGTCATTTTTTAAAAAGCTTGAAGCAGAGATGCATGTCAGTAAACAAAAGGACAGGCTTCCTTATCACAGTATATTTTATCCTGATTATTTATTCTTCTACCCCTCAGAAAGCTCTGCGACTAATTCACTCTCTCGTTGCTTTCTTACCAACGTTTTTCCTCTTAATGCAGAGTCCAGACTGGCTCTGATGAATGACAGGAGTCAACCTTCCCTGAGCTCCATGTTCAGGGGCCTGGTCCCAGGGCCGAGGCTAGCTGGAAGGGAAAGAAAGAGCCGCCGATCCTGAAGAACCTGATCACATCAGAGGCAGGCAGCCCAAGCAGTGGGACCACAAAACCCACAAGTGGTCCCTGCCAAGGGTGGCCATGCAGGACAGGGACTGGTGTCCTGGCAACAGCAGGTATGGCTCCCCGCCCAGAGGCATGGTCACCTGAATGCCCCACAACCATGAAGAGAACTTTTCACCAAGCTGCTCCTGCCAGAGTCAGCTCAGAGTATTTACTAAGCTCTTCCTTTGTCCAAGCTCTGGGGCTGGGTACTGAAGGCGTGAGAATGCAGCAGCCAAGGCCCTAGCCTCCAAGAAGTTGTCCTGCACAGAGAAAACAAGGTGCGGGAGCATCGCCTTTGCCATGAACTCAGGTTAAAACTGGGGCTCCAACCACGGAAGGTTTTTCTCCCGGGAGGAAAAACACAACTTAAAAGATTCATGCCAAGAGGCTGGTTCTGGAAAAACCTGTCAAGCTCAGTTATGAGCAGCACAGAGGAACACAACAGGGTCAGAACACGTCTCTGACATCAAGCATCAGGGAAGCCAAGTGCAATGGTTCATGTTATATGGTTTGACCAGATCACAGTACCCGGATATTTGGTTAAACACTATTCTAGATGTTTCTGGGAAGGTATTTTTTAGATGAGATGAACATTGAAATCAGGGGGCAGTTGGCGGCGCCTGGGTGGCTCAGTCAGTGGAGCATGTGACTCTTGATCTGGGGGTTGTAAGTTCAAGCCCCACGTTGGGTGTAGAGGTTACTTAAAAAAAAAAAAAATCTTTAAAAAAATCAATCAAGCAATCAATCAATGAGGAGACTTGCAGTCAAGCAGATTATTCTCCATGAGGTAGGTGGGCCTCATCCAATCAGCTGAAGACCTGAACAAAAAAAAGACTGAGCTCCCCTGAGAAGAGGTGATTCTGCCAGCAGTAAGTAGCCTTTGGACTCGGGCCTTGCAGCCTACCAGCCTACCCTGCAGATTCTGGACTCGCCAGCCTCCACAGTCACATAAGCCGATTCTTCAAAGTAAACATCTAGGGATTTAAGCTCTCTCCTCAAATACAAAGCTCCATTGTAAAAGTCCCTTGAATAAATAAAATCTGTCTTACCATCCATAAATAAGAGTAAATATATATATTCTGTTTCTAGATAATATAATTTTTTTTTTTTTAATCACAAACCTGGTTTATTTCCACTCACAACAATGAGAACTAGAATACCCGATAAAAAGGAAAGCAGTCTTCTGTCAAACAAAGAAGATCAAGATTCTTAAGTCACTGGCTCTGGGACCTACTACAATGGAAGACTTGCCGTGTTGCTTACAAATGTTAAGCCTCTTTACCTGATGTTTCAGCAGGCTTTTCAAACATGCCTTCTTGCTGGGCCGACTCATTCCTTCTGATAGCCAAGCTGGTATTCCAGATAGCTTATGTTCCTCTTGTATTTATCCAGGAACTTTCTCAGGAAGAACATATTCTGTGTGTGTGTGTGTGTGTGTGTTCTGTTTCTCTGGAGAACCCTGACCAATATACCAAGTGGCAGAACTCCGCACATTCTGTGGCATGTGTGGAAACCACCCACCCTGCCTACGTCAGGACATGGAGGAGATTCAGAGCCCACTCAGAAAGTGCTGAGGTTTCAAACCTGGGGGAACAGGGAATGGGAGCTGCAGGGGAAACCAACAGACATTCCATGTTTTCAACACCTATATCTACTTGCCACCTCCGGCTAGGGACTAGGGGCAGGATCTGGACCCCTGAGTCACTTCTAGACTCTGCTATCATTCTCAGGCCTCAGAGCTGCTTGGAAAAAAAGCAAATAGCATTACCTTGAGTCTGAGCGTGGGTACCAGGAAGGCCTTGGATCCCAGATTCGATGAAATGCCAAGTAAGGAAAGCACAGGGGCCCACCTGCAGAGCACCAGGCTTCTCGCCTCCTCCTCTCCTCTGTCCCGGAGAGAAAGTGACTCCTGGGGGCTGCTGGGTTGGCCACACTGGGAGTATCAGCTTCCATTACCAGTTATGTTGCCCACAGATGGGGAGTCACAGGGGGAAAATGTTTATTTTTCCAAAGCAGGACTTGGAACAACCGGGATGAAGGAAGGCATCCACTGTGCATAAATGAGAACAAGTACCCCAGGTGGTGGTCCTGTAGGCAGATGTTACCTGAAGGAGCCTAGTCCTTACAGAGCCCATCCTGGTGGGGGCAGATCCCAGGCTGGGGACAGAGAGGCCTTTTGAGGGTGCTCCAGGAAATGGTTTAGGTGTGCGGGCTGTCAATCACATTCTGGCTTCATGAATATGCATAAGTGTCATGGATATTCATGAGCATCCCATCAACCTAGCAACAAGAACAGGACTCCTTTTGTTGTTAAACAGCCTCTTAACATCAAGCAGTCTGGTGGGTCAGGAGAGGAGGCTGGAAAGAATGCGCACATCTCCTCTCTCTGTTCCTTGGCCTCCCGACAGCAAGATGGGGCTAATATTTATTACCGTAGCTAAAATGCACGGTGCCTTTTAGAGGAAGCTGCTGTGTTCCGAATGCAAGCATGACCCCATGAGTGCCACTCACCTCCCCCCGCTGTATAGATGGAGACTGTGTTAAGATTGCACTTCTGTAAATAGAATTCTACTTCAGAGAGTTTTTCTTAAAACATTCTTTTATGACTGGCTTGTATGGGGTCAAGAGGGCTCCTCGCACTCTAAACGGAGGACTATTGCAATAATCAAAGAGGATGTTCTGCAAACAGATGCTTAACTGAACGAGAGAATGCGCAAGATTTACAGAAGCTGGTCATGCTGCCTCTTTGCCTTGGAACTCTCTTCCCTCTCTTTCTACCAGCTGACAGTTGCCCTGAAAGCCAGTGAGGATGCTCTGTGACCAGAAAAGAGCTGTAGACCCATAAGCACTTGAAGCAACAGAGTGGAAACCAGAGGCCTTTGGTAAGCAAGTTCAGAGGAAAGAGAACCACAGGGCTGTCTCTTGAAGCTTCCACGGACAGAGGGTCATGTCCTCCCACCACAAAATCCAGACAAAACTAAGGGAGGCTCTGGTCACACTGTGACATCGTCTGCTCATGTAGGAGCCCATCTTGCCCCTTGGTGGTAAGATGGTGTCTTTTTGTCGTGCTCCAGATGGCACCTTCTGGGAGAAACTTTCCAGTCTCCACCCTGAATCCTGCCCACCCCCGGCTCCACCCCCAGACGTCCTGCTTCTTCAGATACTGTCTTCTCACCTCTGATTTCCCCGCCCCTGCTTCTCCACCTACCAAACACTATGAACTCCTTGAAAGGAGGGGTTTCCCTGCCACACAGCCTCGAATATAGCCTTGCCAGTTACACACTGAACTTCATTTTTCAGGCATAAAATGTAAAATCCTCAACTGAGATTTTATTTTTTAACACAGTCAAATATTTAACTTTCCCCTCAGATTCTAAACTTCTCTAAATCTTTTCGCTCCAAACTAGAACACGAGATTCGGCCATCTGTACGACATATCCCATTTCCAGTAACACAACATGTGGTTTTCCTAAACAACCAGGGTGCTGAGGGTTCGTGGAACCCGCAGGCCGAGATTCAGGGAGGATGGACAAGCAAGGAGTATCTACATGACAGCACAGACCCAAATGGACTGAAGCCACGTCACTCAACCCGGGGTACGTGTGGTAAAGTGCAGTCTCCAGTCCTGATGATACAAGCCAATTAACTGCCACCAGACATGACTCTCGTCATCTTGCCCTCAAACCCATCCAGGCTTGAGGGCCAGCGTGGAGCTGGGAACCAAGGAGGACACTTGCAGCTGGAAGACCAGATGTTAAGAGACCTCAGTGTAAACTTTGCAGTATTAAAAAAAAAAAATCAGAAAACAAAAGAGAAAAGTTAAGTATGCTGTCTTGGCCGGTACCCTTCGCAATGACTTTGAAAGCCTGATGGTGAAATAGAGCCTTCTGGAATTTTTTTCCCCTCATGCCTCCTCCAAAGTCACTGAAAGACAATGTCAAGGAAAAAGCTGGATCTCACTCAGCTGTCCCCTCTGTGCTGCGACACTGGGGGGGGCGGGGGAAGAAGATAGAGAGCCCAGAGCCTCGGGACAACTCAAACACCCCCAGAAGCAAGCATGCTCTTCACTCCTTAACACCCCCACCCATGCAGTGAAACCTAACAGAACCTGCAAAACAGAAAGGGGATATTAAGAGAATTCAGTGAAACCACCAGAAGTGTTTGGTCTGCAGGATGCACAGTAACTTGTACCTTGGTCTGCTGACTTCAATAACGGTCGTTTTGAATGGGTGGTGTCAATGAGAGTACAAAGCTCAGAGGCAAGAGAGACACTTCTTAGCTGTATGTAAAATAGCCTTGGAGGGTAAGTGTGGTGCTGCTGACAGTGTTTGGGGGAGGAGGGGAGGGAGTACAGGGGTGGATAAGGGGAGGGAGTGCAGGGGTGGATAAGGGGAGAGAGTGCAGGGGTGGATAAGGGGAGGGAGCGCAGGGGTGGATAAGGGGAGGGAGTGCAGGGGTGTTTCTTGCTCACCCCGAGTGCCGTTTGGTATGTTCCAGCGGCCCCTTCCAGGTCTGCATTCTGCTTTCAGTCGAGTTGGTCTCAACAATAAGATCTGGGGTTTTGGACGCTCAAAAAACAATGCCCATCCCTAATCACGGGAACACCAAAATATTTTCATTTAAGAACTCTATAAAATAAATCCCAAACTATCAGGTGGCCAGATGAGACCAGGTGGCAGCACAAGAGGGAGACGGGGGAAGGTGTTACTGAATTGTGATAGAGGTACTTACCAACTTACCTCATTTACCTAAATTAGACCTCGTCAGAAGTCCTTTTTCTCCTCATCCCTCCGACATGCCCACCGACCCACCCACCCACCCACCCCCACACACATACACACACGCACGTGAGGGTCATGTTCACTTCTGCCTCTAATTTTGGTTTCCTACCTAGAAGGCCCTCTCTCATCTTAATTCCCCCTGCCCTTCAACGCTTGTTCAGGGCTTGCCTCTTCCATGAAGCTTTCCTATATTGCTCTCATAAGGGGAAACATGGCCGAAATCCCATCCTGAACAAAAGCTGCTCCGACAGCATGCCAGATGCACCCTGGAACCCACTGCCTGAGGCATCCCCAGAGCCACGGCCTCTTCCCCACTCAAGCCTGAGGCCTCCCTGGGAGCTCCCCAAACACACTCATCAAAGGGTCAGAAACTAAGAGCTCACACCTCGAGCCAAGCAGAGCTAGGCTCAGGAGCTTCCGACATTGAAGGTTTGGCTTTTGCACCTTCAATCAAGTATGTCTTCCCCTTTGCTTGCCCCTCTTCCTCTGCTCCACCTCTATGTGCTGGAAGGCCCCAAAGCCCGGGGTTCTCAGCACCCTCCCATTCCCTAGCTACCCCAGCACCCTGGAGATCCTGTCCAGATCTGTGCCTTTAAATGCCACATAGGTGCCCATGGTACCATGTTCCACATCACAGGCCCTGAATTTCTCCTCAGCTCTACCCAGGGGCACAGACCCAAGACCTTCCTCAGTTTATCAACATAGAACATCTTGACTTGTCTGAACTTGCATTCTTGATCCTCTCTTAATTGCCACCTTTTGTAAAATTCATCCCTCCTGAGGCTTCTCTACCTCAGTAAAGGATACCACCATCCATCTAGCCCTTGCTCGGGATAAAAATCCAGGGGTCATCCATGATGTCTCTCTTTCTCTCACCTTCCAGAGCCAAGCAATTAGCCACTCCAGGCAGTTCTACCTCTTGAATCCAACCATGTCTTTCCACCTCCATGGCATCATTTGGCTCACTCACTAGCATGTCTTGCCTGTGAACACCACCTCCACTGTTCTTTCGGCTTCCAGGCTTGTCTGTTGTCCATCCTCAAAAGAGGAGCCTGAGTGATGGCTTCGCTCCCTACTCAAAACTTTCCAGAATCTCTTATACTAAACCCAGAATGCCTTAATGTGGCCACAGGCCCCATGTGATCTGTCCTTAACACTTCTCCAGCCTCAGTTCCTATCACACCACTCCTGGTTAATCTTCTGCTCCTCAAACAGACCAAGCCAGGTCAAGCCTTGGGGCCTCTCTACTAGCTGATTCATCTCCACATGATGGGCTCCTTCTCATCATTCAGATCTCAACTCGGATGTCACCTCCTCAGATGGCCCAATTTAAAGGAGCTCCCTGCATCCCCCTGCATCGCCTTTTGACTTGATGTCCCTCCCTTATTCTCCATTCATGCCACTATCACTCCCTAAAGGCATCTTATTCATGTACTTAGGCACTTGTTTATTATCTGCTCCCAACACTGGAGTGTAAGCTCCAGGAGGGCAAGAGCTTATCTAATGTGTCCACTGCTGCATCCCAGTGCCTAGGACAGTGCCCCACACTTAGTAGGTGCTTAATAAAGGTCTGTTGGAGATTTCCTGAACTCTGTGACGTGATCACTAGGCTGGGTTCTGCAAGGTAATACCTCTGGTCTGAACAAAGGGAAGGCACAAGCTGGGCTGGGGCTTCCAAAAGCAAGTTCATGGGAGATGCCTCCCCATGAGCCATCTTGTCAATCTTCTGCTGACAGGCTTTCCAGGAAGAGCAGACTCTTCAAGAGCAAAGTAGAGGCCAAGACAGCCAGAGAGCATCTCAAGCACAGAGCCATCCTTACCTCTGGGAGGAGTCATCAGCCCCCTGTCCAAGAGGGGGACAGCTCACCTCCTTGCTGTCCAAAGAAACATAATATAAGCCACCAATGGGAGCCATAGACATAACTGTGAATTGTCTAAGGACCATATGTTAAAAAGGAAAAAAGAAACATGTGAAATTAATTTTAATAATATAGTTTATTTAGGGACGCCTGGGTGGCTCAGTTCATTAAGTGTTGGACTCTTGATTTCAGCTCAGGTCATGATCTCAGGGTTGTGAGATGGAGCCCCGCATGGGACTCTGTGCTCAGCAGAGAGTCTGCTCGAGGATTCTCTCTCCCTCTCCCTCAACCCCTCCCCCTGCTCTCTCTCTCCCTAAGAAAAAAAAAAAAAAGAATATATATATATATATATATATATAGCTTATTTACCCCAATATATCAAAATATTATCATTTTAATCAATATAAAAACTTAATTGGCTATTTCACATATTTTCTTTGTATCCAGTCTTCAAACTCGAGTGCAGATTTTACACTTACAGAACATCTCACTTTGTTCTAGCCAAATCTCAAGTGCCCCACGGCCAGTGATCACTGTATTGGACAGTGTAGGTCTAGAATCACTGAGCTTCCAGTGTGGCAGCCTGAGAAACACATTATGTCAAATGTGGAATGTATTTTGTTTTCATGTGTTGAGTCTTTTTACACGACGATGGTTTTCCTGCATTTGATTAAAACACAGAGTCTGCATTGATTTTTCTTTCTTTTCCCTAAATTTCTATGACAGAACCCTTTGCAGGGCCTTGAATTGGCAGCGCAGGTAGGAGCCAGCCCTCCCCCGTCACAAAACAGAAGCAGCGTTTCCCCGTGGCATTGTTGTTGTTGTCAGTCTCCTGTCTTCCTGGCTTCGGATCCACCAAGAGACGATAACAGTTTAGTAACTGACCTTAATAGGGATCTGTTTCTAATAGCAGAATTAATGAGTCCTATAAACCCATTGCAAAGGGAGACGGTAATTCCATCGCAAAGAGAGAAGAGGCTTATTTGGAAATCTGAGGGTGTGCCAGAATCACACACCTTCACGTGAACAAACCTGATCCCTGGCTTGTCAGACTCTCCTACCACAAGCTTGTTGTCCCGGGGTAAACACCACACCACGGGGGCTGCAAAACCAGGGAGTGTCATCAACAGGGACACAGACAGCCTGCTGAAGTGAGAACACACAAGCTGACACTAATATGCCTCATGCTTGCCCCTGAGAGTGAGCCCAGTCGGGGGAAGAGCAAGAAATTCAACTGGATTTAATACAGTGAGCATTTCCTGGGGCCAGCTGGGCCTCAGCACCAGGTTCAGGGCAGGAAAGCAGGAAATGGAAGCCCAGACAAGATGTGCAGCCTCCCCTTGGGGATTGTGAGGAAACCACACTTGATGAAAAAAGCAAAAGCTTCCAGGGTTCGGCATAAAGAAGGCATCCCTCTTTTGGAAGCCAAAGTGGACAGGGGTTGGTGGGGGAGGATTAACGGACGATCTTTATTCCATGCCAGGAGCCTTCGCACACCAGGGAAAACAAGACGAGCCAGCCCAGGAGATATGTCCCATCGGGAAGGGGATGGTGAGCCACCAACAGGAAGCTACAGACTTCCCTCCTCCTTTCTTCTCTTTGTGATTTCTAGGGAGAGAACACTCAGGTCATTTCAAGGCGCAGAAGGTGAAGCTTCCCATCATCAAAAGATGAGGGCCAGAAGGCGCTCAGACAGTGAAAAGTCAAGGTCGGGGAAAGCAGTAAGCAAAGGAACTGGGTCAACAGCAGAAGTCAGGGCAGTCCGCAAGCAGGGGTCAGGGGTCAGGGGCACACCCACTGCCAGTGTCATTTGCAAACATAGTGTGCGACAATGAGAAAGAGAGTTTCCAATTATCTGGAAAAAACACAATACGGCATATCCGTGATGAGGAATAACTAGAGTTTACTTAAGGGATTGCGTTTTCTTCAATTTCACTCTTACTCATCTCCTATTGTACTTCATAGATGCATGTGAGAACGTGGCTTGTTCCAGGAGCTTCTCAATCCCAGCTGCCCATGAGAACCAAAACCAGGGCCTCACCCAGACCAGCTCAATCAGAATCTCCATGCAAGAGGCCTAGATATCCATGGACAGTGCCAACGTGTGGCCAGGGTTGAAAACTACTGCTCAAGGAGACTCACATAAGGCCGATGGCTGAAAGGGACAGAGAAGAGGGTATCAACTCCAGGACCAGAGAAAGGTCTAGCGAGTCAGGCCACTCATGGGGTCATGGACATGGGCCCCACCTGCTGGGACTGTTCCAGCACTGACTCAATCATGCAGAGGACAGTCTTCAATCACTTTTTGCTAAATCTTAGATTCCAAGAGAATTAAAAGTCAAGTGCTTCATGATTAAATTGTTTCCGTGGGAAGGTGCCCATTTCCCATTTCCTAACTCAGGCCTGGAAGCCTGGAGGATGTCTACTGCTTTAATCATGTTTGAGAAGTGGCCTGAGACCTTCATGTTGACTAACAAAACCTGGGGGTTTTTCAGTGGCTTATGGGAGCAGTGGAACAGAATACTTGAAAGAAGACTGTGCCCCCCAAATGCAGATTATGGCATCGTCGTAAGGCTGACTGGCCAGGGGGCGCCTGGGTGGCTCAGTTGGTTAAGCGACTGCCTTCGGCTCAGGTCATGATCCTGGAGTCCCGGGGTCGAGTCCCGCGTCGGGCTCCCTGCTCGGCGGGGAGTCTGCTTCTCTCTCTGACCCTCCCTCTCTCATGCTCTCTGTCTCTATCTCATTCTCTCTCTCAAATAAATAAATAAAATCTTTAAAAAAAAAAAAAAAAAGGCTGACTGGCCAGCCCATGTGTTGTTCTATGCCAGGCTTCCTACTCTGCAGGACATCAGGATGATCTGGCAAGCTGACTTGAAAACACATCCCCAGGCCCTGCCTCTAGATTTACTAAAACAGAATGTTTAGGGATTGGATCTAGGAGTTGTATTTTTTAAATATTTCCCCAGGTGCTTCTGGCACAAAGCCAGATTAGGAAACCTTTGGTCATCCCCTACCCCCAGGTAGGGAAAGCCTAGCTGACTGTCCCTACTGTAATACTCTGAAAACTCCTTTCTGGAAAGAACACCCAGAATCGTACCCAAGGCTCCAAAGGGAAATCCACACCACTATAGGGCTGGCCATGCAATCCCAAGCATCACAGAAGCCAACAGAACCTCCAGCCTGATATGTGCAAAGACCTGGAAAATCATGTGAGGCAAAACCTAATGAAGGGTTTGTTACACAATTCAGAAGAGGCAGGGAGGAGGGAAGTCAGTGGGCCTCTAAACAGCCAGGGAAATTTCCCTAGAGCCTTCGAGAACACTGGGATATGCATTCAGGAAAAGGAGAGAGTATCACCAGCAAGGTGGGCGGCATGGCAAAGGCTGAGGACAGAAATATATACCCTGGACACTGGCCCGTGTGAAGGAGAGGTGTTCTCCAGGCAGATGGGCCCCCAGGGGGAATGGCAGGTGGCAGGGGAGGACCTTGCACTCTGGGCCTCTGGAGCTCCTCTGAACACATGGTCCATGTTCCAGCTCTCCAGGACCACCCTGGGGAGAGGCAGAGCCCAGAAGAGTGTAAGTCAGGTGGGCCACGTTACTGCTTAGGATGCAAGTTGTCTCAACTCTGCTGATTCAGATCCAAGGTTTGCCAAGTCTCTGACTGCTCATCATGACCCCCCCACCCAGAGATAAAAAGCCCAGGAAAAGCCATTTACAAAAGGGGATGCTGACCCAGCACTCCACTGGAGCCTGAAGGATGGCCCATTGATTGGCTCCCAGGCCCTGCAATTCTCAGATAACCCCAGGGTGGGGCCAGGGCCCCCGCTCCCCTCTGGAGGGTCTGAGTGAGCAAGTGCTAGGAAGTTTGGCCACTGAGCAGCCAATAAAATATTCCAGCTCTCCAAACCCCATGGGTGTCATTCCGAGCAGAAAATAACATTATAGGCTGGTGTTAGGTCACTGGATAATTAGGTAAAATGAATGACTAAGTAGACTTTAAAAGCCACGCGACCAGCGATGCCCCAGACTGAGGCACTGACCCGTCCTCACTTATCTGAGCCCCCAGAGACCTAAGAGAGAAGGCCATAGCATTGGTGGTGTCCTCCCCCTCAGGCGGCCCCAGGGAGGGCCTGGCCCTTGGTGCTTAGCTGAAGCTCTAAGCTAAACTGGGAGAGGACATTAAGACCCCATGCAGCTCCCTGCTGCCCACAGATACCCAGGCCCAAGCCCACCCCATCACATGCCCTTTCTGGCAGCATCTCCAGCACTCCCTGGGCCAACATGAGGAAGCAACAAACACTTCTAGAAACATACCCTCTTGTCATGTTGCTGTCCACTACCACACTATGTGGTGCTCGTATTTCTATTATTCTCTCTTTAAATCTTCCCAGTGACCCCATAAACTTGGGTCTATTATCTTCTCCATTCCTATGGAGGCACACGTGGAGGCCTGGGTCCCACCTCGGGGAAGGGGTGGGGCCGCAATGTTTGAAGCTCGCCTTGTCTGATTCCAGGGCCATGCTCTTGTCATAATTAATGGGAGTTCCACTGTATTGATCAGAGTCCAGTCAGGGACTGAGAAACCAGGCCAGGTCCTTCACGCAGAGGAATTGAACACTGCACATCACTCACATGGGTGCTGGGGCAGCCAGAAGAAGAAGGTGAGGTAGGTGACCCAGAGAGTAGGAAATGCAAGAAGCCAGTAGCTCCCCAGGGGCTGGGGGTCACAAAGGGAGGAGATGATATTACCCAGAGCTGAGAAGAGAGGCTTCAGCCCCAGGAGCTGGGGGCACGGAGGAAGGCCACCATAGGAGCTGCCCCACCTCGGAGACACCACTGGAAGAAGAAGAAGAAAGAGAGTGAGGGAAACTAGGGCTTCCCTGACCTTCCCGCCTTCCAGGCCTCCTGTGGGCAGAACCTAGCAGAAGGCCACCTGGCAAGGAAGCTGGGAAAACCGTCCGTGGACTCTGGGTCCAGGAATGCAGAGATGGTGGGCCAAGCTGAGAGACGAAAGTGGAGAAGTTGTGGAAGATCCACGGTGCCCAGCATGGTACAAAGTGCTTTCCAACCTTCCACCATAATCATCCCAGCAGCCCTGTGTGCTGGCATCATGACCATCCCTATTTTAGAGATAAGGAAAGTGAAACTTGAGAGGCCACACAACATGCTCCAGGTCATACAATTCAGATTCCAACCCACATCTGCCAGGCTCCTAACACCGGGTACACTGGGAACTGGGTGTAGACATGGCAAACTTGCCCTTGGAGCTGCGACCCAAGGACCTCATGGCATGTGACCAGCTGGAGTGAGTCACCATCCCCATGGTGCCACCTGGTCGCTCCTGCAGGGAATGTGAGTGTGGGGCTGACTCACATCTCACCATCCACAGCAGTAGCCAGAGCCAACCTATGGCCAGTGGAATTCATAGTCATCATCCTGCCAGGAACCCTCAGCAAGTCCATACGGGGCTGTTGGCCCATGTCAAAGTGTCTGAAGGCCGGTGGCTCTCCACTTTGCGTCCCTCCCAATTTCATCCACCCCCCAAACTCTGCTAGCTCTGCACACAGCAGATTGGGCTACTGTAGAGGGGAGCTGGCTATGTCATTGGGGAATGCAACAAGGCTAATTCCTCAGAAACCTCTATTAACTTTACTACTTCTGTGTAAGTGCCTCATCGTAAATAATGATTCTGCACCACAGAAACATACTGCCGGAATCTCCTGGCGAACATAAACTTAAATTCAGCTCCCATGGCCCACTCATGAAGCGTACTGTGATAGGGGCATCATCTTCCGAGCCACAGAGGTCTGCAAATGTTTTCCGATGATTCCATGGCAGGCGTGAGTGTCATCCGCCCTCAAGAGCAGGTCTGTGCCACCCTACACCTTCTCCTGCCCTGTACCAAATTCCCTCTCTCCAGACTCCTTTTCTGGATGGAGGAATTAGACCTCAGCTATGAGCACAAACAGTTCCCCGCTCATCTTAGAAGGGGGCTCGGCTTAGAGCTCCCCCCACCAGCCCTTCCCGTGCAACAGATTCCAAGAAAAGATGTTTCTGAAGACAAAACACACACAATTTCCAGGAAGATCAACAGGATTTCTTGAAGCATGTAGATTTGCCCACCCCTCCCACACAGCTTCCCCTGTTCTTTCTCGATGCGTCTTTCCCTACCTGCTGCTTCCCTATCTCACATACTCAGTGAACACCACCCTGTCGCCCCGAGAGAGACACTGCAGGGGTCAGTTAAAACAAGAACCACCTAGAACAAGAGACTGAAGTCAACTTCTATTTGAAAATAAACACGTACACCCTCTGTTTCCCACCAGCTGGGTGGGCACAGAAATAGCTTGTGGGTGCAGGGCCCTTGGGGAGACACCTTCCCCCCGGTGACAGTTTTTAGGCAACAGGTCCCAGTGATGCCCGGAGCTCTCTGCTAGAACTCTGCTTCACTCTCTGCTCAACAGCGGCGAAGAAGCTTAAGTTGTCACTGCTGAGCTGGCAGGACCCTCTGTTTGGCCTCCTGGGATACACACCAGGTATCTCACCCACGCCCCCTCTCCACAGACTGAAAAGCAGCCCTGGGGGGCCCCTGGACTTGCAGGCTCTAATTTACACGTCTGCGTCTTTGTGCTCCTTACTTGCTAAACTCGAGACAGGCAGCACTAGAATTACAGGCAGGTTTAGGTGACCTGAGAAATTCATGGCACATCCAAAGATCAAGATGAAATTGGGCTGCCCACGCACATTTTTCTAGATGAGAAGTCCTGTTTCTCAACATCCAATTCCCACCTCGGAGTGAAAAAAAAAAAAGGTCTGTTTTTCAGAAACTAAAAGCCTAAATAAAGCCTCGAACAGGAAGAATATTCAGGGCGCCTGGGTGGCACAGTGGGTTAAGCATCTGCCTTCGGCTCAGGTCATGATCCTGGGGTCCTGGGATTGAGTCCCACATTGGACTCCCTGCTCGGTGGGGAGTCTGCTTCTCCCTCTGACCCTCTCCCCTCTCATGCTCTCTCTCTCTCAAATAAATAAATAAAATCTTAAAAACAAAAAAAAAGGAAGACCATTCAGACTGGGGGACCCAATATAAACTTCCCCTGGCCAGCACCTCCTTGTTAATCAACTGAGTGTGACAGCCCCCCTTTCTGCCCCGCTTTGAAGACGAACTACAGCCAGTCCTCCTAGCACCCGAGTCCGCATTCGCTTCCAGCTCTGCTTTCAGATGAGGAAAAGTCAACTCAGAGGCACAGTGACTTGCTCAAGGTCACACACAGCAGAAGACTCAAACTCCAATCTTCTCACTCCGCATCTTCTTCCCAGCTCAGCACAGTTCCGGTCCTGCAGTAGCAGGAGCCAGGCCAGCAGGCCCCTCCAGGTCACTCCCCACCGAGCGTCCCCTCCCCAGGAGCCCTTCCCTACCAAGCCCCCGGAGAGCCCAGCTGTCACACCGCATTTCTCTGCACTCGGTTCTGCCTCCCTCATGACCTCGGCTTCACCAGGATGTTCCTTCAAATTAGATCCCAGAAGGAACTTCAAGGCAAATTCCTCCGTTTGTGATGTTTATGGAATTTGTCATTGTTTATGCAATTAGAGTGCTGTCAGATGCTAGCGAACATTCCTCCTGGTTCCTACCACCTCGGTTCTCTTCCCCTCAGGCAGGAAGCGCCCTCAGGACCAGAAGCTGTCTGGTACCTGTGTTAGCTCCTCGTGTCCTCCCCCACTTGATGGACATTGGTTTCCTATGGAAAATGAAGGGTCTTTCGGTATCAACCATTCCCAGTGTGTGAGAGGCTTACCTTACAGTCCGTCAGCCTCCAAGCAACACAGGAAGGAGAGTGACGTCACAGGGACCACGAGATGCCAAAGGTCCTCAACTCCACAATACTCCACCAAACCGAAAAGCACATGCAGCCTGAGCTTGTGTGAGCTGAGTATTCGGGCTTCGTGACTGACTTTTCTAGGCAACTGAAGAGTAGTCCAGCAACCCCGTGGTCATCCCTGAGCCGGGGATGCAGGAGAGACTGAGACACATCATATCTCCTTCTTTCCGATGATTCCATGGCAGGCGTGAGTGTCATCCGCCCTCAAGAGCAGGTCTGTGCCACCCCACACCTTCTCCTGCCCTGGAGGCACACGACCAGGAACAGATCCTCACATCTGCTCCACATCTGGTCCCAAAACTCCACCACTGATGCCACCAGGCGCAGACACCTTGCTAAAGCCGCCCCCCAGGCCCAGTATGACTGCAGACTTCTCAACTTGTTAGAGAGAAAAAGATATATAAACTGTCAGAGAACAAGGCAATGTGTATTACAAAGAAATAGTGTGTTCTGACCAAAAGGTGCTATGTTCAGAGTCGGGCAGGCATTGGTGAAGTTTAAGATCTACAAGGAAGCCAGAAGAGACACCACTGCTTGTTTTAATGCTTCCCTCTAGAAGCTGAATACCAACTATGATATAGGCTGTTGTCAGACTTTGGAGAATTCACAAGGAAGGGGGGAGAGAAAGAAAAAATAGTGAAAATACCAATTAAAGGGAGAAAGCCTCTCTTTGACGAACTTTCTTCTGAGTAGGAACAGAATTTCCTGAGAGATGCCCAATGACCTCTTGGCATTCACGAAAAGGTTACTATCTCTTTTTCACCTGGTTCTTGCCACACCTGAGCTGGAAAGAGACCCTGCCTAGGAGCCAGGGGCACCAAGGGAAAAATCAGATGGTGGGCGAGATGAGCAACAACGGGCAGAATGATAAGTCCAGGGGCGCCTGGGTGGCTCAGTCGGTTAAGCGACTGCCTTCGGCTCAGGTCATGATCCTGGAGTCCTGGATGGAACCCGCATCTCGGATGGGTCCCATATCTCGGGCTCCCTGCTCAGCGGGGAGTCTGCTTCTCCCTCTCCCGCTCCCCCCTCTTGTGCTCTTTCTCTCTCTCACTCTCTCTCTCAAATAAATAAATAAAGTCTAAAAAAAAATAAAAATAAGAATGATAAGTCCATGCTCCAAGGCTGTAACAAAGGACAGTGTACAGGGATAGGAGCACCCTGAGTTTCTACATGGAATTGCATATATGAAAGCCAAGCGCCAACCAAGAAAAAGCAAACCAAGAAACCAAGAAGAAGCAGGGGCAGAACTGTCCAAGCAAACGTGGTTCTCCCTCGGCCACAGCACAAAAATGTCCCTGAGCAGTGGCCGCCCCAAGAGGGAATCCATCCCTAGCCCTGTTTGCATCTAGGACTGGCCATGTGACCAGTCCTCATAAATGGAATAAGAAACTCTGAGTGTGCATTCTCCACTCTCTCTTCCTTCCAGCTGGACACTGAAAACAACACAGCCCTCAGGAACGGGGGCATCCAGATGAGCAGAACCTGGGGCCCTGAGTCCCCGGGTGTGGAAAAGCTGCCTGCTAGCCAGGAACATCAACAGCAACGCTTCCACTGCATTAAAGCCACTGAAAACATCTGGGAATTTATTTTTTTTTAACAGCAGCTAGAGCTGCCATAACCAATACAAGACCACGGTGAGTTATTCTACTCAAGTCCAATCTGACCAAGCAGAGATTTATAACCTCTGAAGACGTGCGAGAAGGCACCAAAGCATGTCTATTTCTTCAAAATCTGCCTCAGGTTGTATGGCATTCTTTTATGTAAAGCAGCCAGCAAGTGTTGTAATTTTTTTTCAACCAAAAAAAAAAAACAACTATAATTACTAATCAGAGTTATTATTTGCAAGCAAATCATTCTAGTGGATCTAAGCAGAAAAGAAATGTATTTTAAGACACTGAATCAACAATGATGATCTACGGATGCTAAACCAGTTGAACAATTAAAGGGGATCTGGATATTCAGAGGGAGCCAAACTAGTGTCCACAGATTACTTGCAGCTGTAAGGAGTAAGGTCCAACTTTGTAATGCAGGATTCAGGCTGGTGCCAAGTGAACCCACCGATCAATCCGGTAGCCCTAAAAGGAGGGACACCCACCCCACAACACAGCATCACTTCCAGATATTCTTGCCCAAACAGTTAAAACTGAATCTAACCAAGTCTCTAGAGCAATTTCTTCTTTACAGGAAGGGTGGGGGACAGAGGAACACGTAGAGACACCACCACTAGGAAGTAATCAGATGAATCCAGAATGTGAGACCTTCTGCAGGACAACCGGGCTGGTTTCTTCGGCAAAACAAGTCGGTGACATGACATGATTCTACAGTGAAAGAGACCTCTGAAACAGAAAAACTATACACACAGTGTGGACACCCGGTGGATCCAGACTTAAACACAACTATAAGAAGGCATCTTGAGACAATCAGGGGAAGACAGACTGGATAGTAGGTGGGACTGAGGAATAACTGCTAATCTTGCTAGGTAAGATGAAAATTGTCAAGTTACAAAAAAAAAAAAAAAGAAAGTCCTTATTTTCTAGAAATTCATGCTGAGGTATTGGAATAAGATATTCTTAAAATTCTTTAGGTAGAAAGAGATAAAGAAAGTGGGGGAAAGTGATAGGAAAAAAGGCGGGGAGGGACAAAGTTTAATCAATGTTGAATCTGCCCAGTGAGTAGGTAGGGGCTCGGATTTAATATGTGATATTTTTTTTCTCTCTAACTTTTGTTTATGGTTAACATATTTTTATAATTAAGAATGCTCAGTTAAAGTGTCTGCCTTCGGCTCAGGTCATGACGCCAGCGTCCTGCGATCGAGCCCCCAAATGGGCTTCCTGCTCAGTGGGGAGTCTGCTTCTCCCTCTCCCTCTGCCCCTTCCTCTGCTTGTGCTCTCTGGCTCTCTCTATCTCTCTGTCAAATAAATAGATAAAATCTTAAAAAAAAAAAAAAAAAGAATGCTAAGAGCTCCCACAGTTCCCAGGAAGACCAGAGAAGCAGTCTCGGAGGCACACGACCAGGAACAGATCCTCACATCTGCTCCACATCTGGTCCCAAAACTCCACCACTGATGCCCCAGTGCCAGGCGCAGACACCTTGCTGGAGCCGCCCCCCAGGCCCAGTATGAGGCATTGCCACCTTTAGGACCACTGCCCGCTGTCGCGGCTGGCGCTCTCGCCAGACTGGAGTCCAGATGGTCTCTTCCTGCACCCTGCTTGCAAGGGAAACCAAAAACAAGTAACTGGCATCTTCAACTGTGTATAGTAGGAGAGGCTCTTCCTCAAAAGGTGGAAATGCCCCCAAGAATAAGGAGGTTCAGATAATGGAAAGCCAAAAAGAATGACAAACGACCACGATACATATGTGTATAAAAACACTTGAGTGACATTCTGTGCCCATCTCTGGCTCAATCCTTGGTACTAACAGGAAAGGACCCTTCTTTCTGCAAAATCCATGTTCCTAATCCAGGTCCCGCCACTCACCTCCTGGGAGATACTCAGACAATACGCACAGGGCTAAGGAGAACAAAGGGCCTCTGGCATGTAGCCTTATATTTATGACTTAGAAACTCAAACTACAAGAGAAGCTTCCTAGAAGTGAGCCACCAAGGACGGGGAAGACCTGAGCTGAACTTAGAGGGGGGAGGTGGAGGGAAGGGAGATGAAAAGTGAAGAGAAATAGGGGAGGACATAGCTCAGGTAACAGCCTGTCTTGGTTTCCTGGGACCATCAAACTTATATCCATTGTCCTGGCACAATTATTAAGTGTCCTTTTGCATTATCAAAACATCCCTGGTTTGGACAATAAATAATATGGGCCACCACGAAACAGTGGGAGCAAAAGTTTGGGGCTGGTGGCGCTATGAAGAGCCAGCCCAAGTGGGCAGCTGAGCACATTTGGGGAGAGGGGAGAGGGTGCTGTGGGGGAAGTGCAGGGCTGCATCCAACGGGGCCTGGAAGCCACAGGGAAGAGCTCCTACTTCTTCCTGGGGGCAGTGGGGAGCCACTGAGAACTCTGGAGCAAGAGTTACAGCCACAAACTGACAAAAAGAATGGGGAGTGAGGCGCTGGAGGCAAAGAGAGCAGCCAGGAATCTGGGTGTGGGAGCGTATGGTGTGGGGGCAGGGGGGGACCATAAAAGGCAGGGTCTCAGACGTCAAGCACCTTACAGGAGTCTGAGGGGTACAGCGAGAAGGAAAGAGTGAAGGCAAGTGACCATGGGGACCACCCATGCACATTTCCAAATCAAACCTGCTGCCCTCCCTGAGGGACAGAGACGCAGTTCCCCCAGACTTGGCATTAACACAAAGAAAGGGAAAAGCTGATGTGACAAAATGCTAAGAATTATGTCTTTGATGTATGAACACTCTTCGCCCCTTTAGACCCTCATAAACAAGAGTTCACTCCAGACTCCCCTGGTGTGTCCACGATGCACATCTTCAATAACAAGAGGTCTCCGAAGGTAGATTTCCTCTCACAACTGAGGGACTATTTCCATTTTGAGGGGCTGAGAGATGCTTCCAATTAATTGTTAATTTAGCCTTTTGAGACCTCAATTTATATGCAGCATTGACCAGTGTCTGCAAACAATCTGAGCAGAGGAAGGAAGAGGTCCTTAGGAAATTAATGTAATAGTTTCAGCTCATTACTAGAAGAGCTTGTTCTTAGAGCCCAGGAACTTCGTTCATTCATTCAAAACCGCTCTCGAATCCAATTAAAATCGAGGTCACAAACAGCAGCCGTGTTTACTTCCTCATTAGGAGAGGTGAGAGCCGACTTCAAAACTGCAGAAGCCTAAGGAGGTGAGAGAAGAGATGCGTGACTTCCACGGGTCCACCACAAAGCAGGAGGCTGAGGGCCGCATGGAAACACAGCTATACGGTCCAAGGAAGGCATTATTTCAAAAAGAATATGGATCCCATCTTTAAGAAATAGTTTTGTATTGGCACCTTCAGCTTACATTGGCACCCTTTCTTGGGACCTACAAACTTTAACTCCATCTAAAAAGAAGCCCAAAAAAAGAGAAGAAAAAAGCAAATAATTACCCTCCCAGAGAAAGGCCAAATATCTGCACCATTGGGAGACCTCACTGGAGACCGGGTCCTCAGGAATCAGATCCGACTCCCAGCAGGGCTGAGAAGAGAAACCAGAGGGGCAGTGGGGTGTCATAGACAGAACCTCCCACCTCCCTCCACCAAGCCAGAGGCCAAGAGAGCCCTGCGTGGCCAGGAGCCCACGGGACACACAGGCCAGTTCACTCCCCTCTCTGGGTCTCAAGTCCATCTGCTATAAAGTGAGGGGGCTGATCTTATCTTTGGGGGGGTTCTGACCAAGGTCAGCATGCCCCTCTGGGATTGGGGTGGGGGAAGTGCTCCTGGTCCCTCAGAGGGCAGCCTGGCCCCTGGGGGGACAAAGGGCCTGTAGGTTAGGGCCACAGCCTCACCCCTGCCAAGCAGTCCCTTTTTTTTGTCTTACTTATTAAATTTCCTCATAAGGTTTCCTTTTTTTAATGGTTTTGCCACAAGATAGATGTTTGAAATCCACTTCCAGAGTTTGGTGATAAATATTCAAGTACATTTTCCCAGCATTAGGGGCACCTGGGTAGCTCAACTGGTTAAGCGTCCAACTCTTGTTTTGGCTCAGGTCATGATCTCAGGGGCATGAGATGGAGCCCCATATAAGATTCTCTCTCTCCCTCTCCTTCTGCCCCTCCCTGCCCACCCCTGCTCACACACATGATCTCTCTCTAAAAAAAAAAAAAAAAAAAAAAAAACCCACACATTTTGCCAGCATTAAACGAGAGGCAATCCATGGCTGAGCTCCATCAGAGAAGTCACAGACTTGAGGCGCAGAAGGCCCTGTGCCCTTCTAGGACATGCTAGAAGTCTCTGCCTGTGTACCAGCCGCTCACCAAGACGCTAGCTGAGCTCAGCTGCTCCTGCTGGAAGCACGCAGGACCCGGGTACACTCCCTGTCACCTGTCAAGGCTGCAGTGGGGGTATATCATACATCAGGCCAGGACCCCCACCATAGAAAAATCCCCAACTTCAGGACACTACGTGTCAGAACAGGAGAACAGCCCAGACACCAGCCTGTCCTCCCCTGTTGTCCCTAGAATCACTCATGACAACTACACAGCAGGAGTCGGGGATGGCAGAGACGGAGGGGCCTGGGGCGCTGGTCCCCCCCCGCCCCATGTCATGGACAGGGAGGATGAGCGCACGCAGGGACTCAGGCCTCCCGACTTCCCCGCTCCTGGGCTGCTTTGGCGGACGCCTGCCCCAGAAGCCACGAGCTCACTCCTTTCTCAGGACTACATACTGAAGAAACAAGTCCAGATCATCCTTTGCTCAAAATGTCTCAAGGCTGAGAAGAAGGTCTCTCAGGAAGTAGCACCCTCTTTGGTCTTGAATCATGAACTCATTTCAAAGCACTTCTCAAGCAGGTCCCTGCATCAGTCCCACCTTCGCACAAACTGGCTTCTCATGTGAATTCCTCCTGCCACCACGGCCATCGACGACTGCATTGACCTTGGCTTGTAGGCTCATTATAAATAGTTTTGCCTATGGAAGAAATTGAACTGAATTAGCTGAGTTCTAATCTCTCATCAATAATTCAAATGGCCATTTCCCACAAATGAAAAATAAAACTGTCCAGGATGGAGGGAGCAGAGCCCCCACTCCCAGAGAGGCTTCCCCAGGCAGGAGAAAGGGCAGAGCCTTTGCAAGCCGGTCCCCGGCCTCCCTCGGCGGGCCCATGCCTGATTTCCCTCGCTCTGGACTGGACTAGTGCCAAGGAGCACAGAGGATGTCCCAGGCCGGTCCGGCCCTGTCTGACAGCCCATTAGCCCCAGCTGTCGGAGACATCTGCCTGCTCTGATTACCATCAGAGCAGAGGAGACTCGACGGCCCCCAGCCTCCTGCTGTCTCCCCCTGCACTGAACTGTCAGCAAGTGATTGTGCTTTCACTTGCAGGCACTCGGAAGCCGTCCCCGGCTGCTATTTATAACCTCCCTGTGAGGTCACCTGCCAGGGAAGCTTGCAGAGAGTGGGCCACTCTGGGGCACAAGGCCCCAGACAGCACCAAGTTCCTGCTGCTGCCTCCAGGCAAGAAACAAACCACCCCGGAGCTGAGCAAAATCCATTCATAAAACATACATGCAACATCAGGTCAGCTTTCGCTGTGCTGTGGGGCTGGGGACTCCAGGGTACCCGAGAAGGACACTGAAACTGCGGCAGTTTGTGATGTTGCGAGTGGCCTCGGAGGCCTGGAGATATGACTCCACACCCAGGGCACACCCTGCACAGGATTGCCCCCGATATCCAGAAAGACGCTTCTGGGATTGCAAAGGAGCTGACAAGCCACGGCCTCGAACGTGAACTGAGCCAGCCCGCTCTAGGGTCCTGTTACTGCCGGAACCAATCGGCACAAACTGAGTGGGTTCCAACCACAGAAATGTCGTCTCTCAGGGCTGGGACCCAGACGTCTGCAATCCGGCAGGGCCTTACTCCCTCCAGGGGCTCTAACGGAAAATCCGTTCTTTGCCACTTCCAGCTTCTGGTGGCTCAGTGTTCCTTGACTTGGGGTCACATCACATCTGTCTCTGCCTCTCTGGTCACGGCTTCCTCTTCTCCCATCTGTGTCTTCTCCCCTTTGTCTGTCCCAACTATCCCTCGGCTTTTCTCTTAGAAGGACACTCGTCATTGGCATTAGGGTTCCCTGGGATAATGCAGGATAGTCACCCCGTCTCCAGATCCTTAATTACATCTGCAAAGACCCTTTTACCAAATAAGGTCACATGGACAGGTATGTGGACAGAACTTTTGGGGGGCCACCCATTCAACCCATGACACACCTCACCTGTGGAAAAACCAACAAGAGAATAGCGTGGGGATCACAAAGCTCTGAGTCCGAATCCTCCTTCCTCTGCCACTCACTCAATAACTAAAATCCAGTCCTTTCTTAAGATGTCACCAACCGGGCACCTGGGTGGCTCAGTTGGTTAAGCGACTGCTTTCGGCTCAGGTCATGATCCTGGAGTCCCTGGATCGAGTCCCGCATCGGGCTCCCTGCTCGGCAGGGAGCCTGCTTCTCCCTCTGACCCTCCCCCCTCTCATGTGCTCTCTCTCTCTCATTCTCTCTGTCTCAAATAAATAAATAAAATCTTAAAAAAAAAAAAAAAAGATGTCACCAACCCCCAGTTTGATTCCAATAAAGGGCCCAGCAGGGCAGTGATCTGCAAACAGGCCTTGCCCTCCTTCTCTCTCACCACAGAAGGCCCGACTGCATGCTCAGTGACAGTCCCACCCCAGGCCCAGATGGGAGTGAGAGCTTCTTGTGTCCTGCACGATGGCCTGCAGCGGAGCCCTTTGCTTCTGCACTCTGAGGTCCCAGCACTCTATCTGTCACCTCTCATGACACCTCGTCTTCCTGGGCTCCGGAACCTGGCTGCCTGCCCGCATGTTTCTGCCTCAGAGCCCCCAGCAACGCCGATAGGTCTCCATCCCAGCTTTGTTTGCTTTTAATTACTAAGCCAACGAAACAAGCCCCCAGTGCAGCCATGTGCATACACACCTGGCTGCCTCTGACAGGTAATGAATTGCTCAGCCGTGTTCAAGGGCAGGCCTTCCTGACGGCAGGGGGGCAATCGACCGAACAAAGTCAGGGTGAGCTCAGAGGGCAAAGAATATTGAACAGGGAGTGTGGGGCCCTACCCCGCAAGCGCCCGTCTCCCTCGTGCTATCCCATATTGATGCAGATCTAGTCTCGGAACTCTGTGTTTCCGACAAGGAGGATTGATTTCTCTAGGAAAATGAGAAGTGGACACTGAGCAAATACTCTCTTATATATCAGCACGGAGACTACATCACTGGTGAGGGGCTAGTAAAAGAAAAGACACGTTTTTCTTCAAGCCAGGAAGAAGATAGATGAGTGTGTAGACCCCTCTAGCACTATTTTCTTCCAGGAGATGAATAGACCTCCAGAGCCCTGGCTTTCTTCTCTACCACCCCACCCCAAATTCTGAATCCTGCCTGCAAGGCTAGTCACACAGCTCCTTAGAGCCATCCTCAAGCAGGAGAAGGTCATCCTCACTGATCCAGGGGTGGCAACGGGCAGAGCAGGATGTACAGATGAAAATGGGAGTCCTGAAGGGCTCAAGGATCAGGATTCACCTCAAAGCCTGAGAGGTCAGCCACACAGGGGCACATATGTGTCCATCCCAGCGACCTGGGCAGCAGGGGAGCTGCCAAGAGGCGTGGAACAGCGTGGCATTTCTTGGGTGATAGAGGGTAGTCAGTGCCAACCCCGGTCCCATGTGGAACCCCAGTGGGCATAAGTGGTCAGCTTTTAGTCCCCCTGATGCACATTAACTGGAACAGAAGCCCAAGAGGAGGGTGATCGCCAAGAAGAAGGCAGGTTTTGTGTGAAGGGACAGGTCAGTCAGCTTCCTGGGGAACCAAAGACACCATGTCTGCGAGGATAAAAGGCAAATATGCTTTGGGCCCTGTTCTTGTAAAAATTAGAAGGACGTATGTAGAAGTGTGGCTTCACACTCACACATGCACGTGCGTGCACACGCACACACACACACACACGCCTGGAAGCATCTCTAGAGGGCTGTACCCTGAAGTGTTAGTGTCTCAGCCTCCGTGGTGGGATTTGAGATTTGCTTTTCCTTGTGCTTTGTCTCTATTTTCCAAATTTTCTCTAACGCACATCGTATTATCTTTACAGTGTGAAAAACTGCTATTTTTTAAACTGTACAAATGCGAAGAATTGGCAATTTTAATAATTCTCATATCCCTACATCCACTCTATAAGAACAAACTGGAATAGACTGCGCCTAATTAGATTATAGGGGACACTCAGCCAACCGCGTGCGGGGTACCACGGGCACCGTGATTCTCCCAGACCAACGGGGGCACTGGACCCTCCGTTCTCCCCCCTGCAAATGCTGGAGCCAGCGTTGCTATTTATCCTATTTAAGAATAACCAAAAGAACCAAACAGATTTCACAAATCACTTAGTCTCTACAGTTTTCTCCCCGAGGATACTCATGCAGGCTACCAGCAAAGATGACACAAAATAACAAGATAGATGTAGTAACTAATACAAAGTGCCTGGTTCACTAAACAAAGAGCTTTTGATGCTGTGACTCAATTTACATTGGCGTAATAGGATCTGAGCGGGCTAAGAGGAGCCAAATACAAGGGACAGGCAGCCCTGACAGCAAAGGGAGAGCGGGGGGCAGTAGAAATTCTCAAGCCCGCTCTCCTCACAAACCACCCACCTGGGACCTCAGAAAGGCGCTATCCCCTCAGCTGAGACTCTGGGTGAGTTTTCACTTTGCTCCAGGAAAAGACTCAAACGTTCCTTGGTTGTTGCTAGGACCAAAGACCGAACCGGAATCCCTTCTTCCCAGTGCCACCCTCACTCATTCATTTAATCAGCACCTACTGTGTACTGAGCACCTACTGTATGACCAAGGTGAGTCTGGGGAGGAATCTGACACCGTTGCCAACGCTCAGGAATTCACAAGCTGACAGATACCTTCTCGGGGCTGTCAAAGGAGGTGGAGACAGGGTCTAGTGGTTCTGCTGTCCTTGCTGACCCTGGAGTAATAGACTGCTTCCCAAAGGCCCAGCCTGGGGAATGATAGAAGAATCTCATGGTTACTCTTCGTACAAAGTCTTGTCTCCCCTAGCTCTTCCAGAGCTCTGCTGCCAAGCTGGAGGAAGAGGGCCTTCCCAGAGACGCTATCCTTGAGTCTGATCTAGAGGGGCCCATCATCTTTCCTCCTCCGGCACTGGCATCACTTCACCTTTGTAATGAGAAGAACCTCTGGGTCTGCAGGTCCAGCACCCCACCCTGATACAAGGCTCCCAGTGAGGCCCTGGACAGGACCCGCACCCTCTCTGAGGGGCAGAGTACCCACTGGCTATAGCTCAGGCTGCCTGGATGGAGACAGAGGGTTGGCCCAGCTCTGCCCTCAGACACCCTCCAAAGAATTTCCCGACATGACCCCAAAAGGGGGCTCCAGCGGGAAGATCAAGTGTCTGCCCGCTCCTGTGGGCAGAGGGGCTGATGAGATGGTCATAGCTACTGAGAGTATTCATCTTGTGCTCAGGCCTGTGTGCCCAAGTTGAGGTCAAGGCTTGGAGACACGGGGTGGGGAGCTGGAGCAGCATGGTGATGAGCTAAGGCTGGACCCAGCAGGCGTCTTGAGCACGAATCAGGAGGATGGGTCCGAGTCAGTCTCAGATGAGCTGGCCACGTGGCACTCTGCTCCCCAGGGTGCCCACCTGGCAGGGATGGAAGCAGCTTCCAGAGGCCCTGCCAGGAGCCTGGGCTGGGAAGGCTGCCACATGGAGGAGGTGGAGGGCCACCACTGCCCACCAAATGGACAGGACCTTGGGAAGGGGGTCCTGCTCTCTGCTCTCATAGCCCCCCTCCATTCCCACCCAGCCTCACCACGGAGGGAGGGGAGCTCAGAAGCACAAAGCACATTCTCACCAAGGGAGACCCCCACAGGAAATCATCCCCACTTCCCTGAGGAGGAAACTGAGGCCTGAAAGGGTCAGAGCAGGCACCTAACGCTGGCCTCCTGCCTCTCGTCCCAGGGCTCCCTCCTCCGCATCGCTCTGCCACCCTCTGCAGGAGTCCTTCTCACTTAGGTGAACATTTGGGACGCTGGGACACGGCTGAGCCACCCTTGGCCTGGCACCGGAGCCTCCTTCAGGGACTCTCCTCCCCACTGTCCTCCACTCATTCAAAATCTGGGCCTGGGAACTGGAACTGTTCCCCACAGTGCCCCTCACCCTGTGGGACCCCGGCAAGACAGATCACCTCTCTGAGCCTCAGTCTCCCCACTGTAAAATGACCAGCTAGCATCAGTGTCATCTGAGGGCCCCCCCAGCTCTACCCCTACAACTCCAGGGACGTCTGGGAGGTGTCAGGACCTGTCAGAGCGCTGAAAGGCATGGGGCTGGGACCTCAAAGGACAGTGGCTGTTTCTTCCCCAGCGCTGTAAGAGATACTGAAATGGGAAACACGGCCCCCATCTCAAAGACCCCATGGTCTTGCCAGGAAGACGAGAGAGCCCACGACAGAGGGTGGCATCAATCTTAAGGCCCCAGGGAGTGCTCTGAGTGCTTCCGCAGGAGGTAGCAAAAGAACCAGGCCCCATGGATGGGTGTGTCTGGACGGGCCAGTGGGCCGGAATCACAGACAGGAGCAGACCACCAGCAGAGACCCGGAGACAGCAGAGAGCACCGTGGGGCCGGGGCCACTGGAATCCGTGCACAGGGAGACCTGCCCTGCGCTACTAACTCAAGGAAGGACCAGAGCCCTGCACTTTGAAGTTACCAAATTCCTTTTAATGACTCTTAAGTGCTTCCTTACAACTTTCTATAAATCTACCAGCTCATTCCTGTCCCAGAACTCAACACGCTACCTCATCAGGAGGCAGTAAGTGGTGGGAAATACTGATACTTCTGGCTAATAGTGTTATTAATACCGTTACCATTCATGTCACCTCGTAAACAACTCTTATAGGACATTTAGCATGGCCAAGTCCAAATGAAGATAATACTATTGCTAATTGTATCTCTATAAACTTATTTTATGGCAGGGAATAAGGGCTCTTATGTCCTCTGATTACTCAGTTGCCAGAACCATAAGGAAGCAGGCAAGACGCCATGAAGACGTGCCCTCTGGGGATGATTCATTACGAATAATTGTGGTTTGCAAAACCACAAGAGCTCTGAGGAGATTTTAAAAAGAAAGGAATTGTAATTTGTAGGAGGGAGGTCAGGGAGAAGACATCTCAGGCAGCCAGAACGAGCGAGGCGGACTCTGTGGTCTCCGCGGCTCCAGACCCGCCAGGCAGGGTGCTCAGGCTCGCCCTCTGTTGCATCCGAGGGGCAGAAAGTGGCCCGGGGAGGGCATACCCCGAGCTGCTTGTTTGTGGTGTAAATACACCAGTGTCAGGGACCATGGAACTTCAGGGAGAAATGCGAACCTGAGTCTGCATCTCATGGCAGGGAAGGAGGTGCCTAAATCCAGCAGCTCTGAGATCACTTTTTGAAATGACTCCCATTTCTCATTTACATAACAGTTTATTTAGCATTTATGGACTTAATGGGGGCTTATCTGAAGCTGGTAGAGGGGCTTATGCTGTCTCAGGACACAATATCTGCCCGCAGAGTTCCCCTCCTGCATTGTTTGGCAAACAACATTTCCAGATAAGGGTCAAAAACCGCTTACTCTAAAGGAGGCTGTGAATAAGAAAATAAATGCTTTTCTTTTTCTCTTTCTAGCTGAGCTCAGACAATTTACAGTATTAAATGTCCCCTTGTACTCCGGAGGACTGGAATTGATTTTTTTTTCTTAAAAGTGCTCATTGGGTTGCTTATAAATTTTTCGAGCTGTTGTTATCAAGCTGTAAATTGCGGTTATGAGAATAATCACAGATCGACTGCCGTCATTCTGAGGGAGGGCCAGGTCCGCACGAACATAGGCAAATCAGGCTTTGGACAGACATTCAGAGTAAATTATCTTTAGTTCAGATCCAATTAATTAAGAATTGGTGAGATTTCAGCACAGTGCCAGGGAGAAGTTTACCTTCCCTCTGTCTGTGGGGTAGACGTTAATGCCACACACCAAATATTTCCAGTTTTCCTCCTTTTGTGCAATTCTTCATCTCCTCTGAAGTCAGTCAGGCAAGTCTACGGGACTTGTTTGGGCCAATGAAACGTGAGCATGATTATCATGTATTAGTTTCAGGTAGGGGCTTTAAAACAAGTAACAAGCATTAGCAAGCTTTTCCCACAAAAAGCCAGATAGTATAGATTTTAGGCTTTGTGGATCATCTGGTAACTGTCACAACTACTCAACTCCGCTGTTGTAACAGGAAAGCAGCCGTGGATACTATGTGATCAAAAGGGTGTGACTATGTTCCAATAAAACTTTATTTGTGGACAATGAAATGTGAATTTCATAAGATTTGTGTATATCATAAAATATTATTCTTCTTTTTAACCATTTGAAATTTTAAAAATATTCCCACACTGCAGAATTTACAAAAACAGGTGTGGAGCGCCTGGGTGGTTCAGTTTGTTAAGCGTCTGCCTTCGGGTCATGATCTTAGGGTCCTGGGATCAAGCCCCATGTCAGACTCCCTGCTCAGCGGGGAACCTGCTTCTCCCTCTGCCTCTGACGCTCCCCCTACTTGTGCCCTCTCTGTCGAATAAATAAATAAATATTAAAAAAAAAAACAAACAAACAGGTGTGACCCAGAGGCCATAGTTGGCCAACCCCTGCCTTAAAAAAATCAGTGAGGGATTTGCTGCACCCCCTTCCCCTGCTAAGATGAACATAGAAACATGTGTAGAGATGGAAACTCTATCAGCCCAGGCCCATGAGTGCCTATGACCAGTTCCCACTGGACATACAGAGTGAACAAGAAATACGCTCTTGTTTAAGCCATTGATATTGTTGGGTATTTGTTACTGCAGCAAACCTAGCCTATCCTGTCTGAAACTGTCTACAAAGGATTTTTCTAATTGAATAAGTGGGGTAGGCAAAATTGCAATATGAAAGTGTTATTAAGAAAAATTACTTTTCAAATATACTTTAAGCATACTTTAGAGTACTTATTTTCATTAAAATCATAAATTATGCATAAATGATTTTAATCTGTTCATTAAAGCAAATCCCAAATATGCTGAAACTTTATAACATCTCCTAAGTCTATTTAGAATCACAATGGATTTTTAGAGTCACTTCCTTTTCAAGGGGATTCACATTCAAACTAGACTTTCTCCTATTCTGTCCTGTTCTGTGAAATTGACAGTTTGGGAATCTGAGCCTCATACCCAGAATTTCCATCTATAGACCAAGTGACAGGTGGGGAAGAGCAGATGTTTCCAGACAGAATGAGTCATTCCAAGCATCATATCTTAATAATACATGACTGAGAAAGAAAGAGGCAGATAGAGACAGAGAGGTATGCTATGTGACTTTAGGTATGTCCCTTGTCCTCTCTGGGTCTCAGTTTTCCCATCTATAAAACTGGGACATGGAACAAATGTCCTCTATGAGCTCTTTCAATTCAGATAATCTAAAACTAGATATAATTTCAAACAGACAATTTAAAACAAATCCTTTTGGACCTAACAAACAAAATAGAAAAGAACTTTGAATACAATCCAATCTAGATTTTTGATAAAAGCCTTCACCTAAAGAAGTCAAACATCCCTATATTAAGCCCACAGAATTGGTCTACAATGTCCAGGAAATTAACAACAACAACAAAAATACACACGGACAATGAACATATAAGAAAATGTTCAACATCACTAGAGATCAAAGTATAAAGATTTGAAGATCAAGATGCCATATTCCATCTACTAGCTTTGTAAAGACTCATAAGGACGATGACAGCCCATAGCGGTAAGAATAGGGAGTAAAGAGACCTGTACTAATAGGGCTATCAGTTAGCATGGCTTTTCTAAAAGACACTGCGGCAATATAATTTGAAAAACACATATGTGGGCATGCCCTTGGACCAAGCAATTAAACTTCAAGAATTATGCAGCACTGTTTCCAATAGCAAAAAAAGAAAAAATTAGAAACAAGTAAATGACCAAGAGTGAGGAAATATATAAATAACAGATAGCACACTGATACAATGGAATACAATTCAGCCATGAAAAGTAATGCGGCTGTGCAGAATATGAGCCTAATTCTGTTTGGGAAGGGGGGAAAAATAAAAATTATATGCATACATGGAAAAAACACTGGAAATTTTCACCAAAAATAGAAGTAGTAATCTCTAGAGATTTTCATTCTTCTAATTATCCTTTTATTGTATTTTCCATATTATTGCAGAGTTAGGGGGGAAAAGCATTAAATGGTACTAAAAAATAAAGAAGTACAATCCATATTTATTTACTTTAAAAAGTATTTTTGATGCAATTAAAAAATTTTTTTAAAGTAAGCCACCAAATAATACATAGTTAGAGTCTGTTTGGGAAAATAGGCAAAAGATTGGAAGGAAATGCAATAAAAATTATCTCTAGGGGAAGGATTATAAGTGATCCTTTTTCTTCTTGCTTGTCACTTTTTTATTTTTCTCTACTGAACACAAATTATTCCTGTAAAAGTCATAAAAAACAACTTCTAAAAAATAAAGAGTTGAGAAGGATCCAGATGGTTCAGGTAGGTTTGCTCTCAGTACTAAATAAAAGTCACCTAGACCAGCCCCCAACCTTCCAAAAAGAAATAGCCACTGCCATGGTCCATGGTCCATGGTCCCTGCAAGAACATACTGCCTGGATGAGGCAGGTGGGAACATCTGGAGCCCAGGACTCCATGATGACCAGGGATACACCTTTAACACATGTGATATTAATACCTACAATGTGATATAAATATACAATGTGATAGTGTCTGGAGATGGAATCTTAGGGAGGTCATCAGGTTTAGAGGAGGTCATGGGGGTGTGGTCCCCATGACATAATTAATGTCTTCCTAAGAAAAGGAGAAAACACCAGGACTCCTTCTCTTTCCGTCGTGTTAAGACACAACAACAAGGTAGCCATCTGCAAGCTACAAAGAGTCCTAACCAGAAACCACATTACCAGCACCTTGATCTTGGACTTCCCAGCCACCAGAACTATGAGAAATAAATTTCTGTTGTTTAAACCACCCAGTCTGCAGTATTTTGTTATAGCAGCCGGAACTGACTAACATGGAGGTAATTTTCTTTCACCGTGAATAATATCATTTCACTGCTTTCAAGTTTCCACTCTTTCCTTGGAAACCAGTATCACATTCAGTGTTGCTCTTAGAAGGTACTCTGTCCTTTTTGTCTCTGAATGCTTCACAATTTCCTTTTCACTTCCAGCAGTTTCACTGGGATGTGCCTACATATATGCCTTTTAATTTATTCTACCTAGGGTTCATAATGCTTCCTGAATCCGTGGCTTGATGTTTTTGTCAGTGTGGACAAATTTTTGACCATTATCTTTTCAAATATTGTTTCTACTCCCCCGCCCCCCTTCTAGGCCTCCAATTACAAATGTCAGACCATTTCATTACATCCCATGTTTCTTAAGGTCTTTTCTGTATTTTCTATCATTTTTTCCTGTCGTTCAAACTAGAAATTTTCTACGCATCTTTCTTCTAGTTCACCAATCTGCTCTTCCACTGTATCTAATATGCAGTTAAATTCCTCTGTTGAAGTCCCAGTTACTAGTTTCACAATTTCCAAATTTCCATGTGATTATTTTACAGTTTCCAATTCTCAGCAGGAATTCCCAATTTTGCCGTTCAAATTCTTGAGCGTATTAGTCACAGTTGGTTTATATTCCACGTCTGATCATTTCAGTTGCCAAACTCCCTTCCAGTCTTTTCTATCATATATTTTCCCTTGGTTTTTAGTCAGTTCTTGTCTTTTATACACCTAGTTCTTTTTTAGTGAATTCCAGATAGTGTAGAGATAATATGAGTTTCCAGATCATGCTGTCTTGCTCAAAAGAAATTTCATTTTTGTTCCAATGACAAACACAGTAGGGACAGATGAACTTAACCCCATCAGTGGCTGAGCTGATTTAAAAAGCAGGCTTCAGGGGTGCTGGGTGGCTCAGTTAATTAAGTGTCTGACTTTGGTTCAGGTCATGATCTCAGGGTCCTCAGAACGAGCCCTGCCTCAGCTCCCCACTTGGTCTGCTTCTCCCTCTCCCTCTGCCCCTCTGCCTGCTCACACTCACACTCTCTCTCTCATATAAATAAAATCTTTTAAAAATAATAAAAAATAAGTTGAAAAAAATAAAATAAAATAAAATAAAATAAAATAAAAGGCAGGCTTCAGCTTGTCTGAGGGCTAGTCTATTTCAGGTTCAACTCCACTATTAGAAGTTGCAGCAGAGGGCACCTGGGTGGCTCAGTCGTTAAGCGTTTGCCTTCGGCTCAGGTCATGATCCCAGGGTCCTGGGATCAAGCCCTGCATTGGGCTCCCTGCTCAGTGGGAAGCCTGCTTCTCCATCTCCCACTCCCCCTGCTTGTGATCCCTCTCTCACTATGTCTCCCTCTGTCAAATAAATAAATAAAATCTTTAAAAAAAAAAAAAAAAAAGAAGTTGCAGCTGAAAGTCTGGGGAGTTTACCAGGGCCCTTCCTACTTGGCAGAACCTGAACCTCAATTTTCCCCTGCAGACCCATGAAAATGCTAAAAGCAGCACTCAGCTTCTCAGCCATTTGGCAGCCACTTCCGGCGCTGCCTCTCACCTGTGGCATCTGAGACCACAACCAACCTAAGCGTAAAAGTGGGACCAAAGATCTGGCTCTCCTCTTTGGGTTTCCTGTCTTTCAAGAATATAGGCCCCCTTAAGCCAAGCCTTTGTTGTTCTGATAGCTTTCCAAAGCCTTCGACAAGTTGTATGAATTCTGTGGAGCTGTATTCTAGTAATTATGACTGCATAACAAATTTCCCCAAAATTCAGTGGTTTCAAACAAGAACAATCACTTATTATCTCTCACAGTGATTGTGGTCAGGAATTCAGAAACAGTTCAGCTGGGTGATTCTGGCCTGGGGTCTCTCATATGGCTGTAGTGACATGGTAGCTTTGGCTAGGATCATCTCGAAGGTTCCTCCAGTCACATGCCTGGTACCTAGTTTGGAAAGACTAAAATAGCTGGGCATTTGGCTCCTCAGGCATCTCTCACTAACTCCATGTAATCTCTCCATGTAACTGCTACAGCATGGAGGCTTCAGATGGGACTTCTTGCAAGTTGGTCCAGGGCTCCCACGGCATGTGTACCCCAGGGAAAGAAAGGAGAGGCAGGTAGAAGCTTTTATGACATAGTCTCGGACTCACGCAGCTTCACTTCTACCACATTCTCTTGGTCCAGGTTATTACAAAGGTCCATTCACGGTCAAGAGGAAGGAACATAAAACCTTACGTCAATGCAGGAGCATCAATGCCGTGTCATAAGAAGACACAACACTCATGAGCATGCAGTATGGAAGAGATGTGGATATGGTCTTCTGGAAAATACAATCTACCACAACTTCTCCAGCTCTTCTTGATAGCAGGTTGTTCTAAAAGAAGCTAGATGTCATTTCCAAGCATAGAAATTCCCTTCTCCATTAACTTGGAGTTGTCTTTAATGAAGATAAGACTGCCATGACTGTGCTTTGGTGAAGGACATCCCTGATTTGGAGCTCTTCCTTTAGTTTAGCTAAACCCACCTTTCAGGTAGGGAGCACTTATCACATCAGTTTGGGGCAAATCTCAGAGGCGCATTTAGAGTTCAGGCACCATTTTGGCAAGACTTTGGCCACTCTAACCAATACAGCCTGACCCTGTTGCTACCCACTCAGACTCCCACTCTGAAGGCTCATTTCTCCAACCCAGCACAGAAAAGAAAATCCAAACCACTTCTCCATGATATGTTCTACCTTTGCTTTATTTCCTCAGCTCAGTACTTCCCACAGACTATTCTATAAAAACTCTGATCCTACATGATATGAATTCTGTTAAAAAAAAAAAAATACAAAGAGCTATATATATTATTTCCTCCCCTTTCCAGAGTCTTAATGCATATTAACATAGCCTCTGAAAAGTCCTGTAGCAAAGATATTTGTTTCACCCTCATCTCATGAATTTATTTAATCATGGAAAATGGACTTGGGGGAAGTTATCTTTTTATTAGCAGGATGCCAATTAACACCCTATAAACATCATATAGAACATCTGCACACTTCCGGTTCCATCTCTGCTCTTGTGGGACTGTAGAACCAAGTTGTTTATAATAAAATATTCTGTCTCAAATTGCCTAGTGGGAGCGAGGTCATGGCTGATCACTCTTTTGCTCAGTGGGATGCATTTCTAGGTGTTCGGAAGCAAAAAGATGGGCCATGTACCATTTTCCAAATTAGGCTGATGAATGCATCAACCTTTTCCACCTGCCAGTAACACAACAAGAAGTTTTTTAAAAGGCTTGTATTTACTGTCTGCCAATACACATGGGGCCATTAGCCAGTTGGCAGGCCTTGTGTAAGCTTCATTTCTGCCAGCCTGTAGTGAGCTGCCCACTCCCTAGCTGAGAGCCACGATCAATGCCCCTTCAGTGCTGAAGGACTGCAGGGGTGAGGGGTGGAGGAGCAAATGGGTTTGATGAGGGAGCGAGAAGCAAGGAGAAAGGAACAAAGCCATCTTTCTAACCTTTGCAGGAGAGAGTCCTCCCACTCGAAGCCTCATTCCAGGCATTGTTGCCTATCTGTTCTCCCAATCTCTTGATAATTTAGATGTGCTTCCAATTGAGAGCTGAGTTGTTTAATAAAGCAAAGACCATCAACTCTTCCTCAGTGTTATAATAGCCTCTCTGTGTGTTTACTTGAGACCAAATGCTGTTATAATTTCTTTGGGGAATCAATATCTTCTAGTGCATATGCACTGCCCTTTTGGAGGTTCAGATTGTGTAAGGAGAGAAGGGGAAATTTATTGCCTTGTAAATGCTGGCAGAAGGTAGTAGGTTTAGTGAGAGCTGTAATTAAAGTTTTGCTGATAATAAAAAATGGAGGCAATAAACAATCCCACAGATTTTCCAGTGTTTGGCTCTAGAACTGCTTAAGCATCACGGGATCATGGACACTCGCCGGTCTCTGCACTACTAACCTCTGAAAGTGAAGGTCGCGTGGCCCCAGAGGCCACCAGCTCCTGGACCCTTGAGATGCCCTCCACATGCTCACGGGCCCAGCAAGCTACAGTCACTCACTTTCCCATCTGCTCTCTTCGATTTCAGGGCAGTAGGTGGCAGGCCAACCTTTGTTTTATGGACTCCCGAGGCGGGCTGTTCAAGCCAGAACACTGCCAGGCCAGCAGTCTACACAGAAGCCGAGATCGGGGGACACGATCTGGAAGCAAGGATCTGAACTCCGAAAGGAACTGAAGTGTAAGGGTAAGTGAATCGTTTCCTATCAACCTTCTTGGAAGGGCCCCACCGCCTCCGCTAGAAACCCTGCTCAAGTTCCCCAGAGCAGCACAGGAGGATTTCCCCAAAATGACGGCTCACCTCTCCACTCTCAACTGAGCACCAGCTGTGCAGTTTCGTGTCTGTTCTGGGCTTGATAGAAGCAAGGGAATTGCACAGTTGAACGGCAGGGGGAATGGCGACCTCCTGGTACCCCAGGAGGCCAAGACAATGCTGTCTGTGTCCGCAAGCTTCCGCCGATCCCCTGCCATGGGGCTGAGGCCTCTTCTTTCAAGCAGGATACAATCACGGTCGCCTCTCCCTGAGATCTCTTGTCAAAAGAATGTCAGGCTACAGAGGAACAGGGCAATGTCAATGTCTCCAGCTTACAGCGAAGGGGACATCGTCAAGGCTTCCTTTGCAGTGGACACCAAGGTAAGCTCTGAGGAAAACCAGAAAATAACTTCACCCACAAGCACCACCACACCTCCCCCCAAGACTGAGTTCCCCAAGAGGAGGAACTCGGTCTATAATCCCTGTAGTCATCCGCTCAATAAACCCTCACAGAGCGCCTTTACCTGCCACATATGGAATCACCAACACCCAGTACCGCACACTTGCAGAAAGAATGAACACATTAGCAAATTCACCCCCATAGTGGCCAGGAGGTTCCTCTGAGAATACAAGAGTCCGAGTCCTTCTAGAAATCATACCATTCTTGATACTGAGCACCTACCATGTGCCAGACAGCCTACAAAGCCCTTTACAGATGTCCATGCTCTCTTTTTGTCCTCACAACCACCCCCCAGGAGGTAGAGGTGGTGGGTAGTCTCCGGCAGCAGAGGACGGTAAAAGCCCTGCGGTCACTGTCACCCAGCCAGCACAGTGCAGGGTGGGGTACAAACCTAGGACATTTGTGCTCAAAGCCCATATTCTTTCTCTTATGCCATGTTCTCTGTGCCTCAAGAGCCCCTCACCTGCTACCAGGAGTCTTCTTGTCAGGGTCTGCTATAGAAGGTGCAAAGAGAGGGTCAGGTGAGGATCCCTGAGAAGGTCTCAGGGAAAGAAGGGCTGAGTCTTCAGAGGAGAGCCATAGAGTAGTAGTGAGGGGGCCAGGACTGGAGCTCAAGAAAAGCAGAGGGCGCCTGGGTGGCTCAGTCCATTGAGTGTCTGCCTTCAACTCAGATCATGATCCCAGTGTGCTGGGATCAAGTCCCGTGACAGGCTCCCTGCTCAGTGGGGAGTCTGCCTCTCCCTCTGCCCCTGCCCCCCACTTGTGATCTCTCTCTCACACTCTCTCAGATAAATAAAATCTTAAGGAAGGAAGGAAGGAAGGAAGGAAGGAAGGAAGGAAGGAAGGAAGGAAGGAAGGAAGGAAGGAAGAAGGAAAGGAAAGGAAAAAGAAAGAAGAAAGAAAGAAAGAAAGAAAGAAAGAAAGGAAGGAAGGAAGGAAGGAAGGAAGAAGGAAGGAAGAAGGAAGGAAGAAGGAAAGGAAAGGAAAGGAAAGGAAAAAGGAAAGAAAGAAAGAAAGAAAGGAAGGAAGGAAGGAAGGAAGGAAGGAAGGAAGGAAGGAAGGAAGGAAGAAAGAAAGGAAGAGAGAGAGAGAGGAAGGAAGGAAGGAAGGAAGGAAGGAAGGAAGGAAGGAAGGAAGGAAGGAAGGAAAGAAAAGCAGAGTTGGGGGCTTATGTGTTTACAGGAAGCAGACCTGGCTGGGACTCCAGCTACCCGCAGCTCTGCATTCTGTGGCTTTTCCTCCTGTCTCGGCATACTCTATCCTCGAGGCCGCTCCTCCAGTGTTCCAGGGCCTAAAAGCTCGCAGGGGTCTTGAGGGCAGTCCCCTTCCCAGAACGCATGCTCCACCACAAATAGCCACTGGAGTGGCCACAGCCCAAGCTCCTCCCTCCCAGGGGCTTGGCTGTGGGGCTCCTCCAGGCAGTGCCAGGCACTCCTATCCTCTCCAAGGCTGGGCCATTAGCAGAAGACATAGCTAGGCACCAGAGGGACAGAGCCCATGGTAACACACAGAGGCTGGCGGTCCCCAGCATACAAGCCCCTCCCCTAACTTCCTGGCCCTGGGGTTCCTCCAAAGAATCCACTGGCCCCCGATGAGGGTTCTGGAGCTCAGGCTGCGGTGGGGACCCCAGGCTGCTGATTATCCAGTAAAATTACTGGCAGGCATGAAATCTATCCTCAGTTAACCCAGTGTCTTTAATAATAAAAAAGATTTTGCACTGGGGATAAATACCATGTCTCATTTCCTCATTCTCACTGGTCTCCTGTCACTGTGCACTTATTAAGATGATGGCTAATATACGGCTCCCAATCAGCCACTAAAATGCTGCTATTATTCCTACTAATTCGACAATAAAATATGACTGTGCCAGGCCATAAAAAGTGGGCTGTCATGGGACTGGGGGTTCTGTGGGAGGTGATCCACGAGGCCCAGGGGTCTAGAGCTGGCCCCCGGAACCAAGCCATAGCCAAGCCACAGCCCCCGCAGGCCACGACTGCCCAGGGCCTGACACCACCAGCCAGACCTACGAGTTGCCAGCTGTATTTGTCTCCCACCGCCATGTAACAAGTGACCACAGACTTGGTGGCTAAAACAACACCCACTCATGACCTCACGGTTCTGGAGGTCAGAAGTCTAGGAATGGCTCCACCCAATTCTCTGCTCAGGGTCTCGCGAGGCCAAGATCAAGGTGTCAGCGGGACAGTGTTCTAGCTGGAGGCCTGACTTCAGAGAATGGGAAAAATCCATTTCCAGACTCATCCGGGTTGTTGGCAGAATTCAGCTCCTTGCACGTCAGGACTGAGGTCCCCATTTTTTGCTGGCTATCAACAAGGGGTCACGCGCCGGGGTTGCCCTAAGGTCCTGGCCACCTGGCCCTCTCCACGGAAAGGGAGCTGACTCCTTCAAAGCCCATAGGAGACTCTCTCTCCAGTCTGCTGCTTTGGGGAATCACACAATGTAACATAATCACGGGAGGGCTGTCCATCGCATTGACACGTCCCACTTCCACTCAAGGGGAGGATATTACACAGCGTGTGTACCCCAGGGGGTGCAGTCTTGGGCCCCCTTAGAATGCCACCTATCACAGCTCTGTGTGAAAGCCCCTCCACCTGCCTTTGTGGAGAGACAATGGGTCCAACCCCATCACCCTCCTCCCACATGCCCTGGAGGTCTGCTGGCTCGTCCTGAGACCAAGCCTCCACTCCTGGCCAAAGGGAGAAGCAGGTCCGATGGCAGCCGGCTCCGGCACTGGGGTACGTGCAAGGGAGGGAGGGGCCCACGAGCAGCCCCTCACGGTTGAGCACAGCATGGAACAGCGATTTCCAAAAGCAGACATCGACTGAAGGGCAGTGATTCACACGCCTCAAAAGGATGTGTTTATCAGCTTCTCCTCGAAAGCTCCCCTCCCTTTCTTCTACCCTTCCCAATTACCAGGGTAAAGCAAACCCCATTACCCACTGGGTTAGTCCCTCGTCCTGGTTCTGGACACCGAGGAGCAGCTAGGTGGGAGGGAGGCCCACATCAGAAGTGGGTGGAAGTGGGCAAGCAGGTGATGGGAAGACACAGACCTCGGGGCCCCACTGACAGCTCAGTGGACTCAGCACAGGGTCGGCCTGTGTGAATCTCCCAGCCCTGAGCTGCTGCCCAGGGGCCCTGAGGCAGAAGTAAAGTCCCTGCTCCACCTCCAGCTGCTCTCAAGGCCCAGCGAGGAATTCAACAAACTGGCTTTCGGTTTGAAGGGTGAGGTCGCTATGGACATAGACCCAGCAGCACGAAACCAGGGCAGCCAGCGGAGAATGGGCCCCTCCCCTTCCAGCCAACATCCACTCCGCTGCGCAGCCTCCCGACCCGCACGGGCACCTCTCACCCCCTACCCCATTCCTCTCCGCCGGTCTTCTCCCCTCTGCCATGCTCCCTCGTCCTTTGTACCTCCCTCGTCCCTTGTCCCTCGTCCCTCCCAAGCCTTTGCTCCCATGGCGCCCTCAGCCAGGGACACCTTCTGTCTCCTGTGCTGCTCATCTTCTCACTTATCCTTCCACATATCGTCTCATCCTGGGTTTGTGGAAACACACCTGCAAATTCCTTGACACCTCCCCCTGCCCCCGCCATAAAGAGTCGGGTCACATTCCCCGCCACCTGGTCTCAGTGACTCACTCCTGATGAAGACAGTCCAGCACAAGGGGCGCTGACTTGCTCCCAAGGCTAAGTCAGAAAAGACAACGCAGCTCGGCCTGATCCCCTCGGGGCAGCCCTAGGTGTGGGGACAGGCTGTGACGGCCCCCGCTGAGGTCCTGGCCTGTAGCCAGCCTCCGACACTGGCCCAGGTGAGTGAGGAAGGCTTCGGGGATGGACACCACCCCACCCACCATCTGACTGCAACCACACGAGAGACCCTGAACCAGAACCCACAAAGGAGCCCGGTCCACCCCCACAACCAGCAGAGATGATAATAGAAAATGACTCTGGTTTTACAGCATGGAGTGTGGGCGGCTCGTTGTTGATAACCAAAACAGAGCTCAAGGAGACTTCCAGCAACGCCTCTTCCTCTCCTTCACGCTCAGCCCTCAGCTGGGTTGCCTACCTTCCCCTGTGCCCCTAGAGGGCTCTACATAGTGCAGTGGTTAAGAGCACAGTCTCTGGAATCACACACTTGAGTTCAACACACTGCTCCATCACCCACTGGCTGGGTGACCCCGGGGAAGTCCCTTTTCTTCTCTGAGCCTCAGCCTCCTTATCTATGAAACATAAAGAGTGACTACATAGCCTTGCCCTGCATGTCCATGGGGCCAGGGATTGCCAACCCCATGGGCCCAACAGTTACAAGGTAAGGCAGGAGGGTGGCCAACAAGGCCCTTCCAGCTTGACAACGCTGGGTCATGGCATTCAGGGGAGGGCTGCCCTCCCACACCGAAGGGAGACAGAATGGGGTCTTTGACATGGGCCCCGAGAGGAAAGCCACCTTTAAATAATGGCCAAGGTAGTATGGTGAAGCTCCGTGTAGGCACATAAAAAGGAGTGTGAATTATTTATGCCTGGGCTGAGGAAACAGGCTGGAGTCCCACCATATTTCTCTTCCCATTATATGCTCATCTTACAGAAATTGTCAGTGAGAACAAGACCTGAGCACTGAGAAGCAGAATGAAGATTCCCTCCAGAACTTACTGGCCAATCAATTCTTATCTACTAGTCATGGCAACTATCAGTGGCCAAGTCCACCTGGAAGGAGTCTGCCTGGGTGCGTGACATCCCCCCAGCCCCCCACTGGCTGGAGGCCCTAAATTCAGACTGAGGTGCTTGGTCCAGCAGGCACCACCCCCAGGGCCGGCCTTTCTGCACCCTGCTTCCGACCCTAATGTTGGCATCTGTGTCATTACCACACTCCTGGCCAGCAGGGCTGTGGCCTTCTCTCAAGACCCTTCCCCTCCTGCCACTCCCTGCACCACAGGGCCCACGGGCCTGACCAGCCCCCTTCAACATCCAGTCCAACTGCAGACACAAACTATCAAACACTTGCTATATGCCGTGCAAGTCCCCACTGGGAACCTCAGCTCTACGACTCGCCAACATCATCAACTGAAACATCATCTGAAGCTACGTCACTTCCCTGCAAAACAGAAAACTGGAGAGACTCTTCAGGCAACAATGCCCAGCACCCGGGGGGGGCTGGGGGGCTGCTGAGCCCTCACAGGGCATCTCTCTGCTCACACAGCGCGTCCGGGGGCTGGGCAGGCAGCTTGGGGCTCTACCTCGCCTCCAAAACCACCAGGACGGATCTGACCCTATCGGGGAAGGGTTTTTCACTGTCAGTGTGAATCGAGGAAATGCCGGCAGATAAAATTAGTGCTGCCCACCCGTCCCAAGCTGTCAGAGGAGCCATTCTGAGGTGCTTGCTGTGGGCTTCATCTTCACATCCTTTGCTCTGACTTTTTCCAGTACTTCAAGAGCAGAGACCCTGGAGAGGCCAGCCCTGGTGCGTATTCTGGATCCTGAATCTCTGAGGCCCAGTAGGGTTTGGGGCGGGGGGACCTGAATGCAGGGGCACATTGGGGGCACAAGATTCGAAATACCAGCCTATGCTGGCAAAGCACTGAATGGAACATACACTCTCAGATACCCACATTTTAAGATGACAAAACTGAAGAAGAGGAAACAGGCAAAGCCAAGCTAGGTGACCAGACAATATCCCTAAGCCAGGACCTGAGCTTTCCACTACCTGGTCCCATGATGTGGCCACGCGAACAGAGCCCTGCGCCAACCACTCAGCCCTGGCATAGTTCCTGGCCCAGCCACACACACAGCTCAAGGGCCTGGCCCTCCGAGGGGCCAGGGGACCTGCTACCAGTGTCCCAGTGGCTTCCAGACACCTGGCCAAGAGGCTGTGTTGTCTCAGTCTCACTCCACAGTGCCCAGGCCAGGGGTCCTCACCATCTCCACATTCCTGAGAAGGCTCCAGAAGGCGTCCAAACCCCAGCCGGGAACCAAGCACCCCCAGGCACTGGAAGGGGCCACTCTGAGGTTAAACAAAAGCAAGAAGAGCCATTAGCAGCAGGGGAAAGGGAAGGTGGTTCTCATGACCATCTCTCTCCACTCCGGCTGCAGATCTGAGACCCGTCCTCACAGCTAGTGATCCCCAGATTAGAGTCCTCCCAGAAGAGACCATTTGAGGTCCCTAGTGCCCCCCCCCCCCACAGCACCTCTTGGTTGAGTCCTCCTTGCTGGGAACACCTACTATTTGTTCCCAAACTATTTTGTCCCCAAAGGATCTGAGGATAAGGAACACTCCCACCCTTTCCTCCCCAGCCTGAGACAACCCTGTCACCCCAGGCAGCCCCTCGCTGTCACCTCCACAGTCCTCAAGCTGCGTGGGTCTGGGCACATTCCCATTCCTCGAGAGAAACATTTCTCTCAAGGTAGCAGGTCGGCCCATGACAGACTTTACACCCCATGCTTCTCTGCTGGAGGACGGAAGTATCAGCAGGACAACCTCTACTCATCCTTCAGAACTCAACTAGAGACCATCTCCTCCAGGAAGCTTCCCCAACTTGGTCAGGTGCCTCTCCTCTGAGCTCCCTGCCACGCCCCATGTTTCCCTCGTCCTGGGATTTACCACCCCACCAAGCAGGGAGGTGACATCTTTGTATGGCCTGTGACTGGCACAGTCGGTCGGTTGGTCGGTGCACCACAAAGTGTGGCTCACGGAATGAATGTGCTTTTTAACAAACCTGGCCAGCCTCATGGCCTGGGGCACTCACAAGCACAAATACAAACTCCGAAAACAGTCCCCTCCTGAGTCATTACCACAAAGATCCTGCTGAGACAGTCTTTGAAGTTCAGAGAAATGCTGGGCCCAGCTCCTCAGGCCTTTGATGGGGGCCAAGAGGCAGAGACAGACCCCAGGCTGGTGCCGTCACCTTGTCCTCCTCCCCCACCCCAAGAAACCTACTTTTAGGAGGAAAACAAGCCAACAAAGACAGCAGCTGCCTCCCTCGACAGCCAGACCCCCAGAGAGTTTAAATGGAATGAAAATAATCTCACTTTGTTGCCCTAACCACAGAGAGACAGTCAGGAGAGAACAGCCCACTAACTGCCTCTTTGAAGAGGCAAAGACTCTTGTACCCAAAAGCTATTTGTCCTCCATAAATGGGATTTCAGAAACAGAGCTGAAAGGGAAGAGGATGGCCTCAAGAGCCTAAGCTTGATTTATACATTAAACAGATACTTAAAAATAAATAGTGATTAAAAGGAAAGCCACGAGTGACAGCAGAGAGCTCCAGACCCTCTAAGGCCTTCATGCAAATGTCTCGCTGTGCTCTCTGCATTGGGAATCTGGGCCAAACTGGAATCATTTCTCTGATTTTTTTAATAACTATTGCCACCCAGCTGCTTTGAGGGGCTAAGCTCCGTTCCAGGTGGTAGGACTACGTCCAAGGAGGGGAGGCCTCTGAGCAGGTGCCCCGCACCGGGCGCCCTCTCCTGGAGGCCCGTGCACATGCTCACTGCTCTCAGCCTCAGGGCCCGCCCCGAGGGGTGCCCCCTCCGCCATGCTCCCGCTAAGGCGGTGCTCCCTTCCACAACACTCAATCACAGCCCATGCGGAGGCCTGTCTCTGCAACACGCTGTGACCTCCAGGGGTCAGGAACCCTGCCCTGCGCAGGGTAAGCTGTCAGTAAGCCTTACTGATGGGCCGTCCGCCTGAGAAACACGCTCTAAGAGGTAAGCAGGGAAGGAGGTCAGAGCCCAAGCCAACAGACGCCTGCCTTAGCCAGCCAACGCCTGGCTTGTTAGTCACTGTTGCTAATATTATTGTTGTCATTGTCCTCATCATTAGCATTAGCATCTGTGAGGGCTGGAATTCCAGCCCTTAGCTAAAGACTTCAATCTCCGGGAATACCCCCTACCCCCACCACCCCATCCCTACCCCCCCCCAAAAAAAATCAGATGCTCAGCTTTTCCCAGGTGCTGCACTTCAGAGAAAATAAACTTAGATCCTTTTTTTTTCCTTAACTCAAGTCCATACTTGACTCAGATTTTATTAGTTTTCATCTGATGTCCTTCTCCCATTCCAGAATCACATCTAGGATATCCCATTACACTTAGTCACTTCCTTCGTCTCTTGGCTGGGAATGTCTTTGACTTTCCTGGTTGTTGGTGGCCTTGACAGTTTTGAGGGGTACTGGTCAGGTGTTTTGTAGGATGCCACACCACTGGAATGTAGCTGAAGCTCTCGTGGTTAGACAGAAGTGATGGGTTTTAGGGAGGTAAATTGCCCTTCTCGTATGCAGGGTACACACCATCAGCGTGATTTATCACCTTGGTCACCTGCTGAGACCGTGTTTGTCAGGTTTTTCTAGATCTTTCCAATGAAATCCACCCTGCTCCCTAAAAGACCAGGTCAAAAATTGCCTCCTCTTAGAAGCCTCCCCAGATTACATATACACACTATGAGTTCCACTCAGTACTAAGCATACCTCCCAAGTATTTCAAGTGTCCATGAACCTGCCTGCTCATGTTCAATGAAGGCTCTGTGGGGCTGTGACCTGATGCCCAGCAGCATCTAGCCCAGAATAAAAAGAAAAAAAAAAAAAAAGACCACTTATTTAGTGTTGACTGAGTGCCAGCTCCATGCCTGGCACCCACGGGGGCTCTCTGGCCATACCCCAATGAGGGAGGAGCTCTTATTATTGCCATCTTACAGAGGAAGAAGGGCTCAGAAACCAGTACAGCAAGGAACTGGCAGAGCTGGGATCCTGCTGTTCAGCTCTGCAGTCCGTCCCTTCACCCTCTGCTCTCCTCCTGTCCTGTGAGTCTTCAAAGGCTTTCTGTGTGCCCTCGACGCCCGGTCAAGGACAAGCTGCTGCAGTTAAATGAGGTGGGCTGAGTGGAGGTCTGAGGTCTTCAACAAGAGCACCAAAGGCACACCCCTGGCCCGGCCCGACCTCGGCCCGGCTCCGGCCCACTCCCAGCCCTAGCAAGTGTGGGCCGTGCCGCCAGCCTGCCCTCACCCCCCTGAGGCCTCGCTAGCCACCGCATCTTCCCTTTCTGACATCCAGAGATGGGGAGGCACAGCTGTGCTCCCCAACATGCTGCGTCAGCAAGAAGCCAAAGGATGTATGTGGAGCTGGAAATCTCCCAAAAATGTTGTTTTATTAAATTTTAAACTTTAATAAAACAAGGACACATTTCAAGTGCCAGCCCTGGGCTCCCCCATCCCCACCGCCCCACCATCCTCGGGCCCACCGAGAACCTTCTCTCTGGCAGGGTCTTTAGAGCCTTAAACGTTTTCTCGGGGTGTTGACATCTGACACTCAGCACCCTGGGCAGGGGAGGCAGAAGACAGGGGCCCAGTGGGAGGGGATGGCTTTAGCCGATCCTGGCTGGGCCCCGGGAGGGATGCCGGCCGGGCACTATCCAGGCAACCAATCAAGAGGTCCCTTATCTTCCAAGCCAGGAGAGGAGGCAGCAGTGTCCGCTCTGGCTGGGGGTGAGGCTCTAGTCACTCGGCACCCAGAGTTAACAGTGGAGTTAAGGACTAGGACCCCTAGTTCCCACGTTAAGGCCCCAGACAAGAGAGCCAGGGCACTAGGGACAGAGGTAGCTGATTTGTCATTGGCCATGCCTTCCATGGTGATGCTCAGGGCACCCATTCCCCAAGCAACTTCCAAGGCACCTCTCTCTGCCCACCCCCCTCACCCCCACTGCCAGCCCCCGACCCCAGTGGCCAGTATAGCAAATGAGCTGTATCTTGGAACTACCTCTAATTAAGGCACTCACAAACTCACAAACCTGCCAAGGGTGACCAAGCTTCTTAGAATGGCACTTAAGGCTCCCCATCATCCTTCCGGGGTACCCCTCTGATGCCCCAACTTTATCCCTGTCCTTCACTCCCCCAGGCTCCAGCACTGAATCTCTCCCCCACTCCTGCTCCCCCTTACCACCTCCAGGCCTTCTCCCTTGCCAGCCCCCCAACCTGGAACACCTTCTGAAGATCCCCCTGTCAGATCCTACAGAGTCCAGAAGTGCTTTGTCAGCCTTCCAGCCTTCCTGGACTCCAAGTTTCTGCACGTCCAGAAGCCTCTCTCCTGAGACCTTCTTCAGAACCCTCTGCTGGGAGCCTGGTTAAGCGTGGACATCTTCTTTGCTAAACAGCCCACTCCTGGCCATGAGGGACAGTCTCTTCATCTGTGTAACCCCACTGCAAATCTCATGGTGCCTGGGCGGTAAAAGGCACCAGGAACAAGTCACAGGTAGCCAAGGCCAGATGCCATGAGCAGGGCCTAAGAGCCACCTCCTGGAGTCAGACAGACAGCAACAAGGGTCCCAGAGCAATCCCCGCCTTGCCTCCATCAGCCACAGCAGAATAGCAGACCTTTCCTCCTGCACCCCTACTCCCCATCCTCCTTCACAACCAAATGAAAGGCAGAGAACAAAGTAATCGAAGACCCCAAACCCCCTTGGTCAGGACAATCTCCAAGCTTCCTTCTCCCAGACTTGCCACCTCCACTTGGGCTCTGGTCTGGGGAGATGTCTCACGAGTCCCCATAGCAGCTCTTTGCAGCAGGAGGGAGCAAAGGGGCCCCCGCTCAGGGTGGGAACGGCAGCCTCCTAGGTCCTCCACACAGCATTGGCCTCGAGGACCCAGCACCCTACTCCCAGACCCACCCCTCGCCACTCACCGGATTGCATGGCTTCTGAAATCGGACTTGTGCAGAACCGCTGTAGGAAGAACATTCCAAAGCAAACGGGGGACTGCAAGGGCAGGCTGAGCTGCCGAGTCTCCCAGCACCCCACCCTGCACACCCCAGCCCCTCAGCCACCACTGGTCCTCCAACCGTTGCAAGGTTCCATGGAAGGTCAGATCCCACGGCCTCTGTCAGGGATGAGCTCCAGCCATCATCACTTTTTTCCAACCAAGAAATCTCACTGGGAGGATGGGAGGGAAGAGAGGGAGAGATTTGCTGTCTCAGAACTAATCCCTTGTCCCTCCAGCCCGCAGGCCCTCCCTCAACCTTCTAAAGCTTTCCCTGTGGAGCATCCTCCAGGTTCCAGGGCAACAAAGCAGCCCATGCATTTCCCTTGGAGGACCCAGGCATCCTAGGATTTGGCATCAGATTTCAAGGGACCCCAGGAATATTAGCCCTCTGCAATCTCTGTTTCCTGCCCCTCCCCAAACAAAGCCCGGCAGTGTTCTTCAATTCTCCACACGCTTCGAGGATAAATGTTTCCTTCAAATGAAAAAAGGTTTCTGTACTGTTTTCTGCACCAAAGGGGGAGACTGCTTTGCACTGAGGAGAGGAGTGGGGCAAACGGTTCAATTAGTTTGAAGACAAAAGCCCGCCAAACCCCCTCTTTCATAATTGAAAGTAATGAACTTTAATAAAAACCCAGCACAGCCCCTTCAGCGACAGACAAGATGTCACTAAAACTCATTTGAGCACTGTCCTTCAGGGTTCCTTCCGCAGGGCATGGCGGTGAGTGAAAGCCGAGGCGAAGAAGGAGAGGTTAACAGTCCTGACTCCCTCCTGATCAGCCTCGTCTGGAAGAGGATTCTGGGCTCAGACGCCTTCCTGCCCGCCAAGGCCCTCCCCAGGACCTGCGCAGCCCCAATCAGGGCAGGCCTCCATGCCCCCCTCAGCACACACACGCGTGCATACAGGCACACACGCGTGTATGCACACGCACACGCACACACGCGCTCACGGCAGGCTTGGGAGTTTGCGGCACTGACCACAGAGCCCCTCCCTGCCAGCACTTCTTCTGAGCCAGTCAGGGTCCTTTGATCCACTGACAGGAAGTCAATGGCCCTCTCCCAGCCTTAGAATGCCCTGTCCAGCCCTTGACCTCCTGGGCACTTGGAGAATAAAAATTCACCAACTCACTCCTTCAATCTTGACCTGCTTCTCCTTCTCAGTACCCACGGATCCAGCACCCCAGCACAACTAAGAAGAACCTTCCAGCATCTTCCGCCCCAATCGACTGCACCTCCTGACTTCCCTTGTCTTCTTTTCAATGTGGGTTTATTACAAAAGTAATGGATGCTCATCATGGAAAATTCAGAAAATATAGATAAGCAATAAGAAGAAAATGAAAATATCTCATAACATCACCACTCAGAAATTACATTAACATTTTGGTTTATAGCCTTCCACACATTTTTCTGTGCATATAAAAGGAAGGTTTTGTTTTTGGAGAGCTTATTCCCCAAGCAAAACTCGCATCAGATGTGTTCCTATCACAGTGCGTTCTCGCTCACACAGACTCCGAATCTCTGGCTCCCCTCTCCCCTAAAACCCACTCTGGGCACTCGCTGAAATTGTGGCATCTGTCCCTTTCTCTTCACCGCCGTGGCCGCATCCAGGACTCCATCCCTGTACTCTCATGAGCCTCCCCACCGGTCCCACCCTCCAAGGGACAGGGACGTGAAGAAATTCACTGGTTTTGCCGACCGTCTGTTTACACCATGAGTGTATCTGAGCAGAGTTCACGGTGAACCTCAGCAGTGTCAGTCCCAGGGATTGGTTAGTGATGGTACATTCCCACAATGGAGCAGTATGCAGCTGTGAAGGAGAGATGCCGTAGACAAGTGTTCAGGACGTGGAGAAATGTTTCAAAAAGCGGTATACAAAACAGTATTTATAGTAAAATCTCAACTTTATTAAATGTTATATTTAGGGATGCCTGGGTGGCTCAGTTGGTTAATAGGCATCTGTCTTCAGCTCAGGTCATGATCGCAGGGTCCTGGGATCGAGCCCCACATCGGGCTCCCGCTCAGTGGGGAGCCTACTTCTCCCTCTCCCTCTGCCTGCCACTCCCCCTGCTTATGCTCTCTCTGTCTGACAAATAAATAAAATCTTTAAAAATAAATAAATAAATGTTGTGTTTATAAATACGCACATGATCCTATAACAATGAAGTGACACATACCAGTAAGTTAATACTAATTCTGGGTAATTTTTGACGTCCCATTGCTTACCTGGATTTTCCAACACATTCATATACTGAAGATTTTCACTTTGGGTAATTCCTATTTTAAGAAATGTAGAGGCTTTGAAAGGATGTTTGAAGGCCAAGAGCACGCTTCTCCCATTTTACCATGCGTTATCACCTGGAGGGCTTGTTAAGACACAGACCGCTGGGACCCACCCCCAAAGTTTCTGATCCAGAAGGTATGGGATGGAAGGGCTGAGAATGTTCATTTCAAACAAGTCCCAGCTAATGCTGCTGGTCCAGGGACCACACTTTGAGAACCACTGGCCTAAAAGTTCCCAACAGATGACATTAAGGAAGAAGGTCCCAAGGCGTCAGTGTGCCGAATCAATGAGGAAGAAGTCTGCTCCCTACTGTGGGAAGATGTGGCCTTCTAGGGATCCCTGAGCTCTGTCCCTCTCTCACCTGTCCCTCCAAAAGGAAGTGGGGAGGACGCACCTGAGATGTATAATAAACACCTCTGCAGTGACTTGTAGCCTCTTCCTCCCCAGAACGAGCCCTCAGAGGCCCATTAACCCAGGGACACTGCCCCTTCCTCCCACCATGCTGAGATGCCCACAGGGGTGGTGTCAGAGAGACAGAGGCCTGGTGGAGGAAGGAGCCAGGGGCAAGCTTCTGAGGCCCCAGGGAAAGCTCACACAGGGAGCCCACCAAGCAGAAACAGATTCCATGCACAGTCCCCCATCACGGCAAACCCTTCACCCTGCGGCCCCATGTTGCCGGGACTCCCTTCTTTCTTTGAGACTTGCTTCTGTTCATTCTGTACTTCATTCATTCATTCAAAAAAGCATCCACCTTTGCACTTGGCTCCCCATTGCATCCAGCAGGACAGATGACAACCAAACACAGCAGTGCACAGTGGTCCACGCTAGGTGTCGGGTGTACTTGAGGGCCACGGGCACCCCAAGGAGAGACATCGATATGAAGTGTGAAGGTGGCAGGAGTGTTTAATAACACAGGAAGGAGCATTTACATGCATGGGCTTCATAGAAGCACGACAACTTGATGGTTAAGAACGTGGGCTCTGAGCTCACCCAGACCGGGATTCCAGTCCTAGCTCTGGCTTTTACTAGCCTAAGCTCTCTGGACTTCAGTCATCTATCCTCAAAATGGGCATGGTAGGCAGTTTCTAAGAGGGTCCCCAATGATCTCCGCCTCCTGATTTCACACCCCTGTGTAATCCTCTCTGCGTGAGTGCGGCTGAATCTCTTCCCTGGCTTCTAATGAATAGAATATGGTGGAAGAGACAGAATGTCCCTTCTGAGACTAAGTGATAGACTATGGCTTCCTTCTTGAGTTCTCTCTGTCCCCTCTGTCTCCCCCCACCCCACCTCCTTCTCTCTCCCTACCTCCCATTTTCTCATCCCTTACTCTGGGGGAGAAACAAGCTGCCGTGCTGTGAGCAGCCCCGTGGAGAAGGAACTGGAGCCTCCAGCCAACAACAGAGGGCCTGGAGGCTGCCAACCATCACGTGAGTGAGCTGGGTAGTGGACCCACCCCCAGTCCGGCCTCGCGATGTCTACAGCGCCGGTGGACACCTTGATGGCAGGTGACGGCAGTTTCGTGACATATCCGAGCTAAGCTTTTCCCAGAATCCTGACTCACAGCAACTGGGAGATCATAAATGTTTGGGCTTTTGAACTGTAACTTGTTGGGCAACGGTGGAGGGCTAAAATGGAGTGGACACCAGTGGTATCTGACCGTGGGCTTGACATGAGGACTGAACAGGCTAATGCAAGGGGAGCTCTTAGTACAGAGCACGGCACATAGTTGGTGCTTACAAACGTTACTAACAGTAATCATAATAGCGAATATCTGCTTTCCCCACGTGCCCCCAGCGGAGTAGGTCTGGTGGTATTATTTTAGACACACAGCAAGCTGCAGGGAGACAGAATCAAAGGTGCACGTATTAGCTTCCTATCGCTGCTGTAACAAAAGACCATCAGTTTACTGGTTTCAAACCACGCAAATGTATTACCTTACAGCTCAGCAAGTCAGACCCCCAAAGTGGATCGCACAAGGCTAAAAGCAAAGTGTCCGCAGAACTGTGCTCCTTCTGGAGGCCCTAGAGAACCATCCCTTGCCTTTTCCAGCTTCTGGAGGCTGCCCACATTCCTTGGCTCATGGTGGCATCACCCCAAACTCTGCTTCTGTCATCATACCGCCTTCTCTGATTCTGAAAGCCCTGCTCTCTCTGATTTCCCAGGGCCCGCCTGGATAATACGTGCTAGCCTCCCTCTCTCAGGACCAACTTATTCACTTCTGCAGAGTCCCTTGCTGGGTAAGAGAACGTGTTCACAGGCCCCAGGGCTCAGAACGAGGACATCTCGGGGACGGGAGGCACGCTTCAGCCTACTTGCAGTGCAGCCTACCCTTATTCTCTGAGTCTCCCCGTCTCCAGGCAGAGGATCCCTGGCCCGCCAGCGGTTGCTCCCACCAAGAACTTCACCACCTCCCCCTCTCAAGGCCCTCTTTGTCCCCATCACCTGATTCTTTAAAAATCAGGTCGAGATGGAAAATCTTGACACCACACTCCTCCAGGACTGAATTTAATAAGTGAAAACTTTGGTCCTCACACATTTCACAACACTTCAGGAAAACAAACATTTCCTCCCCTCCCCTGCTCACACCGTTATCAGCATGAAAGTGCCGGCTTCCTGTTCCAGCTGCCACAAAGTTGCCCACACGAGAAAAGGTGAATTATTCAGTGCGGCGTTTAAGTGGCATTTAATATTTGATCAATTAGCATTCTTTGATCCGTGTCCTAACAGTAGGATGTCCCTGGCTCTGTAGCTGGGTGGAGGCTTCCTCTTCCGAGATGTGTGTGTGTGTGCGCGCACAGGGGAAAGAGGCTCACACACGTGACCTGCATCTAAACCCATCCGAAGCACAAGCAGCCAGCCCCGCAGACGGAAGGAGAGGTGGGAGTGAAACATGGAAGAGGGCAGGAGCTTACAAGGTAGGACGTCGCCCTAGGGACCCCTGCTCATCTGGCACCACCGTCACCCCACGCGGCTCTGGGCAGCACCGTGCCTGGAACACAGCACAAACAGCACCTGCTCAAACCAACACACGGTCCAAACTTGGGGGCTTGAGCGGCGCCGAGCCTTCCGGATCCCCTGTGGGTATTAACCTGGTAGCAGGCCTTGTCCTCCGCCTCCAGCCAAGCAGGGACTCTGGAAGAGTTTAAGGTGGCATATAAATGCCCTTGGTCCTAAAAGGGGAGTCAGGGAATCACCCTCACACGCACGGTCTACCTCCCTGCCAGTGTGTCACTTGCAGGAACTGGACTCTGAGATTTTTGATTTCTGAGTGGAAATACTACAAAAAGAGGAATGCTGCCTCCTAACTCATTAGGGAGAAGCCGGGACACAACACAGACACATACTCTCTCTCTGACACACACACACACACACACACACGCACACTTCAGGCATCTGTCCAGCCAAGCCCAGCCCACCCTGGGAGCTGGGAGTGATATCTTCACAGGCACCCCCAGCTTCAGTTCAAGGCTCCTGGATGGGAAGGAGGAATCCTGGGGGCAGGAGAGGTTCTGACCACATGCGGCCTGGGGCTCGATCACATTTCAGGCCCCTCCTCGTCCCCTAATCTCTGAACAATACTTCAGGCCAGATGTGCCGCTTAACAAACCAAAAGTGGTACTTTTACACCAAAACGAGATTCTAAGTTTCTACTGCTCTCCTGCTATGATTTTCTGGGGCTCCCTTCAGTTCTCCCAAACTGTGAAAAAACCAAGGCTTTTGTTGGCTGGGTTTTATTAACCACAATCATCAGCTACTTCCCACATCCATCATTGATTGAGATAAATGACACTATTTAAAAAAAAAAAAAAATCTATGGGCGCCTGGGTGGCTCAGTTGGTTAAGCAACTGCCTTCGGCTCAGGTCATGATCCTGGAGTCCCGGGATCGAGTCCCACATCGGGCTCCCTGCTCGGTGGGGAGTCTGCTTCTGCCCCTGACCCTCCCCCCTCTCATGTGCTCTCTCATTCTCTCTCTCTCAAATAAATAAATAAAATCTTTTAAAAAAAAAATCTACACCTAATGAAGTCTCTTTCATGCCACAATCTCAGCAGTAGAGATAAATGAGAAACAATTTCTTAGTATCCATTATTTTAAATTACAGATAGCAACCCTGATGCCGTTTTCAGGGTTTATTGAATTTTCATGGATGATCATCAGCTTCTGCATTCTACACGTGTAATAGAAACCTGAACTCAAGAGAGGTACAGCCTCCTTTTAAAGCCTCAAGGAGGAATGCTCCATTCCCCAATCCCCCCAAGAAACCTTCCAGAAAGTTCCAGGCTCTCTTGCCCAGACCTTGAGAGAGAAGGGGAGGGAGAGAAGAGGAGAGGGGACATCACAAGGAGCTTGTGGCCATCTGTCTGCTTTCCTCGGCTGAACTGGGAGCCCCACTCCCTGGCACAGAAGCCTGATCCTGTCCATGAGTACGATAAAAAGATGGAGTGGTGAGAGTTCTAAGAAGGTCATTCTGAAGACTGATATTTTTAGGGAGAGAAGAAGAGAAAGGCTGAGCTCAGGACCCCAGAGGGCTGGCATCCGATGTGTGAGAAAGCCCAGGCTGGGAGGCTGGCCACGGTCAGAATCTGGGCATCCTTCTAAATGTTATCAGAGTCCACTGATGGATTTTAGTAGAGTGACAGTAAACGGATAATGCCCACAAAGGTATAAACTGAATAGAAGACAAATAGCATTAAATTTGGGAGGCTGGAAACCAAATGGTAACTGACACGGCACACCGGAGAACACCAGGCCTAAGCCAGCAGCCAGGAAAGCCTGAAAGCAATAGATCTACACACCCCAACCCCAGGCACCTCTGAGAGTAGGGGTGCAAGTGGCGCTCGAACCAGAAGGACTGCCTGAAAATCTATATGAAAAGCAACAATATCCCCCCCACCCTCCCGGAGCCCAGCTAACGTGGAGCCCACCCACAAGGCACCGTCCCCCACTGTCCCGTGTTCCAGGGCACAGCCCTCTGACAACTGAGTGCCTAGATCCTGGCGGGTTGCAAGAGCCCTACACACACAGGCAGAAGGCCAGGGCTTGAAGGGCTGCTCTCTGCGCCCCCAGGCCCAATCGAGTGTAGGGCCCAAAATGCAAATAAATGAAGCAGAAGTCTACCTACCAAATGATCCGAATCCCAGCCCCCTTCCCCAGCCTGGTCCTGAAAACACTGCTAACTTGGCTCATAGGATAATTACCACCTCAGGAAAAGAGACTTATAAATATAGACAAACAAGGGCCCTTCTTTGCAATGGGCTGAACGGGTTCTCCCAAAATTCACAACCACGCAGAACCTCAGAGTGTGATCTTGTTTGGAAATCGGGTCTTTGCAGATACAGTTAAGGTAAGAATCAAGATGAGACCACACTGCTCATTTAGGTGCACCCTAAATCCAAGGAGAGTGTCCTTACAGGGACAGAAAAGGACACACGGAGACACAAGGACGATGGCCATGTGAAGACAGGGATCGTGTGCCTCCGCGAGCCGGGGACCGCAAGCAGCCCCCCAGAAGCTGGAGGAGGAAGGAAGAATCCTCCCCTAGAGGCTGCGCTGGGAACGTGGCCCTGCCGACGCCTCGGTTTCAGACTCTGGCCTCCAGAAACGTTTGTGGTCATGCGTCGCGGCCTCCTTAAGACACCAAGACACACCTCACTGCAAGGATTCTCAGCGAAGCCGCGGACAGACAATGCACATCACACACACACACACTTGCACCGTGCTATTCACTGCCTCGCTCTTCAAAATGTGTACAGCTCTGCAGGGCTCCTAGGCACGGGGCTGTGATTTCATTTGCCTCCTCCTAGAAAAGCAGGACGGCCTGCCCCTTCCCTCAAAGCAGCAGGGTGCAGAGTCCCAGCCGCGAGGAGCCCTTCTCCCTCCTTGCTAAGCTGTTGTCTGGGCTCCGCTCCTGCTCACCTCGCCTCAGGAAGGTGAGGAAGGATGAGCCTCAGAAGCAACCTGTGCCCACGTTCCCTGCCTCCTTCGTTCCCCCGTAGCCATGGTCGCAGCTCTCGGAGCCCAGCGAACGTGGAGCCCACCCACAAGGCACCGTCCCCCACTGTCCTGTGTTCCAGGGCACAGCCCTCTGACAACTGAGTGCCTAGATCCTGGCGGGCATCGGAGAAGAATGTAGAAGTGATGCCCCCAGGGTCAGTGGGAACTGCAGCTGTGGGCTCAGCCCTTGGGATCCAAGGGGACTCTTGGGGGCCTGCAGCATCTCTCCCTACCCCAGGATTTAGCCCCATTGCCCTCACCCTCCCCCACACACCCTCTCTGGACCCTGGGGGAGGGGGAGGTGTGGCCAAGACTTCAAGAAATCCACATCACCCAGAGCCCAGGGTCAGAGTCACAGCAATGAGAGCCCACAAAGCCAGAAGATGCCCCCCAACTCAGTTCCTGTAAGCCTGGAGACACCGAGGCCCAGACAGATAATAGCCTCGGATACATCGACAACACACTAAGTTCCATCAGTCATTCATTTAGTCAGTAAGCATTAATGGAGCTCCAACTGTTTGCGAAGTCCTGAACTAGATTGTGATGCTGTAGGGAGAGGGAGAATAAAACAAGTGTCCTCAAAGAGCCCCAGTGCTACCACAGGGGCCGAGAAAGTCAAGCGGCCGCAAGTACCATGCGGTGCAGACACACAGACCTCCAGAGAACTAGCCTTTCTCCACGGTGCACTCACACCTCGTGCCGGGACCCGGGCCCGGCCCCGCTTCCGGCACCGCACCTCTGCTGACTTTGTCACCCCAAAACCATCAAAACTCATCCTCTCCAAACATCATCTCAGGCCCCAGGCAAGACTGGGAGCTACAGAGACAAAATTATGATCGTCTCAACCCCCAAAGAACCAACCATCAAGAAGCAGGGAGACAGGTGCAAACACACAGGGGATGAGGTGAGCTCTGGGTCCAAGAGGGCCTGTCGGAGCCCCCCCTGCTCTGGAGGGCCTGGGCAGACTTCCTGACAAAGGGCTCAGGGCCAGGGAAGGGCAGTGGAGGCCGAGGAAGACTTGGGGTCTGGCGAAGTCAGAGCGGCCACGTTGGGGGGAGGGGAGGAGAGAGGAGTGGCCAGAGCCAAACAGAAGGGCCTTGGGGGCCCCTGTGCGGAGTTTCAGATGCTGTCACTCGGACAAAAATGGCAGTTCCCAGTTCTGTTCTCGGGCTCCAAAGCTCAGTACGAACCATGACTCTGTCCCCTTTGCTCGTGTGGAGCTCCTTCCCTGTTCCCTTGCACAGTAAAAGGTGGTTATTTTTCTTGGTTCTCCTCCTGAACACATCATCCCATCCTGGGTACTTCCCTGACTTCAGCGCCCGAAGGACTGTCACTTACGGTGGCACGGAGGAGATGCGGGGCCCTCGGGCTCATATGTGTGGGCAAAGAACAGAGCTCGCTCACCGCCTGCCCACCTGTGCCTGCAGAACACTCGACGTGGCCCTCGGGGTGGGCTGGGCAGGGCCTGGAGCCTGCTTGCCACCTGAAGGGCCCTTTCTCAGGGCCTAACCCTGACCAGCCCTGGAGCTCTGGGGGTCCAGGACACCTTCCAGGGCCGACTCTGGAGTGTGTGCGGAAACTGAGGGAGAACACGCATGCGGATGCAGAGCATTTCAGAGGCCGCAGCACCTTGTGGGGCTGCCTGGGCCTAGAGGCTGCACATCCTAGGCTCCTCCCCAAAAGCCCGAGCTCCAACACCCGCTGGGGGGCACAGTGGGCCCACAAGCAGTCCCTGACCCCGCAGAAGACTGACATTAGACCATGCATTGTTCTTCGTTCCAGAATAAGGTTTGGGGTCCCTTTCCCTGTCTGTAAGCCAAGAGGCCAGCCCTCTTCCTGGCTCCAAGCCTCAGACTGGAGCCCTTTCACCCCAAGAAATTCTTAGGCCCACCCAGCCAGCCAGGAGAGGGATAGCGGCGGCCTTGGAGGGGTCTCTCTAGTTCTGTCCTTACGATACCACCCCATCTGGGCACATCGTGTTTGGGCCCCCAAGCGGAAAAGTGGAGGACGAACACATGCAGACAGCTCCCTGTGGCAACCAGGCCCTCGTGATCTGGCCCCAAAGGCATTGCCCCCTCTTCTGCAGCGCATGCTGCGGACAGCCTGGGCACCCCTGATCTCGGAGACTTGAGCACTTGCCACCGCATGAACCTACAGTGCTGGGACTAGGCTAGATCACCAAGATCAGGCCTTGCTATGGCCCAGGCTCTGCACTTGGCCCGGGTGCACAGAAACTGACACTGAGCCCCCGGCGGGAACCACGCTGCCCCCCCACGGTGATTGTTTGCTACCTGGACTGTGAGCTTCTGGGGGCAGCGCCCTGCCTGACCCGCACACGTGCAGAAAAAGGGAGCACTGCAGGGAAAACATGCTTCCAGAATCGCTGCCAGCTGGCACCGCAGACTCCAGATGCATCCCTGATTTCACCCCTTGCACTGCAGATGGAGAACAGCCCTTTCAGAATCTGAAAGGGGCCTGTGGGCAGAGAAAAGCCCCAAGTACTCCTCCAAGGAGAAAAAGAATGGAAAGTGGGTCTTGGGCTAGGTGCCCCGAGGGTTGGGCAGCCTGGGGACACACGAAGCCAGGTGCCTCCCCGCCCTCTCCTTGGTCAACATACACCCCTAACCTCAAGTGCACTTAGAGTCTTGCTTATGTCCTCCCCCTCGCCCGGAAAGCTTGCCCTTCTCCTCTTCGTGTTTTCCCCCACCACCACCAATAGTGGTCACCAGCTTGCTCAGACCAAGGTCATCTCCCCGTCCTCAGTCCTGCCCTCAGATGAGCTGGAACCTGGGCTCCTTCCTGCCCATGCCTTCGAGAGGTGGCCCAGGCACACAAAAAAATGGTTTGCTGGGTCCCTCAGTGGCACTTTGTTGAGTCACACCTCTCTGCCCATATCGCCCGTAGTTAAACACTTGGGTCATCCAGGATGGTGGAGGCCCTTCGGTGTGCCCAGCACAGTGCTGGTACTGAGGCCATAGCAGGAACCAGACCCCCGGCCACAGTCCAGGGAGGAAGACAGCCATTGAGCAGGACCGGGCCCGGAGCTTGCTGAGAGCCACCCCCCACTCTGTCCCGTGGAAGGTGACGCCACGTCCACTCCCACACACTCTGCCAACTACCCCAGCCTCCCCTACATGGGAGAGAAGATGCCTGGGACTCTAGCTGGCTACAGGCCCACCCCCTACCTCAGGCTCCTTCGCAAACTTGGGCTCTGGCAATGGTTTGTGTGTGAGATGCCTGTGTTTTCAAAGAATTTCTTTCAACTCTGCAAAATAATGACATCTCTAACATAAAAATAGACAGCCCATCGGCTGCAATCTGCTATTATATTTTTACTAGGACCCTCTGTTGAGCCAGAGTGTAATCTGTAAGATAATATAAGTGCTAATAATATTTTCCAGAGAAGCATTTCTCACTGTTACAAACACAAACTGCTATTAGTGGTGTATTTGTTAGCACTGAAGAGACAAAGATTACCTGGCTTCTGCAACAAGATGAGAACAGGTTGATTTTTTTCCCCCTCTAAGCTGTTCAGCCTCTGAAAAAAATTAACATAATGTGCTGAACGTTCTACACAATTCTAAGTTCGCCGTAAAGACTCCTTTGCGATTCCTCTCCCATTAAAGTCTTTAAATACCTTTATTCTCTTTTAATAGAGCAATTCATCAATGTATTCCTCTAAAAGGTAAGTAATACAGATAGATTAGTCAGGGGGACATGTTACAAAAAGAGGAATACTCCCTTCAGAATGAATATGCTAATACCATACTTGGCACTTAGTAGGGGCTTAATAAATGGACATTATCTTAGTTGATTGATTGCACATTCCATAACATTTATAACATCAAGCTTTTCAATATCACTTGAAGAGTTAAAAAGTTAAAAACGCTTAATCATCATTTTCTGTTTCATTTTAAAGTCTGGTGAATGCTGAGACTCTCCTGAATGCCTTTCCTCCCAGACACGGATCGCAGACTTTGACAGAGCGCCACCTACTGTCCGAGCCACGCTCCCACACCCCCTAGAAGCACCCACAAGGAGACCCAGAGGTGCGTTTGATCCTCGAGCACTCCGCCAGATTCTTCGAGCCCCTACTATGTGTGCAGCAGATCCTGGGGATACAGACAAACCAGAACATACCCTTGCTCTGAAGTGTTCGGTCTGCAGGAGAAATGACCAGGGGGGAACACGCACCCCAGGAAGGGTCACAGGAGAAAAGCCCACACCAGCTGCAGGCACCCCCCACCAACAGCCCTTCCCATGAGGGTGAATCTCCTTCAACCACTTGGATACCTTCACCCACACCCAACTTGGTCACCAGGTGTCTCGGGGGGCCTGACCTCTGCCAGAGCACTGAGGATGGCCGGTCACTCGGATCTTGGGAACTGTCCATTAAAGCAGGACCATGTGTAGGAAAACTCACAAGGAGCAAACAAAAGCTTCAGCGGGTTCTCAGCTCAGGGTTGTGCTCTACACAGCACACAGATCGTAGCCCCAGGTCTGCGGAGATGCAATTAAGCCATTGATCCTCGTGCAAAATGGGCATTGATAAATCGATATGGAGCTGATGCTGTAGATAAACAGTGCACGTCATCGGGAGGCACGGCATGTGTAAATGAGTCAATACGGTGGGTATCAAGGGAAATTCTGCCTCAATACGGCCGAGAAAGCCGAGAAAGTCGAGAAAGCCAAATACTGTGAGGATGTGTAGCTATGGCTTTTGTACTAATTTATTGCTGTTCTGTGATCCCTTCAACAAGCATAGATTGAGCACCTTTTTTGAGGCTCTGGCTGTGTATTGAGCCTGGGGACAGAGGAACAATTGAGCTCAAGACCCGAGGACACAGCTGGTGGAATATTCTTTCCTGACTTCTAGGAGTCCTGAATCAGGACAGTCCTCTGCTGAGATTTCCCTGCGGGCCAGGCTCTGGGCTGGGCACATGATATACATACCTCTCAACCTCCCTACAGCCACTATTGCAGAAGAAGGAGAAAACTGAGGCTCAGAGAGGCTAAGTGGTCCCATGGCTAGGGCACCACAGAGGGACATTGGAACCCAGGGCTGCCAATTCTAAAGCCTAGAGGCTTCTCTGACCTGCTTTATGCAACCAGTATCTTGGATCTGATCAGAGATCAGGCCGTTTCCACAATCACAGAGCATCCTCCCACCCCAGGCAGCCAAGCAGCATTGAACATGTGAGAATGAGGACTCCCAGAAGCAGCCTTGCCTGACCTGGGAGGCACAGGTGTGAGGCCAAGCCCTCTAGCAGGAGGGTGCACCAGGAACATGGCCCCAGACACCTCTGGGTGCCTTCTGAGAGCATCAGTCCCATCTCCCTTGCTAACAGAAGCCGGTATAATCCGGGCCTCCAGGCAGTGTAAGGTTGGCCCCTATCCCAGCCCCACCACAGGATGTTAATCTGGATTAACTTTAAACCAATTAGTCCTTTCATACCTTTTGCCAATGACAAGCCTTGGAAGAAGCATATTATAAAATTCTAATCAAGGAGACATTGCTCAGGAGAACAAGCCTGCTGGAGAAGCTCCTGGGAATGATTTCTTAGCTCTTAAAAAGAGATACAAGGACCATTTTTCACCTATTAGATTGGCAAGAATCCAAAAAGTTGAGAACATAGTCTGTCGGTGTATGGTAAACGGACCCTTTGTACATTGCTGGTGGGAAAAACTGGTACAAACCCTGGAAGGGCAATCGGCAACATCTGTCAAGATCACAAAGACATGTCCCTTTTGCCCTGGCAGTTCTAATTCTGGGAAATCATCCTATAGGAAAACTAACAGATTTGTAGTGTATTATAATAGCAAATATGGGAAACAGCTAAAATAACTATCAAGAGATGACTGGTTCAACAAATTAGATTACATGCATATAATACAATATGATACAGCCATAAAATATTAAGGATGTACTTTGTGTACCAAAATATTTTGCTAGGTGGAAAAAAAAAAAAAGCAGTGTCCCAAATGCTTAGAGTATGCTACCATTTGTAAAAAAAAAAAAAAAAATGAGCATGAGGTAGATAAAACTGCATGTTCATATTTGCTTTAATATGCATTATATAAAAAGATTCTAGAACAAGGCACCTGGCTGGCTCAGGCAACAGAGCATGTGACTCTCTATCTCAGCGTTCTAAGTTCAAGTCCACACTGGGTGTAAAGATTACTTAAAAAAATAAAATCTTAAAAAAAAAAAAAAGACTGGAAGAATAAACAAGAAAGTCCTACTAGTGAGCAGATAGAAGAGGAGTAATAGGGAGACTTTTTATTGCATCCCTTTTAATGGTTTTAGATTTGCAAAGCTGTTAACACATATACAAACAATTCACTATAATCTGAATGCTTGTGTCCCACCCACCCCCCAAATTCATATGTTGAAATCCTAACCCCTAAGGTGATGATATTTGGCAGTGGGACTTTGGGGAGTTTATTAGAGCATGAGGACAGAGGCCAGGATTAGTGCCGTTCTAAAAGAGTCCCCCACCAAGTGAGACTCACTTCAGCCAAGTGAGAAAACAGCAAAAAGCCATCTGTGAACCTGAAACCGCTCACCAAACAGAATCTGCGGGAACCTGGGTGGCTCAGTCGTTAAGCGTCTGCCTTCGGCTCAGGTCATGGTCCCAGGGTCCTGGGATCGAGTCCCACATCGGGCTCCCTGCTCGGCAGGAAGCCTGCTTCTCCCTCTCCCACTCCCCCTGCTTGTGTTCCTGCTCTCGCTATCTCTCACTCTGTCAAATAAATAAATAAAATCTTTAAAAAACAAACAAACAAACACAGAATCTGCTCTTGCCATGATTCCCGACTTCCCAGACTGTGGAACTATGGGAAACAAAGGCTTGCTGTTTATAAGCCACCCAGTCTATGGCATTTCGTTATGACAGCCAGCAGAAATGAGAACACAATCGCACATTTTGAAAGAGAGTAAACCAATGAAAGGATGCTATCTTTTCTGCCTGTAAGCATTTGTATGCAAGGATCTGAAGGCTGGGCGGAACCACAGCAGCCGTTTTGTGACCACGAAAGGCACTACGGTTGGGGTGGGGAAGTAGAAAGACCGTTCAGTGAATATTGCCGAGTTGCTGAATTCACCAAACCTGGAGCTGCCCCCGCCTCAGAGCTTCTCATCAGATGAGATAAATCCGTTGACTGTTGAAGCCCTTTGAGTTGGGTTTTCTGTCACTAACATACACGGGCCTCCCAGCAAGGAGACATCCCTGGTCAAGGCCATCCTTGTGGGGACACATAACTAACAGATGAGCCGTGCCTCTACTCACTCATGTATCCATTGTAAAGAAAAAATGAGATGTTCAGGGTCAACACAGAGGCCTAAACATAGACATTTATCTCTGCCCCCCCCCACCCCCCAAAAAACTCCTCTAAAATAGCAGTGAAGGTCTAAAGTGACAGAAACCCACAAGGACAAAGAGAAGAGAAGATGACAGAAGACAAATATATCAACAACAGTTTCAGGAAGCTGAACAGCAGATGGGCGAGTGCCAACTGGCTTTGCAGATGGGAGAAAATGGAAACGTAAGCCTGTGTTTGGACGAACAAGTCCATTCAGAATCCAGAAAAGGCCCAGGGATTGAAGAAGCACCAAACAGCTCTGAGGCATAGGTGGGGCTAAACACAGGAGGACTCCTTATTAAGTCTACAGGACTTAGGAATCCTACTCCCGCCGTCGAGCAAGATGACTGCCCTACCCTCAGCACGAAGAAAAGATGAGAGGTCAGCTCACTGGGATTTGGGGTCAAAGAGGTTCTGGATTCAAGGACGGCAGACACAGCTGAGCATGGGGGTGAGGGACCATATTAAAAAACAGAGGGAATAAGGGTTAAGTCTGTACAGTGAATGGGAAAGACGTGTGCCACCTTCTCCCACTGAACTTCTGGAATTTCTCAGCCAAACCTATATATCACTCCTCCAGGCAGATAATAGAAGGATTTCTCTTTTGAGAAAATGTCCACCCCAAGAGAAAAGACCTAAAGATACTGATACTAGGGAATCCCCTATGGAAGTAGCCAAGTCGCCCCAGCCTGCCACCCTGTCCTGAGGCCCACTGTTCATCAAGCCTCCCCCAGGCACAGGGTCCTCCCAGGGGGAATCTGGTGCCTCACTTCGTATAGATACGTGTGGAGAGCCAAAGAGCACCAGACAGAAAAGTCTCTAACTAAAAGTCACAGCAGAGAAAACAGGAAATAAAAGAATTCCAAAGAAAACGGAGAGATGGCAGGAAAGAGGGAAAAAATATACATAATGTATATATTTTCATACCCACAGAAAAATCAGAAGATAGTGCATTTCATGAAATGAGAACAAGGGGGCTATAAAATGAGCATTCAGAGAAAAACTCTTGGAAATTAAAGTAGGATAGCAGAAATCTTTTTCACCAACAGAGTATTGGAAAAATAGAAAAAAAAACTCCATAAAAATAGAAAAAGGGGGCACGTGGATGGCTCAGTCAGTGGAACATACAGCTCTTGACCTCCGGGTTATGGGTTCAAGCCCCACGTTGGGTGTAGAGATCACTTTAAAAAAAAATCTTCAAAAAAATAGCAATAAAATAAGACAAAAACAGAGAGGGAGACAAACCATAAGAGACTCTTAACTCTAGGGAACAAACTCAGGGTTGCTGGAGAGGAGGAGGGGGGGGGATAGGGTAACTGGTGATGGGCATTAAGGAGGGCACGTGATGTAATGAACAGTGGGTGTTATATGCAACTGATGAATCACTAAATTCTCCCTCTGAAACTAATAATACACTATATGTTAACGAAATTAAATTTAAATTTGAAAAAAAAAGTAGAAAACAAGAAAGATAAGAAAATTCAAGGATTAATCTAACAGGTTTATCATTCAACTAATAGGAGTTACCGAAAAAATAAAGTTAACAGAGAAAATGCAATTATCAAAAAGTAATACAAGATAACTGCTCCAGAACTGAAGGAAATGGATTCCAAGATTTAACAGATCCTCCAAGTATATGGCACCATGAATTAAACTTTAAAAATTAGTTTAAAAATTTTTTTTTATTTTTTCAACCTTCCCAAGGAACAGCATCATGAAATATAGAATAAAGAAATGGAGAGAAATCCTGACAACTTCCAAAGTAAAGAAGCAGGTCACATACAAACCTGAGGATCTTAAAGCTATCTGATGTCTCAACAACAATGGAAGCCAAGAGACATGGAACAATGCTTTCAAAATTCTAAGGGGAAAAGATTTCCAATCCAGAGTAAGCCATAGTATTAATCAAGGAGGAGGCTAAAATCAAGACATTTTCAGATAAGCCAGGTTTTTAAAAAACTTACCTCCTTACTTAATCACCCTCCCTCAGGAAGTTACTGAAGAAGCAAAGAACCCGAGAAAGAGGATGAAGTGGGAGCCAGGGTGCAGGGGATAGTCTAGAAACAGGAGATGGGTAAGAATCTGGGTGCTGCGTGCAGAGAACAGTCTGGATGAGACTTGCAGGCTGGGGGCTCAGAAGGGCCGTCTGAAAAATACACACACAAAGAAAACAAGACAATCACTGGATGGGTTGGAAATATTCAGAGATGTTCATTTCTGTCACAGAGTTTGGGAAATCATGTGTAATCGGTTCATATAAACAAAACAAAGGGGAAAGAGGGGGCAATCATTCTGAGAAAATGTTAAACTGCACAAGACACTATAATCTTAATACCGCAAATGGCTCCCTGTGAATAATAACTACATAGTCATAATAATGCAAACACTGAATACTGATTTCACCCAAAATGAAGATTTAACATTGTCAGAGGGATAGGAGAAGGGGAAGCTGGGGGGCAGGGGGCCGCAGGGGAGGGTGCCATGCAGATTATAAAAATTACAAATCCCCCTTCCACAAAAGAAAGTCAATGGCTCATATCTAGCATTTAAAAAAAAAAATCAAGAAATCACAGTTAAATCAACTAGTATAGAAATACGGAGAAAATACAAGAAACAAAAGAAAAACTTGGCTAAACACTGAAAGCTGTTGATTCCTGGGTGCAGGGTGCAGAGAACAGGTAGGCAGGGCTCTGCCGTCATTCTCCATAAGCCCAGTACTTCTATTTGGGTTCTGAACCGTGTACTCCAAACCTGGATTTAAAAAGTGTAAAAACCCAGGGGCGCCTGGGTAGCTCAGTCAGATAAGCGTCCAACTCTTGATTTTGGCTCAGGTCATGATCTCAGGGTCATGAGATCGAGCCCCAAACTGGGCGTGGAGCCTCCTTAAGATTCTCTCTCCCTCTCCCTCTGCCCCTTCCCCCACCATTTGCACTCACTCTCTCAAAAAAAAAAAAAAAAAAAGTTTAAAAAGTGAAAAAACAGCAATTGTCTGGTGACCTCCTGGCACCTGAGCAGTTCTGTGCCCACTTCTGGGAGGCTGTGTGCCAGCCAAGGACCCAGCAGCTGACCTCAGAAGCTTACCATCCAGCCAAGACACAAGCCCAGGAAAGACAGCAGGTTGTTTTCAGTGTTACGATATTACCAGCAATGTTACACAGACATCACAGGGATGATGCCTCTTTGTTCACGGATACACATGTGTCTCCAGATTAGAGACCTAGAAGCTGAGTGGCCAGGACAAACGTGTGCCAGTTTAAATTTTAAGAGATAATGGGCGCCTGGGTGGCTCAGTTGGTTAAGCGACTGCCTTCGGCTCAGGTCATGATCCTGGAGTCCCGGGATCTAGTCCCGCATCGGGCTCCCTGCTCAGCGAGGAGCCTGCTTCTCCCTCTGACCCTCCTCCCTCTCATGTGCTCTCGCTCTCTCTCAAATAAATAAATAAAATCTTAAAAAAAATTTTTTTTTAATAGATACTGCCAAATTGCCCTCGGAGAAGGCTGCCCAGGGTACGCTGCCACCAGCAGTGGGCAATTCTCCCTCACTCTGCTTACACTTGGTGATAGCAATTGTTCTCACATTTGCCAAGCTGCCAGGTAACAAAGCTATATCTCCTCTTTGTTGATTTACATCTTCATAATTACTAATTGTCTTGTTCTGTTCGGGCTGCTATAACAGAATTATAAACAAGTGAGAGAAATGTCTCACTTTAGAGCCTGGAGGTCCAAGATCAAGGTACCCGCAGATCTGGCATCTGCAAAGGGCCTACTTCCTGATTCTTAGATGGTGGGCCCATCTCCCTAGTGGAAGAGCCAAGGGAGATTTCTGGGTCTCATTTATAAGGGCACTAATCCCGTTCGTGAGGGCCCCACCTCCTAATGCCATCACCTTGGGGACTAGATTTCAACATATGAATTTGGGGGAGACACAAACATTCAGGCTATGGCACTGGAATTATTTGATAATAAACTAGGGAATACACTGCAACATTTAAAAAGGGTAAGGTGGTGGCATGTGTTGGCATGAAAATATCTCCAAGAGGTATTTTTCAGTGGTGGAAGCAATTTGCAAGCAAGCAACAAATACCAAATGATACTATTTATGTTCCAAAACATGTGCTCAAAAATTCTGTGTATGTGTGAATTCCTGAGAACCGTCAGAAAGAAGACACACCAGAGAGTAACTCTGGTCTTTACTTCAGGAGTGGGAGGAAAGTATCCTCAGGGGGACGTTTACTTTCTCCGTAAGCACAAGAGACAAACACGCAGACTCTGGACCAGCCTGCCTGATTCTAAGTCCAGCTGTGGAGCGCCCCCATGCCCCCCGTTTTCTCTTCTTTAAACTAGGGATAGTAATACCTACCTCATGGGGTTGCATGAGGGTTAAATGTATTATATACACATGTACACAAACACACCCACACATGTCTAAGATCAGGTCTGTTTGTTCACTGTCATCATCCATAATGCTTGACCGCTTAACAAGAAATCAATGTATGTTTCATGTATTCATTGTGTAATTTTTTTGTAAGAAGTAAAACCAAGGTGAGACAAAAATATAACAAAATGCCCACACAAGACAAGAGCCGGGACACACAGGAGCACCCGGAGGAAGACCTGGCCAAGCATGGCCACAGAGAGGCCCAAGGCAAAGGGGACAGCACCCTGGAGTTGGGACCCAAAACCTGGCCCTACCACTCCCCAGCTGGGCAACCCTCACCCATGCCTGACTCTCTGAGCCTCAGTCTCTACACCTGCACTGTGGGGGGTGGGGGGGAGGAAAGGGGAGGTCACCAGACTCAGAAGAGGAGCCCCACTCCTCTCAGGCTGTGTCTCCAGCTCCACACCCACTGGGTTGGGTCCAAGAGGCCTGTCGCCCAAGTACAGGGGGCCCAGACTGCCAAGTCCACAGCCTGCTGGGGGCCCAGGTCCTGCCTTCCCAGGCCCTCCCTGAGTCTGCCCCTCTAGGGCCACAGTCCCCTCCTACTGCCATCTGGGGGCCCTGAGTACCCATCATCCCCCAGCCCAGACACAGCACCCTTTCTCCCACGGGAACTGGGCTTTCCTTCCCCAGGGTGGAGAATGCAAGGGGTCAACAGGCCCCATCTTCCGAACAGCGCTCCTCTGCCAGGTCCCAGCCTGGCCTGAGCCTGCAAGCAAGCTCATCCTCTGCCCGCACGGCCCAAGGGCTACGTCTTGAGTCTGGGACAACATGGCAGCTACCACCCTCTGACCAAATACCCCCGCCGCCCCCACTCGCCTTGCTGAGAACCAGGCTTCCCGTCCCGGCTGCAGCCAAAGCTCATTGCAGCGCCCACAGCTGCCCACTCACAGACTCACCCGCCCCAAACACTCCACACAAAGGCGCTTTTTATCTGCTTGAAAAACATGCTTTAAAAGCTTTGAAAGTCTTTGCAGTGGTTTCCCATGTTCTAGTCTCTTTCAGATGATAATAGTTTTTAATTATAACAATCATTATAGCATAATACCTTCAATTTAGGCAATCAGCTCCATTCAGAATATTCAAATGGGGGAACGGTGCCTGGGCAAGCCAGGCCTTCTCAGCACTTGGTTTCAGAAAGCAGCTCTCTGGGCCCAGCAGGTGCTGGCTGCGAGCCGGGGGCAGGAGATCCACTCCACAGCAGCTTGTGGGAGAAGTCCCAAGAGCAGGCCTAGAGCTAGCCCACAGGGATTCCAGCACAGGAATCCCCAGGCCTCCCCCAGAAGAAACTCTGCAGCTCTCAGAGACCTACCGTGGCTCCCTATTGCCCAGAGACAAAGACTCCAATTCCTCAGTCCTCTTCCATCCAACTCCAGCTCATCCTGCACAAAACCCCTGCATAGGCCACCTTTACCTGGCCTGTGTCCTCTTTCTACACACAAGACACAACTGCCACGGCCTATCAGGTACCAACCAGTGCCAGGCACCATGCTAGCCGGGTGACCAGTTGTCCCAGTTTGCCCAGGACTGTCTCCATTGTAGCTCTAAGAATCATTCATGGGGAATGAACTCAATAAATGCCAACTGGGGTTCATAAAAATCTCCTGGGAGCCCCAAGGCTAGAGGAATAAAAAAGCTTCATTTATTCATTCACAAACATTCCCTGAGCACCTACTCCATGCTAGACCCTGCTCTGCAAGCTAGGAGCACATCAGGGGATGAAACCAGGAGTCCCCGCACTTGTGGAGCTCATAGTGGGTGGAGGGGGAGGCTCTAGGACAAAGGCCCGCAAATCAGCTGGGATTTGGACCAAGAATTCAGGTTGTTCTAGGTCAAGAACAGCCCCTTGGTGGCTTAAACACTGTGCCAGTCTGTGTCCCTGGATGTGGGAACAGAAGAGAGGGTGTTGGTGAACACCCCTCAGCCCACAGTGGCTTCAGAGCAGACCCAGAGAACAGTGGCAGAGCCAAGGGGTGGCTGGGGGAGTCTTTAAGACCCTCCATCATTGCCCCTACTCTTGATGAGACCATTGACCATGTTTCCCTTTGCATGAAGAGCCATGCAAACACAGCTAGTCTCTGGCCCCTCCTCCACGGACCTCTGCCCCTGAGCCTCTCCATCTGGGTAGGAACTCTGGAGCCTACAGGTGGGGTCTGCTGCCCCAAACCTTAGTAGGCAGAATGAGGAGTCTCAACTTAGTCCGGAGGGCTATCATCTGAACTTGGCTCATGGAACAGCATGAGGATCTAACACAAGTAGAATGTCTCCCCAGGGCCAGGTCTCTGTTGGGGGTTTCACTGTCCTGAGAGTCACAGAGTCCAGCTGAAGCCCTGCCTCCTCCAGAAAGCACTCCCAGACTTCCATCTTCTTACCCCCGGTGAGTTCGCTTCCTCTCACCTCTTCAACTAGACACCAGATGTATTTCCAATTTTTTATAAGTACATTGTACATTCCCAGCTCTCCACCCACTCTGGTCACTGTCTCAGACCCTGGCCTTCTCCTTGGGCTTGATAAAATTATGCACTAACAGAAATGCCCCCACCACAGAGGCCACCTTAGGGCAGAACCGGATGCTTCCTCATCCCCATCTCCACCTGCATTTAGTACATGCCAGCATCCAAGATACGCATTGTAGCCTTTTCATTTTTAACATGAAGGACCCTTCCTTCTACAATACAAGTAGAATCATTTCCCTCTAAGGGGCAGGGGTCCTGGGACTCACAAAACCACAGGTCAAGGGTAAGCAATGTGTTTCTTTCAAATAAGCTACAGCCGGCTGCAGCTCGCCCGCAGATAAATGTGCATGCGGGTGCCTAAAGCACTCCCCGACTGTCCTGTCTCGGAGGGCATCAAGCTCACAGCCCTCCCAGGGCGGACTGCCTCCCACCTGCCGGCGACACCAGTGGCTGCGTCCCCTGGAGCTGGATGCATCCCGCTCTCCCCTGCCTTTCCAAAGTCTGGAAATGGACTCCGTCCAAGCTGACAGATGCCTGTTCTGCAGCCAGTCTGCCCTTGACTTAGATGCTCTACTATGAACTGAATGCCAGTTCACCAAACTGACCTGCCACCCAGGGGAGGAAGGACCTCACCGCCTCCCGGGGGGATTATTTAGGGAAAGAAAGATTGATTCTTGCCACTCCCCTGCTTAAAACCCTGGCTTCCTGTGGCTTTCACGGTGAGAACTCCCAGCTCCCCAGCGACTTGTCACTGAGCTCTCTCCGCCTCACCCAGGGATGCTGGCAGCTCCCAGAAGGCTCCAAGCTCTTCCCTTTCCCAAGGCTTTGCCCTGCTCTGGCTGTCCACTTGCCAGTTCACTTTTCCGGGCCAGTTTAAACACGGCTTCCTCTGAAAAGTGTTCCCTACCTCCTGTGTTATCCAAATTTACTCTCTCTTTTGAAGAAGCGATCAGCCTAGCGGTTAGCAGGGAATTTGGAGTCAGAATTCCTGATTTGAATCCCAGGTCTGCCGCTGACTAGCTTGGTGACCATGGCGCGTGTAGAAAATAATCAGTGTCGGGCGCCTGGGTGGCTCAGTTGGTTAAGCGTCTGCCTTCGGCTCAGGTCATGATCCCAGGGTCCTGGGATCAAGTCCCACATCGGGCTCCCTGCTTGGCGGGAGGCCTGCTTCTCCCTCTCCCACTCCCCCTGCTTGTGTTCCTGCTCTTGCTGTCTCTGTTTCTGTCAAATAAATAAATAAAATCTTTAAAAAAAAATAAAAAAATAAAAATAAAAAAAAAAAGAAAATAATCAGTGTCAGCCGTCACTATACTCATCATCATCTTATACCTCCCATCACCTTCTGGGCTTTGCCTCCAGAGCCAGTCTCATGGTTGGTCGCTGCGCGTCGGCTTGGTGGTGATCTGCTGACTGCTTAGACGTCCGCAGATCCATGAGCGAGAGCAACCTTGAAGCCTGGAGTGGTGCCTGGCACGCATAGGCACTCAATAATTAACACCTGATTAACGAATCATCATTGCTGGCTCTTTCTGCCTTCAGATAGGAGTGGATCTCAGAGGAGAGAGGTGGTCAGGATAGACGCGGCAGGACCGGCTGAGGCCCCCGCTGGGACCCAGGTGGACAGGGCGGCCGGGGGTTGGGCAGCTGGTCGAGACCCAGAGCTCAGCGTCAGGCTTCCCAGGCCGGAGGCCCAGCTCTGCCTCTGACCCCCACGTGGCCTTGGACAGGCTTCTTGAACCCCAGCGGGAAAGCCGCAACAAGGGAAGGTGGGACCCCTGAAGGGAAGAGCCAAGCAAGCCCCAGGTCCCCTTTCCTGCTGGCCTGAGCTGGCTCCTGACTGGACCCAGCATCTGCATCGCCATCTGTCCAGTATGTAAATCCACATTAATATTCTCCCTAATCTTACCTCAACCATTTTTCTTCACGAATGTGTTTGGTTTCAGAGAATGCGGCATGTTCCGGAGGCACATTTATATTTCATTATCTCTAAAGGCTTAACTACCGTAACTAATGCTAGATTAATAAGTAGCTCCCTCGAACACCCACTTTAAACAACTCCGCTTTACACAGTCTCGCCGGCGGTGGGAAAGGAGGCTTTCAAACAGAGGCTATGGTCAGTCGAGTTAAGTGGGTCTGATTTCTGTGTCTCCCACGAGAGATTCCACATGTCCTTCCACCAGAGCAAGTGAATCTCAGCCGAAGCCATCCATTGCCCAGGCCGCTGCAGACCGGGGCCTGGAGTGAGGACCCGGTGAGGCCCGTGTGGGGCGTTCCCAATCCCCACACCCAACAGGGCCCCCCGCCCGGGCTCTAAGCAGGATCCCTAACTAGACAGGACCAGGGAATACTCATTCGCTGCCAGAAGCCTCGTGTACAGCCTTGAAGAAAAAGAAAACAAGCGGCCGAGTTTAGAGACATCAACGCCAGACTCCGGCTGGAGGCCCTGGGGCCACCTCCCAAGAGACAGCGCACAAGGCATGACCACGGGGCAGCTACAGCCCCCGGGCTCTCTCTGGGCCCTCGCCAGCTCTCAGAGCCCCCTGGAAGTGTGTGCTCTGCAAATTCCAGGTCTTGCTCCTTGGGGAGGTATTCATTATCATATTCCTGCAACACAGGTGCGATGGCAGTTGCCCAGTGAAGCACTGATGTGGGTGGAGGGTATGTTCCAGAAATCACCTCCTCTAAATTTTCATCCTCAGGTGCCCCAACATTTCAGCTCAGGCGATTGTCTAGGGCTTTGGCTACCGTGCAATGTTCATCAGTGTTCGTGGAAAGCCCTTCTCCTGCAAGGATCTGTTCTGCTCTAAGAACTTGATCATGGAGCAATGCACAGGCCTTCACCCAAGGTGCTGGGTTGCCCCCTGATTACCCTCCAATTGCCTCGACTTACTCTACGTGCCACCACCTCAACATCCCTGCTCACCCTGCATCGATGCTCTGAGCTTGCCCATGGTCTTCAGCACAGCAGACTCAGGCCCAACTTTTGAGTAGTGGGCAGCCTTTGGCTCTAGGACTGGAAGCCAGGGAGGAGCCCTTCTCAAGGAAGGCCCTCCCTCTGCCCCCTTTCCAAAAAACTGGGGTCCAAGCTCCCAAAGTTCTAACCCTTGTCTGTTGTCCTCCTCTGACCAGTGAGATGCCCGGAAGCTAAGCCACCTGCTGCCCACCAGTTCTCCTGCCCAATAGGGTTCAGGCTCTCCCTGGGCTCTGGAGAACAGTCCTGGTGTTCATCCTGGGCTCAGGCAGAGGATGACTCACTGATCAGTGGCAACTATAGTCTACAAAGCTCTGGGGGCATTTCCCATCCCCCTGGCAAGTAGGGAAGAGCAAGGCAGACCAGAGCACCTGTGGAATCTTGCCCAAGCTCCATGGGGTGGTATCTCCACCTCTGCATCAGGAATTGTCCTTGGGTCCCTTGTGTATAGCTTAGAAAATCAACCTCAAATTCTCCGGGACGCTGACGCGTCTAATCACTAAGACCCTTCTTCCAGTGTCCCACCAAAAGTCCCCATTTCCCGGGAAGGGGCTGAGTCCTGGCCATAGGGAAAATTCTCCATCCTGTGAGTTGAGAGCTAGCAGAGCCTGAGGCCGAAGGTCACGTGCACAGGCAGGGTGCAGCCTAGAAAACAGGAGGTCGCGTCCCTGCCCCCCTCCGTGGTGACCTTGTAGAGCTCCTGGGGGAGGCAGCCAGCCCTGCCAGCTTGATTCCCCCTGCAGCTTCTCAGCCAGAAACAGGGAGGTTAATAAAACACAGGACGAGGGTCTCCCGAGGGACAGCTCTTGGCCGCCTCTGAAGTTTACAAAAGCACTCACAGGCTGCCTGCCACGGCTCCCTGTGAATTATTACACTGCAGGTTTTCAGGACATTCTGTCTGCAATGCCTTGGGAATTAGAGTAATTGTATTTTATCTGTTTGCCAAGAGTTTCAGTAAACTCCTTTAATGTACTTTTAAAAACTCGTAGCCCCAAATAGCAATGCATGCCTTCCAGCTTATGCACGAGGCACTGAATAAGCACAGGGTGATGTATGGGGCTGGAGAGGACACTATTCAGATATTTACACCCTTTACCAAAACACACATTCATCTTAATGACGTTACTTAACTGCACAGCCCAACAAAAGGGGCGCAGTGAAGGTCACAGTCACAGGCCTTCCTCCAAGATAGTCCCCTCCACTCACAGAAGGCCCTCAAGGTAGTCTTTGTACCTGGGCTGGGGTTCCCTGACGTAGGCAGTCAGGTCTCCCTGCCCTATCGCTGGGCAGGCGGGGTACAGCATCAGGCCCCATCTCCTGCCCCCCACAACCGGGCCCAGGCAGCTTGCGGCCACCGCGTGCCACCCCCACACAGACTCCGGCAACAGGCTGCCCCCAAACCCATTTCACCGTGTCCTTAAGCCTGGCAAGAGGGAGGAGAAACAGGAGGAGGAGGAGGTAGAGAAGTCTGATAAAGAGGAAGGGGACGGTGGCTGGGGTTGAGTGGGGAGGTGGGGGGCGGGGGGACAGAGCAGGAGGCTCTGGGGTGATGGTAGGGCACAGGGGACAGCTGCACCAGCCCGGAGTGTTTACCGGAAGCTGGATGCTGAGAAACATGAGAACAAACCAGAATTAGAAAAGATCCAGGGCGCCTGGGTGGCTCAGTTGGTTAAGCGACTGCCTTCGGCTCAGGTCGTGATCCTGGAGTCCCGGGATCGAGTTCCGCATCGGGCTCCCTGCTCAGCGAGGAGCCTGCTTCTCCCTCTCCTGCTCCCCCCTCTTGTGCTCTCTCTCTCACTCTCTCTCTCAAATAAATAAATAAAATCATTAAAAAAAAAAAAAAAGAAAAGATCCAAAAAGGGAGAAACTACTCCGGGATGGACATAATAACCACATGCAAAGATAAGCGACCAGATTACGAAGATTAAGATGTTCTGTGAGGAGCATCTGCACCTGGATGATGAGATCCGCTACTGCGTCCTGGACAGCAGTGGGTACTTTGATGTGAGAGATAAAGAGGATGAGGATCCACATTTTCGTGAAAAAGGAGACATGGTAACTCTTCCGGCAGGGATTTATCACTGCTTCGTGCTGGAGGAGAAGAATTACGGGAAGGCCCTGTGGCTGTTTGCGGGAGAACCGGGTGTGGACAGCGCATAACCTGCCAGCAGACCGTCTCGAGGCTCGAGGGCAGTACGTGGAATTTTGGGTGCAGACGGCGGCGCGGCGGCGCTCCCGGGGCCTGGCTCACCCTTCACCCTTGCAAATGCCCCAAACACGATCACAGCAGAGAACCTGTCCCTTCTCCCTGCTTTTATATTGTAGACTTGAGGCTAGGGGTGCTTTCCTTTGCAAGATTATTTGATCAGGGTATGTTTTAATGAAAGAAGCTTAATTATAAAAGTGATTTTTACATGGAAGCAACTGCAGGAATGTGGACAAATCACATTCATCTTACCTAATTCAACATCAGCGCTCAGCAGCCCTGTTTAGTGCATGCAGCCGACTTTATTTTTTTTATTATCATTATATTTTATTTATTTTTATTTTTTTCATTACGTTCAGTTAGCCAGTGTATCATACATCATTAGTTTTTGATGTGGTGTCCAATGATTCATTAGTTACGTATAACACCCAGTGCTCCCCTCCCCAGATGTAAGTGCCAAACTGCTCCGTGCAGACCTGGTTCTTTGACTGGAGGCAGATGTCCTTGGATGCCATGCCTGCCTTTTTAGAAGGGGTCATAGTGGATGACAGGACCTGCCAGAGAGAAGATATTTTTCTCCCAAAACTAAGTGAGCACTGTCGGGTGTAAGCTTTCCTGTGAACTCAGAGTTGCTTATGCCTCTGGCTTATTCAAAATAAAGTAGCTGCTTTAATTGAAAAAAATAATAAATTAAATAAATAAACAAACACGCAGGGGCCTTAATCTGACCCAGAGTAAAAACAACATCCTTACAAAGGACGGGCTGTGGGCCCTGCTCTGTACTCCGACCTCCCCTCCTCCCGCTCGCCTCTGCACTCACCTTCACACACAGCAGGTGCATTCTGCTGCTGGACCTCCGCAAGTGCGGTTCCCTCCGCCTGGAAGGCTCTCCCCAGACCTCCATGAGGTTGCGACCCTCCTTCAATCCTTCCGCCCGAGGAGGTTGCAGTGAGAAGTTGGCCAGCTGTCTCTGGGGAAGCAGTTAGCACCTTAATCTTGGACTTCCCAGCCTCCAGAACCGCGAGAAATAAATTTCTGTTGTTTATAAAGCACCCAGTCTATGGTATTCTTTTACTGCGGCCCAAACAGACTAAGACAATATTCATCGCCACTGATAAATATCTGTTTGTGGTCTCTCTCTCTCTCTCTCTCTCTGTACCTTCTCCCCAACTAAAGAGTAAAATCCATAAAAGCAGGGATTTTGTCTTTTTTTTTTTTTTTTTTTTTACTGCTCTATTTATTCTCAGATCCTAGAGCAGGGCCTCCCATGCAGCCAGAGCTGTGAAGTATTTGTTGGAATGACCTTGCTCCTGGTGTCACGAGAAACAGTATTATGGGAGAGAAAAGAGGGACACAAGAGTCGCTCTCTGCTCGCGGGGCCCACACCCGCAGGAAGGCTGCTTCTGAACCCTTTCCAGCCTGTGTAGGGAACGACTGGAGCCCCAGCACCTGGTTCTGTGAGCCTGGCCGTCGGTGGAGAAAACAGCATGTGCAGAACACTGGTCCCATCACCACCCCCCACCCCCCCGCTGTCCCGGATCCCCTAGGAATAGGCTACCAGGAATGATGGGTTATCTGCCCCTCCAGATCCGGAGACTATACCCATCTCCCCTGCTGCCCTCCCACATAACCCCCGACAGGCTCTAGACGTACGCTGTCCAATATGGTAACCACCAGCCACCTGTTTGGCTACTGAGCACTTCAAATACGACTAGATCAAATCCATACGTGTAAATATAAAATACATGGATACATGGCAGATTTCAGAAGCTTTGTACAGAAAAAAGAATGCAGGCTCTCACATTAACAGTTTTGTGTATTAGTTACACCTTGAAATGATAGCACTTTGGATGGATGGGGTTAAATAAAATGTATTGTTCAAATTAATGTTCCCATTTCTTTCTACTTTTTTAATGTGACTTCTAGAAATATTTCAATTATCTGCATGGCTCACATTAGATCTGTGTAGGACAGTGCTGATTGCAAATGGTCATCTGAGAAGCAGTTCTGACCAGAAGTCGGGAAGCCTTTTCTCTGTAGCTCTAAATTCCTTGCTCTTCCCTGTGGATCAGAGCAAGCAAGAGGGCTAGGTCCTCCCCTGGAGCCGGGAAGCAGAAGGGCCAGGGAAGCCACAGTCCCACCCTGTCCTCTGGGACTGTGTGTAGAAGGACACTCGGGGAGCCAGACTACAGGCAACCTGAACCCCCTCCCGGCCTTTGGAACACCGGTTTGGTCTCTAAGGAGGGCAGGGACTGGGGTTCAAGAGCTGGTGGATTGTGGGGGGCTTGCCGTGGAGCAGCCCTGAAGGGGGTCATGTCACTGAGCCAGTGTGTGCTGATGGAGCTCAGTCCCTTGTGACCTGGGCCTTGGGCACTGACCACAGGCATCAGCCATACCTGCTTCATGGGGAACCCCCCCTGCCGAGTGTAGCCTTCATGCTCAGAGGGCCCCAAATATCCCCATTCCCTAGAGTGAGCCTCATGTGAAATGCATCCCAGCTAGAAGGAGAAGTGGCTGAAAGGAGAAGCCCTGCCTCTTCACGCTCGAGTCTCTGTCCCAGTTGGAATAATGAAGACTGGGAACCTCACATGGGCATCCCACGAGGAGGATTTCTGACTGTGTCCCTGGCACTCAACAGACGCCAGGGGTGTGGTTGTTTGAGGACGTGGCCTTAGGTGTAGGCTGGAGCATCTGGAGATGTGGCATTTGGTTTTTAAAAATAAGATGAGACCCACATTTCTAGCACTAATGACTCTCAGATCCTATCACCCTTAAAAATATCCCTCAAAGATGGCCATTGTCACCGCATTTTTAGCGCATTCTGACTATTGCCAAGACGGCAAACATTCCAGTCCCTGCTGGGTGTAGACTGCAGTGGGTGAGTCTGTGGAGGAAGGAGCAGCTGCAGAGGTGGGACAGGTCCCTCCTGACACAGGCAGGCTCTGGGGCTGCATTTGCTGCAGGGGAGGGGCGGGTAGCAAGACAGGGGTGCCCAGCTCAGACTTCTTAGCTGATCTTCCCTGCGGAGCCCAGGGACCAGCCATCAGCCTCATCCAAATCCTCCTCTCACCTCCCCACATCCACACAGAGGTTAGGGGTCTCTTAGGGACACACTGAGGCAGATACTCGATGCATTTGAGAGTTCCGAATCTCTGGGTGTTACGCCCAGGATGAAGGGTTTGGTGAGGGAAGCCCCAAAAGCCAAGGTTCATGTTGATCATGTTTTTGTCCTTTGGGAGATTCAGGGATGTCAAAGTGGAACAATGAAGATTTAGAAACCAACACAAACAGCCCAGGATTAAATCACAGGAATCCCATTTCATTCTGTACAAGGTTCTAAGCTTTCCAGAGTTTTCCCAAAGTTTCAGAGTTGTCACAGACAGCATCTCTCCGAGTGTGAATTATCTGAGATAACATTTACTTTGGCTTCTGCGTCTCTCTGGCCCCGATCAGTGTCCAGTGATTCTGAGAAGGGAAACTTACATGGGTGTTCACCAGCTATCAAAAAAAAAAAAAAAAAGCAATATCCTGGGTGTATCCCAAAGCCACTCTTGAGTGTCTGGGGTGGTAAGGTCAGTGACTGTTCTGGATCATCTGTGGTGAGAGTCCTAGGCCATGATCCAGGGGGCTGAGCTAGGGGAGGAGGCTCACAGAAGGACCAGAGAAGCCACATACCCACCCCTGCCCTCTGGTCTGGGACTGTGTGTAGGAGGACACTTGGGGCAGGGGGGAGGGGCAGACTCCAGGCACACTGAACCCCCTCCTGGCCTCTGGAACACCTGTTTGGTCTCTGAGGAGGGCAGGGACTGGGGTTCAAGTGCTGGTAGATTATGGGGGGCTCATTCATGTCACTGAGCCAGCCCCTACCTCTGGCCACAGACCTTTCATTCATCAGGCTATTGACCTTGAGAGCCAGATGAACCTGATGGACATCCTCTTCCCTCTGAATAGGTCTGGCTGGTGTGGAGAAGGGAATCAAAGAATATAAACTCCATAAAGGATCTAAGACTTGGCCTCCCTTCCAACCACGCCCACCCCAATCACAGAAGGAAGGATAGTGGCTGCTTAAGGGCACAGACTCTGCAGTCAAAGACTTCTGGGTTCAAATCCTGGTTCTGCTTCTTCCCCCTCTGAGATCTTGGGAATGGGAATAACAACAACATCTGGCTTATAAGGTGCTGTGAGTCTGCCATGAGACACTGTGTGGAAAGCTCTCTGCTTTTCCAGAGTTCACACACCACTGGGGACAAACCCAGGGCCAGAACAGAAGTGCTAGCCAAGCTTGCTGTATATGCTGCTTCATAGGTGGACACACGCGTCCTGGGGCAAGACTGCATCTCATGGGCTGAAGGCTGCTGCTTTGCTCATGTTTTCTGGCCCAACAGGATCCACTCACACAGTGTTCCTTCTAGAACATGCCCAGAGCTCGGTCCCACCACCACCTTCTGCAGGGAGCTGGCCAGGTCAGGCTTGGAAGACCTGTGCAAGGGGAGCTGCCCCGAGTCCTCAGGCCTCAGGGCTGGAGCACAGAGCTACCAATTTGGTGATTGCTTTCCGAGCTGCTCACCCTTTCCCCGTGTTGCTTGGTTTATGGGCTCTTAGGGGCACCCCCTCATGGCCCATGAAGATCAGGATAAATATATTTGGCTAAGTTAGAAATTCTAGTCCAGAGAAAGCCAGGCAATGACTTGGACCCCATGGCTTCTATTAACAGAGTGTATTTCAGCAAAGACCTCTTAAACTGTGAAGGCTCCAGGGTAGAAGCTGCAGGGGTGATGGATGCATTCACTCTAACGGCTGGACGGGAGCTGGAAATCAAAGCGATGGCTGAATGTGCAGTGCTGGGTTCATAGAAGAGGACCTTTCTGTCCAGGCCCCTGGCACTGGCTGCCACGAGCAGCTCAGGCCATGCCAGCTGAGCCTAAGATGTGGGGCTCTGTCTCTTGTGTTAGAGCCCATAGCTTCTTAAAGGCAGGGGTGTGAGAGACATCAGATCACGAGGCACTGTCCGCAAAGATGGGAATTAGGTGCCTTACTCCAGGGGAGCCCAATTTTCCAGGGAATTCCAAGTCATGACAGGAGGGGAGAGTTCAGAGATTCGGTTCATTGCAGAGTTGAGAACAGAAGACAAAACGAGTGGCTTTCAGGCTCTCCGAGGGCAGAGATGGTGGATCAGACAGAAGCAGACTTCAGATGGGAAGATGCTGGAAAGAGGAATGCAAGCTCTCCCACAGCACTAATCCCACCCCAGCCAAATTACTTCTGATGCACGGGTCGGGAGTGGAGACACCAGCTGTTAAGCCTCTGGCTATACAGAAGCAAGGCTTCTCGAAATATCCTCAAAGACCCCGAGCCCTTCCTTTGCTCTCCCCTTCTCTTGCCCCTCTTCCTTTCTCCTGCTCTCATGTTTTTTCGTCCTGCTTTTCTCCATGGTTCTCTGTTTATTGGCAGTGTCAGAATATTCCATCCCTGTATCCGTTCTAACATGAAATGCAGTTGAGCTTACCTCTCTGCGAAAAGAACCACCACTGGCTGACTTTCACTGGACTTTGAGGTCTGGGAGGGCAAAGCCAGGGATGCAGGGGCATCTCTGTGTCCCCAGTGCCAATCCTGTGCCTGCACATCATACCTGCAGGGTAAGTCATGCTTGAGAAAGTTCATGCACGAATTCTAAAACAAAATAAACATGTAGTTCTACCCAAAGAAATCCTAACAAAACCCTTACCAAACCCTGACCCTAAATAGTAAATGCCAAAATGTTGCCCTGATATGTATTGTCTATGCAAAAAAATTAAGCAACTGTTGCATTGTAACAGGTGAAGTAGATTTGGCAGCAAAGACTATTATGAGATACACAAAGTTACAATAGTATATATTTTATCAATAAATCAACAATGACCACCCAACACAAATACGGGGCTCATATACCACGGCCACAAAATAGATTCAAGAAAGATGGACAGACATGCCCCCTGACTATACGTTCTACTTTCTGAGTGACAGATCAAGAAGGCTAACGATTTAGAGACCTGAGAAACGTGACAAACGTGATCCAATAGCTGACAGGTGGAGGGAACCTAGGTTAGGTTCCTAGGACTGCCGTAACAAAATAACCACGAAGCCAATGGCTTCCAACAGAAATTGATTCGCTCACAGTTCTGAAGACCACAAGTCTGAAAGCAAGGTGTCGGCAAGGCCACGCTCCCTCTGAAACTCTGGGTGGAACCCATCCTTACCTCTCCCTAGCCTGTGATAGGGCCGTCAGTTCTGGGTTCCCTGGCTTACAGGTGCATCTCTCCAATCTCTGACCCCGTCATCATAGGGTGCTCCCCCTGCATGCCTGTGTTCAAATCTCCCCTCTTCTTATAAGGCCATCAGTCATCCTGGATTAGCACCACCCTAATGACCTCATCTTCACTTGATTATATGAACAAAGGCCTTATCTCCCCAAATACAGTCAAAATTCACATGCACCAGGGGGATTAGGGCTTCAACATATGGGGGGAGGGGCTAAGGTAGGGGACACAATTCAACCCACAACAGAACTCAGTGACAAAGAAGATACGTTTTCTTTGCAAGTGTGCTGGCAACATTAGGTGCCCTATCTTGAACTTCTTGCACATACACATCCATATCCACCTATTTATTCATGTAAATAAAATCGGTATTCTCCCCAAATCTTACAGATTGCTTTCATATTATTTGTTGCATCTCATGTTTCATTTCTGGTTTTATTTGTTTACATATTTGTTCTTTCTTTGATCAGTCGGACTAATGGGTTTGTGGATTTTCTCAAAGGCTTAATTACTGGTTCTGTCCATCAATACTCATTTCTTCAGTCTTGTTTATCCAGGGTTATTATTGCTTGCTTTCTGAATTTTTTTAGCCTCTTTCTTACATCTGGAAGATCTTTAATGTGGAGATGCAGTTTGCTCTGTGTGTGGTTTTTGTTTCACTTTTTAATCTTTCCTGGAGATGTGGGGATTTAGAATTATACAATATTTCTAAATGTACTGTTTTGGCAACAGCCCATAAGTTTGGACAGTTTGTGCTTTTTTTTTTTTTAATTATTCCAATTTTTGTTCTGGGTTTTCCTCTTGATTTAGGCATCCCTTAAGACAACTTTTTTAGGGGCACCTGGGTGGCTCAGTCAGTTAAGCATCTGCCTTCAGCTCAGGTCATGATCCCACGGTCATAGAATCGAGTCCCACATCGGGCTCCCTGCTCAGCGGGGAGCCTGCTTCTCCCTCTCCTGCTCTCCCTGCTTGTGTGCTCTCTCTCTCTCTGTCAAATAAATAAAAATCTTAAAAAAAAAAAAAAAAGAGGCTCCCTGCTCGGCGGGGAGCCTGCTTCTCCCTCTCCCACTCCCCCTGCTTGTGTTCCCTCTCTCGCTGTGTCTCTCTCTGTCGAATAAATGAATAAAATCTTCAAAAAACAAAAAAAAAAGACAACTTTTTTAAGTGCCATTCAGTTGAACACTTTTACTTTTTGTGTATTTCTAATGCCCTTGTGCTATGGTTGGGAATGTGGTGAATGGAACGTCACCCACAGTCCAGCATGCTCTAGGGGAAATGGCACGGTTCGGGGTGCTCAGGTGTGAGTATTGGCTGAACACGTGTGTGACCATGGATGTGCCCCACCTCTCAGGCTCGTGCACTAGTAGGTAAGCCACATAGAGTCGGTCTGCCTCACGAGCCAGTCTGGGTGTAACTTTGCTTATCAAAAAGTACCAGTCCAAAAATTAAATACAATTGCAAAGCAATCTTAAAACTTTATCTCCAAAGGAAGAAGCCTTCATAAAGCGAAGCAAAAATTCTTAAAGTCTTCTTTTCCCACCTTTCTTTCTGTCAGCATCCTGCCTACCTGCAGCTATACCCACCCCTACAGCTCCCATCCAGACTCTGTAGGCCCCTGATCTCCTCTACCTCTCCTCCTGACACCAGTCCTTCTGCTTTCAACTTGTGGTTCTCTGGCAGGGGAAAGTTCCCTCCTGGCTTCTTCCATACAAAGGCTGAGTCCTCTAGCTGGGAATGGACTGGGGAGGAAGGGGAGATGAAGAGGATTTGGAGGCTTTCGTCCCCATCATCTATGCGAAAGGGGCATCTGCTCTCCCTGTCTGAAGCCAGTGGCTGGGTGCAAATCTGTCAGTCAACAATAGAGGTCTGGGGACCTCCTCTGAGTGCCAGATGAGGATGTGGACTGGCTTGGCTCCCTACCCATCTCCAATGACTCCCACGAAGCTGAGTCACCGGCTTCAGAACACCCACTCCAACTCCTAAAGTGACATCCCCTACTGTCTGATCCACGCCTCTCCTTCCTGCGCCCTTTCCCACTCTGCCTCAACCAGCTACTGGGGCATGTCCTGCTGCTTAGAACACTCTGCCTTTGGCCACTTCTTACTCACCCTTCAAGCCTCAGCTTAATAGGCAGAGATTTGAGCATATACCAAGTGCTAGGCATGATGCTAAATACTTTACATATATTTTTTCATTAAATCATTCCAATAACCAGATGAGACAGATACTATCAACTCCATTTCATAGATAAGGAGATGAGGCTCAGAAAGGTCAGTTCACTGGTCCATAGTCCCTCACCCTGAAGAACTGGGACTTAAATCCAGAGCCACCTGACCCCAAAGCCCCATCTCTCAAACACCCATTCTTCTGGCCTAAACATCATGGGTTCTGGAAGTTTTCTCTGACCCCCTCCTCTCTGCTCGTTCCCTATCCCATCTGGGTCTGCACCTCCTGCAGCTCCCACAGTCCCCTGACATCCTGTACGGTAATTGCTTGCTTGTCTTTCTGCCTTTGCCACTCAACAAGGAGCTTTTTGAGGGCAAGAAATGGATTTGGGTTGATATCTACTCTATTCCCAACACCTGGCAAAGGGCTTCAACCTCATTAACGGCTTAATAAATACTAGTTGGATTCATGGATGGATGGATGGATGGATGGATGGATGCTAAGTGCTGGGACATGGAAATTGACAAGTACGCCTGCCCTCAGGGAACGCTCAGAATGTAAGAGGAAAGACAAACCAAGAGTAAGGACTCCTGTGCCTGCCAGTGGGCGGAGCATGTGACATCTGGTAGCACCAGTCTGCCAGAGGCCGGTTCATGGGGCCCATGCTCAGTGAACCCTCCTCGGACAAAAGCAGTCGTAGGTGGCAACTAAGATCTGTCAAGGTTATCAAAGCGAGCCTGCCGTGAACTTCCTTCCTCCATGTGTATCTTACACATTAGGAACAGTCTCTAAGCCAGGATGCACGGTTAGAACCTGCTCTAAACCTGAGAAATAGAAGTAGCTACTCTCACTACCTTCTGCCTGGTTCATTGCGTAAATCGTAAAGTGGGATTACATTTGGCTGAGGGGAAGTGGGCCCTAAAGACGCCACAACCACAGTGAAAACACTCGTACCCATGCCCCAGCATGAGCAACAGCGTGGAGTGGGGAAAACGCCCTTGTGCCCAGGGTGCCATGGAGGGAGGGGGCAGACAGCAGAGGTGAGAGGGGTTAGAGGTCTATAAGGCTAGCTGGGGTCCTTGTGATGATTTCCAGAAAAAGGAATTCACATGCTTTGTTCCACAAGCAACAGGGTGACAGTGATGTTTCTAGAACAAGGGGTGGGATGTTTACATCTGTGGGGTGTGATGTATGCAGGGGAGGCCTGAGTGGCATGGGGGAGCCTATCAGGAGGTGGGCATCTCAAGGGTTCTGGGTGGTCACAAGGAAGCCGCTCTTTCCACCTGGAGGGTCAGGTGCCCACAGCACGGTAAGTGTCAGGAAGGGAATTCCCAGGGAGATGCTGCCACTCCAGGACAAGTCTGTAGAAGAAATATCCCAGAGGTATTTCTGGGAACTAGCAGGGGGTGGGGAGCAGGGGGAGACGGTGGAATGGACTGCAAATTACAAGCTGTGAGAGAAGTTTTCTGCCTAGTTACACTTTAGCAATTTGGATCTCCAACACTAATTTGAATATTAATCATTTTGAAAAAACATACACATGCAAATATTTCTCCTTTTAAGTACCTGTCGCCAAGATCTTGATAAATGGCTTGCTCAGCAGCCCTGCATGCATCCAGAATCTCAGCAGAGCCATCCCCCCCACTTTCTGCAAAGCCACGCGGACCCCTCCTTCCTGGGCCGGTCTGATCTCCCCACTCTGTCCTGGAGCCTCCTAAAAGAGAGGACACCCCAGGACATCGTTCATCCGCCCCAGCGTGGCCAGCACCGGGTACTTCAGTGGATGATCTAAATGAGCTAACTTAGCCGAGGATGCAGCGCCTCCCCACCCCTGGGGGCATCTGAGCTGAGAACAGGCTAAGGCAAAGATTGGAGCCAACGAGGAGGTTCTGGACTCCCAAGCTCTGGTTAGTACAACACAAGATGCTCACCCACAGTGCAGCATGGGGAGGAGCTGTGAGAGGGGCAGCCTCGCATACCTCCCATCCCCCTTTCCCCGGGCCTCCGGGGAAAGCGCCGCAGTTTGGGCAGCAGAGAAGTGCCTCAAAGTAATGATGATCACAATAAAAGGTGCAAGGATGAGGGGAGTAGTGGTGTTGATGTGGATTGAGCACCCCTCTATGCCAGGCACTGTGCTAACTGCTTTAAGAGCATTATCTCATGGAACAAATACCCAGGGCCCAGAGATGAGTGCCATTATCATCCCCACCTTGTAGAAAATGGAAGTCTAGAAAGGTCATAGCTCTTGTCCACTGGTGGCACCAGGACTGACCCAAGAGCCTATGTCATTAACTTCTGGGCCATGCTGTCCTTGACCATGTCCCCTGCCCTCACTGTCCTTGCTACTCAACGTGGTCCCTGCAGCCCAGGCCCCTGTCCTGTCTCCTTCTCAGCTGCTCTCCCTGCAGCTCCCTTGCTCCCCTCCCCCGAGGGAACCACAGACCTCAACCTCGCCTCAGCCAGCTGCCCTGGTCACCCCAACCACTGACCTCACTACCCCCCCACACCCAGGCCCTGGGACCCGCTGTTGCCCCCGCCCCCGTCTTGCTTAAGCTGTGCTCCCACGGGAACCCACATGTGCAAGGCGCCCAAATGATTCAAACAGGATTGAGGGACTTTGTCACTGTTTCGTTGGGCATTTGGGGAGCCCCTGCTCTAAGCCAGCATCATGCCACCTGCAAGCAGAAGTACCACCAGGCCACACCTTCCTCTTTTTTTGGCCCCAAGTGCTCAGGCCGCTCTCTGATGGGGCCAATGGCATCTTATTCTTCTGCCTTCCCCAACAGAGAATCTCAGACAGATGTTACACCAGAGCCAGCTCCATCCCCAAAGGCTTTGCCACCTCCAGCTCAGGTGACAAATTGTCCCACGCAGAGCTGTTCCTGAGAATGGCATACCAGGGGTGCAAGGCCAGAGGGTAGAGACCGGTGCTGGCCCCTGGCCAGTGATTGCTCCATAAACAGGGAACTGGGCAGGGTCTCAAACTGCAGAATGGGTTCAGGGAGAAGGCTGGAGTTGCCTTTTCTCGGGTACGTGAGGAGGGATGCGGAGAAGTCCTTGTCCTGAGGGAGGCAGACGCAGAGCAACCTTTACATCCCTGCTGCTCTCTGTGCTTTGCAAAGTTTTTGCACACCCATTCTTTCATTGTTCTGACAAAAACCCAGCGGGGCGAGGCAGCCTAGAGAGAGCATGCCAACTTACAGATGAAGAAACGAAGGCTCAGAGAAGGGAAGCAAATTCCCCAATACAACACATTTAATAAGGGATGGAACCAGGCCACTCCCCTCATCTGAATAAAAAAAAAAACCCAGGTGAAGTTCTCCCTGGACCCCCCTTCCTGAACGATGAAGGTGGGGAGATTTGTCTGCGTCTGACGACCGGCTGCCTCACACATGGAAGACCCACACTGTTGTGCATTTCTGAGCGGGAGAGGCCAGAGCTGCACCACCCAGGGCCTGTCAAACAACCACGCACGTCTCCCACCCGAACGGGGCCGGGGGTGACTGACGGCCATCTGCGAGGGACCCATTCTCACTCAGCAGCAACCAAGCTTCTCCGTGACAAATCACGACACCTATTATCCCCTCGGCCCCAAGGCAGACCTGGCCTCCTGAAGCCAAGTTCGGAGTCTTATGCTGGTCTGGGCCAGCCCCCCGCTGAACGGCCGGCACCTCCCCTCCATGCCCCATGGGATGGAGAGACTAATTTATTCAGATGTGTGATAGCTAACGGCCTTATCTAACTACTGTAAAATAATTTTCTGAATTATTCATGTGATATTTGAAATCATGATTGTAGGAACAAATTAGCTACCCAAAAACTGGAAATGAAGCCTGCCTCATTAATAATGCATCGGGCAGAGCAGGCTGGAGAGCAGGAGCAGGGGATCTGGACATAGCCCTGGGAGAGCCCCATCCCCTCGGGCCCCTCTGGGACAGGCAGCAGGCCAGCGAGCTCTGCCAGGGCTCTGCACCACCACACGCCTGTGTTTCCTCTTTGAGGAAGGGTCTAGCTTCAGCCTCCAGGGTCCCTGCTTCTCTTCCCGTGTCCCCGGTTCTTGCCTTCCGCTCTGGGCGAGGATCATCCCGTCTGCCCTCTGACCCTTCAGTCCTGCCCAGGTCATGAACCAATAGAGCCCAGAAGCCTTGACCCTGGCCGCTGCCCTTCAGAGCGGGGCCGGGTCTGGTTGGGAGGGCGTCACGCTCACTGCTCTGCAATTCAGTCTTTCTCTTGTCCCGGGAAGCCTGCATGTGGGCCATAGAGTACGTGCGACTTCCAGAGTCAGTCTGCCTCGGGGCGCCCAGGGGGCACAGTCGGTTCAGCGTCTGACTCTGGATTTCCGCTCAGGTCATGATCTCAGGGTGGTGAGATCGAGCCCCGAGTCGGGCTCTGCGCTCAACGCAAAGTCCGCTTGTGCCTCTCCCCCACGCTCTCTCTCAAATAAATCAATAAAATCTTCAAAAAAAAAAAAAAATCACACTGCCTCTCAGGTGAGATCTTAAAGTGGTTCTGCTGGAGAGGGGCGGCGGCACCACCTGTCTCTCTGGAACTCTGATAATGGGGACACGCGAAGGGAAGGGAGAAAGCACCCCCCGGTGTTGGATCCCGCTTCTCCAGACCAGCAGCCGAGGCTGGGGGCAGCGGCCAGGGGCACGTCAGCACTGCTCTGCCATGAACGGACAAGAAAACATGGGCTCACCAAGCAGCTTCTCTGTCCTGCTTCTCTTGTGCCAAATGGGATGAAAGTACCTATGCGTCCTGGTATCTGACAATACCATAGGATCCTAGGACATATAGGATCGTTTTAGAGGGAAGTAAATGAGAGCCCAACTGGGGAAGCCTTTTGGAAAGTATAAATTTAACATGGTAAAATCAATGTCATGCACTTCATTCATGTACCTAATTCTACTCTACTTGCTCCCCAAAGGGGAACAGTAGTTATCAGTAACCATCTCTTTAACCACCCCCCCTAATGCCAGGCTTGGGCCCTTAGACATCTAGAGACCCCTTCTGGCTCCCATCCTAGGTTTTCCAGGGGTCCTGCAGGGGCAGAATTTGGGAGGACTTCCCGCTCCAGCGAGGCTGCCTCCCTAAGGCCAGTTTGGAAGGCTGGGGGTTTCCACAAACAGGCTGGGTGCCGCCCTGGGAATGAGAGAGGGGTAGTGGGGCCAGCCCCGAGTGGGGAGGCTGCAGGATGCCCCAGAAGGTGTGGCGGTGAGGCCCCTCACCCCCTCAGGAGCACTGTGGCGGTGGAGGTGAGGAAGGGCAGGAGGCGTCCACGCTGGAGCGGCACCTGATGTCCTCCGGGTCTGAGAGCTGGCCTTGCAGAGGGACACCTGGGTTCTCTGTGCGGCCATGGGCGACTTCACCTTACCACCATCCCCCACCCACAGTGTACAGGACCACCCCCCAAGGTTCTGCCAGAGGCAACACTCTGGAGCCCAGCGACCTGCTCCTGGAGCTGTGTCAGACCCAGCTAAGGCGAGCACGTCGGACACAGCCTAGAAAAGAGAGCCGTCTGACCAGACACTGATGTGCAAGAAGTCGAATCCACCAGGAGGCCACAGGCAGAGGCGAGAAATGCAAAGCCTCAGACCCAACTTCTAAATACGCCAAATATGACGGTACCCCTCCTCCTGAAGCAAGCCAACCATCTCCTCGTGCTGCTCTTGGCAGGAAAACAAATGTCTTTTTTAAAAAAAATTAATATCAAGAGTATATTTGAAATTCATGCGAGGGGTAGAGATAGACCTGGGCATTTGCCCCCACTTTTGCCAACCTCCGCCAGACAGGTGATTCTGAGCTGCATGTCGGCCTCAAAGAAGCTACGTGAACCTTGAGAACTTAAGGTTACAAAACAAATGAACTCTTCTTGAATTCAACCCAGCAAAAGCTTGCTGCACACCCTCCGTGTGGCCCAGGCTGCTGCAGGCAGGGGCGCTGAAGGAGAGGAGGCAGGAGAGAGGGCACGGGCCCGGGTCCTTTCCCAGCCTGGGGAGAGCCACAGACAGCTATGGTTAGGAGGCCCCAGGGCAGGATTCCCTGGCTGACCTACCATGCTCTGCTCCACAGCCCATTTCCTGATCTTCCCCCCACCCTGGCTGACTCCTCCTCATCATGAAGCTCAGCAACCTCATTGCTTCCTCCAGAAGTCATCCTGGGCTTCAGCGACCCGCTCAAGCCTCCATGCTGTAGGCCCTCCCAGCACCCTACAACGTGCGTGCCTCCCTTTCTCGGCCCATACCACTGCCTTGTGCCCACTAGCTACCTCTGTGTCTGTCTGCATAGGTTGATAAGGATATTTAACACTTGTTGAAGGAATGTGTAGAAAGCAAGCAGATGTTTCTGCGTGTCCTCGGGCTCTGGACCCAGGGGAGGCTCTGAGGCGGGAGGTCTCAGAGCTCACCGAAGATGCTAGAGCCCCATCCTGCAGGGACCTCAGCACCAGGCACAGCGAAGGGAGGAGATCAAATGCCTGGGAAGACCTCATTCCTCACTCCAGGGGACCAACACCCTCATGGCAGAGACAGGTAGAAACCCAAGAATTCTGCTCAGATGCCCAGAGAACTTGTGTCCTTGAGCCCCTTGCTGTGTGGACCCAGAACTAGTCACACTGCGGTATTAAGCCCAAAAAACCACACTGGTGAGGGGCTTCTGGCTTCAAGAAGAGCAATTAGCCAGAGACAATGGGTTATCAGGAATTTCAAAACAGAATGAGGGCCTAGACGTTGCCCCCATCCATTTGGTGTCAGTCCATGAGGTATAAAGTAGGTCACTCAGTCCCTGGTGCAGAGGTGCTATATATTTTTGTAACTAGGTTTGAACATCATCAGGTGAGGATCTTATAACATTGCTGTCCCCTAGGGCATGGCCTCAATTTATGAGCCTTATTTATAACTGGAGGAGAATGGTGCTGGATCAAATGCCAGTAATGTGTTAAGATCCCCCGGGAGGATGAGTGCACAGGACAGAGTGAACAGATGAAGGCTCGGGGTGAATGGCCTGGCCACAGAAGACAGGGCCGTGCATGTTGGCTGCCTGGGCATCCTTGGGGCCAGGTGTCCACAGCCTTTCTGTGGGGCATGCCCAGCTGTGACCTACCTTCTTTTCCTCCACCTGCTGCCTCCTCCCTTCATCTTTTCTGGAGACCTTTACTTACTCTTCTGACAACTCTGGCAGGCAGGCTGGACTTAATTAGGTATAGGAGCCGTGACGGGTGCAAGGCCTCACCTGGGTCCACCTGTATATCATTCAGAGCCCAGCCCGACCGCAGCATTCACCACTCAGGGTCCCTGATTCTGTACTCACCAGGCAATCAGCCAGGGGCTCACACCTGAGAGATGCCCCAGGAAGGCGCAGGAAGGCTCGTCAGTGCTCTGAGACTACAAGGGCCCCCACAGAGCCAAGCCAGGCCCTACGGCAGAGCACTATACCTCACCAGAACTTGTGTTCCACCTGTCCTGAGCCTTCAGCTAAGCGGCATTTCTCAGCTCCCCCATGGTCAGATGTGGCCAGGCATCTGCGTCCTGAGCAATGGAATGTGGGCACAAGAGATGTGTGCCCCTTCCAAGCCTGACTCAAGGGAGAGTCACCCTGAGGCTTTCCCTTCTGCCTACAGTTAGAGATGGCCACTTGGTGACTGTGGGTCAATTAAGTCAGCCCAGTCATGACATGGAGGGAGCCTGGATCCCCGAGTCACTAAATCAGCTGCCTGGCCAGGGTCACCCCTACCGGACTAGGCATGAGTAAGAAATAAACTTTAAGCCATTGCTCATTTAAGCCACTGAAATGTCAAGGATTTTCTGTCTCAGTGGCAAATATTTGCCCTGGTAGATCCCAGGTACCCCCAAGGGCTATGACGCACACTTTCTGGCCTCTCCCAGCTCAGCAGCCTATAGGGGGAGGTGCAGAGTGACAGTTTAAAGATCAGGGATCCCACGAGGAGCAGACATCAACCACTCAGAAAAGGAATGGAGGCCTAGTAGGCTCGGTCCTGGCCAGGATGTTCCACGGGCAGACACCCCTGGGCCCCACATATCACACCACAGCAGAAGGCAGGAGGGTGCAGTGAGAGAAGCACCTACCCTCGGGAACCAGGCTCCCACCATGGGCTCTGCGTGCTTCCTGGGTCTCGGATCCCTCACCTGCAAAAACAGAAGCACCAACACCTGCTAAAGGGGTTGCCAGGTGACCTCAGTGATATGCCAAAGGTGAAACCGCTTTGAAAAGTTAAGGAAGATGCTTTGACTTTTTCTACAAGGTGAATTCTCACCTGGGGAACGGGATCGCACCACGGGCCCAGCCTTGCTGGTGTAGACTCACTGCAAGTGATGGTCGGCATGAAAGCAAAATGGGCCTGAGACACTCCTCACAGAGCGCACGGCAACTTGTGGCCCTTCTGGGCTGGGAGAGGGAAGCAGGAGCTCCAGAGAGCAGCACTGGCTATGGAACTCAGCCCCCAGCCATAATCGGAGAACGAGGGCTCGTGGGGATGAAATTAGGTGCCACAGGTAAAGTACTTTGTACACCATTAGCCTTACTAAAAGTTGGAGGATATTCTTTGAGGGAAGAGGGGGAGTTTGGGGGCTCTGGCTGAGCCAGGGAAGCCCCTGAGCCTCTGTATTCTTCTACCTACAAAGCCCCAGAGGCAGAGCACCCAGACTCAGAAGGAAAACCTGGCAGAGGGGATGGCCTCCCAGCCCTGGAGGGCCCAGCTGTGAGCAGCCCTGCCCGCTCAGGGAAGCATCCTCAGCTCAGGCTGCCGGCTCAGGGCTCCATGCGGATCCAAGCCTCCCAGTACGGTCCAGCCATGTGCAACCAGGCAGGGGGATTAGACAGCCTGCGCTCAGGGTGGACCAGGGGGCCTTGAGGCAAGATGCTATCATGGGAGTTCCAAACTGCCCCACAGGCTGGAGCGGCCGGGAGTACCGGGCTAGTGAGCCAGCTGGAAGGCAGCAAGGCATGCACTTGGGGGGCCCAGAGCACTTCTGTCCACCCCCAAGGCCACAGCCTCATGCACCCCTGCAGGCTGGCCACGGCCACCAGCAATACGCTGGGCAGATAGAGGCCGGGCCCATGGGAGAGGCCTGAGGTTGTCTTCAGAACGCCATGTGAAGCTGCCCTGAAAGGACCACCTGCTCCCACGGCCGCCCTCTCAGCCCCAGCATGGGCTCACCTGGGGCTCAGGAGCAAAGCCCAGAACCTTACTGCAGCTTCTCCTTTGTCCCAGGGCTCTCTCCTTAGGTTTGTAGAGAGGCTGATGCACCCTCCCTGCTGCCCAGCGCCCCCTGTCCCCTGAGCCTTCTGCTCCTCACACTCTCTTCTCCCACCTTAGTTCATTCAGGGAATGTTTAATGATGTCCACGTTCAAAGACGCAGTAGGTAACTGCCCCCCTTGTCTGTGTGAACCAATTGATGTATGAAATACTAAGAGGAAAACCAAAAAGTCACCTTTATTTCTAAACAGACTGGAGGACCATGACATGTATCTGAAGGCAAGTGGCTTCTCATACTCTGCCTCCAAATGGGGTCGGCTTTCCCAACGTGCCAGGTGGGGAAACTGCCACAGCGCTGAGAGAGACAGGAGGACGTGCTCCCAAGACCATGAGAATGGACAGGGCAGGGCATGCACACCCACTTCCGCTCCCAAATCTCTCAGCCAAGTACAGCAAGGGCTGGGGCAAGGGCTCAGAAGCTGTCAGCGGGGGGAACCCAGAGGTGTGGAGAGGTGGTGTTTTTCCCCCGACAGCATGGCGCTGGAGAACATAATCAAGCTGAGGGGACGAGGGGTGGGAGAAGAGTGGTTAGGAGTCCGGGTTTTTGGCTCTGGCTCTGACTTTTGGCTCCACTACTTACTGTGTGATATTTGGTAGGGTTCTTGGCCTCCCTGAGCCTCAGTGTGCTCCTCCATTAAATGGGGTTAGTCACATCCCTACCTCGTGGGGAGATGGGCAAATCAAACGAGCTCATCCACGTCAAGCACTCAGCCCAATGCCCAGCACCTGATGCAACTGATGGTGGTGGCCATCACAGCACCTGCAAAACCTAGCTCATCCTCTCCCTCGATGCCTCACAGTCCACTGGGCAAGTGGTCACAGACAGAAGAGCGGGCCACGGAGCAGGGCTGGGCTGCAGGGCAAGCACAGAGGGCTCTGACGGTGGGCATGCCCTGGGGAAGCAGGGTGGGGTGGCATTTGGGAGGAAGTGACATTCCAACTGGGCCTTGAAGGATGGATAGGAGCTGGGGGGAGTGGGGTTGGGGCAGTAGGTGCCGGAGGTGACAGGGAAGGGGGCAAGGGGAGGGAATTCCAGGCAAGGGAACAGCATGTGTGAGGTGAGGGGTGGAAGGGTGTAAAAGGACCAGGAAGCGGGGCGCCTGGGTGGCTCAGTCGTTAAGCGTCTGCCTTCGGCTCAGGTCATGATCCCAGGGTCCTGGGATCGAGCCCCGCATCGGGCTCCCTGCTCCGCGGGGAGCCTGCTTCTCCCTCTCCCACTGCCCCCGCTTGTGTTCCCTCTCTCTCTGTGTCTCTCTCTGTCAAATAAATAAATAAAATCTTAAAAAAAAAAAAAAAAAGGACCAGGAAGCAGTTGGCAAATGGCAAGTACGTGTTGGGTGGGATGGAGAAAGCAATGGGAAAAAAGACCAAAAAGGCAGTTTGGGCCCAGCTTGAGAGGGCCCAGGCTAGGGTTCTGAAAACCAGGGGCACGAAGATCGGTTGCAGGCAGCAAGCAGAGACATTCGCTCTGCGCATGCCAGGCACTTGCTCACTTAAGCACAGGGACACAGAGATCACACAGATAAAACCCCTGCTTCGTGGCACCTACACTCTAGTGGGATGGACGACAAAAAGCAAGATATGTTTGTTACACATAAAAGAAAAGACATAAAGCAGGGAAATGGAATAGGGAGCGTGTGGGAGGGGTGGAATTTAATATAGGGCATGCACAGAAGGGCTCGCTGAAAGGGTGGCAACCGAGTAGGGACATGAGCAAATCTGCATGCTCAAAGTGGGGTTTCCGTGGCAAATGGAGACAGGATGGGAGGGGAGAGAGGCTGCAGCCTACGGCCACGGTCAGTCAGGCTCACACCAGCAAGGTAAATCAGTCCTACGCCCTCTCCACTGTTGGTCACCCATGCTCCCTGAGCTGCTGACAGGCTTGCTCCCAACAAGCCTACAATTGGCCTGGGCTACGTTCCTGAAATAAGAAATATACCTACATGGTGCCGACCCCGCAATCAGCGCAGAAAACTCGCTGATTAATAGCGTTGCCTTGCAACCATGGGTCAGAGGAGTTTCAGGGCACTCCGTACCTGCTCGACAGCATCATTTATTGATAACACCAGGATTGATGATTTGCACCTGGTCTCGATGAGCCCCCCCCCCCCCAAAGTCTCCACCATGAGGCCAGTACCACAGCAGGAAAAATGCCTACGTGACCAGCAGGGGTTAAGAAGGCCTGACCAAGGCTCCTCTTCGGACCTCCCAGTTCTGAAGTGTTCTGTGCACACGCTGAAGATTCCTGGTCCAAGAGATAAAGTGTATCCAGAATGGCCTCTCACAAAGAGCATGAGTGGAGGCCTGGACTCTGCAGACGATGGTGCCTGTCTCCGCGAAGCAGCCTCCAGCAGTGATACATCTCCTTTTTCTAATGCTATTGCTGTGTTGTATCCAGGCCCTGCAGTGAGCTAGATTCTTGTGGGTCCTGTGAGCCTTCTTTAGCAGTGGAACTCTTTCTGACTGCCGCATTCGCACCAAGCTGGTGCTCCTGCAGTTTCCAGGTGGTGGGCAGGGTTTCTCGGCCATTGTTTGTTGTTGTTGTTTAAGATTTTATTTAGTTACTTGACAGAGAGTAAGAGCACAAGCAGGGGGAGTACGGCAGGCAGACGGAGAGGGAAAAGCAGGCTTCCGCTGATCAAGGAGCCCGAGGCGGGACTCGATCCCAGGAGCTTGAGATCATGACCTGAGCAGGCGCCCCTTGGCCATTCTAAATTAAATCTTAGAAGCAGGCCACCACGGCCACCACATTTAAATGTCTCACTCTGTACTCCAGAACCAGTCACTGCTGGTGGGATGGGGTTCAAAATTTGGAAATGTTTCCACCTTCTTAAAAAAAAAAAGTTTTTCTGAATTAAAACTTGTGGTCGTGGAAACTTGAATTTGAAAGCAGATTTTCTAACTGAATTGAAGGCTATGCAATTAAGCAAATGAATGACTAATGAAATGATTATAAAGCACTTTGCAGGAATGTTATGTAAATGCAGCAGAGAATAACAAAATGTGATGACAGTCTCGCAGCTCGTGGCTCGTGGCTCGTGGCTCCTGCTTCTGATTTGGGAGAGCGCAGCTGAGTCCTCCTGCAGGGACACTGAGCACAGGTATTCAAAAACACTTCATTGTCTTGACAGCTCTGAAGCTGGGCCCTCGGGGCGGGGCGGGGTGGGGGGGGTGTTAGGTAGTATCCTAAGTGCAGGGCTTGGGATTTGCCTGTAAGCTTGGGTGCCCACTGCATCCCACTTGGCAGGCACTGGGTAGGGGGGAGGCTGGGGCGGGGCAGCTGGGAGCCAGAGAAAAGTCCTTCACGGACCCCCTTCCCCAGCAAAGCAAGCTGGAGACACAAGGATTTATAATTTTATAAGAATATCTGCACGTACACCCCAGCCAAGGGGGAGCGAGGACTCTGTCACCCTGTGTCCTGGCTGGTCTGTATTCATCCAGATCCGGCTGAGGCCGCGGAGTCACAGAGCATACAGCATTCTGGAAGCAGTCCTTCCTGCGACTATCAGGATACAGAACGGTGCAGCCGGCACCACTGTTCCCAGGTCCTCCAGCCGGATGTGGAGCACCCAGGAGGGACTGTTTGAGCCAGAACCAGCTGAGTCCCTCGGAGGGCCACTTCAGGGGAAAGGTGGGGGAAGGAGCGGAAAGCCTCATGAGAAAGTCCGTGTCCCTGGCCCCTGGCTTGTTTCCAAGTGCAAGGTCCCATCTTCTTCCTGCAGCTAAGAAGCCTGACATCCCCAGCTTCCGAAGTTCCAGGCTAGGACTGCATCTCCACCACCGAGGATGGTCCCCGCCCCTTCAGCCTGCAGAAGCACCGTGCGGGCTCCTCCATCCGATTTCCTTCTGCTCCAGAATTGTTTGTGCTGGAGGGTATGATGGAGCAAGCAGTCATTTCAGAGACAAACGAGGCCTGGCCAGGCATCATGGAACCGCTCTTCCACAATTAAACTTTCTAAACTGTAGTCGTAGTGTGTCTCTAAATAAAATGTAAATTTTAATTGAGTTTGTTCTCCAAGGGGAGAAAAGCACCCAGAATGCAAACAGCATGGGTGGAACCGAATGCTCCTTCACAAAATCTCTTGGATAATGTGAAATCCCTTCCTTAGGAAGTGCCCACGCAGAGGGGGCCTCGGTCTTGCTGTTGGAGCCTTTGGAGACCTGAGTAGCCATGAAGATGGAGAAGGTCTTGAGAAAGGAGAGTAACAGATGCTTCAGAGGCAATGCTTGGCTGCAGGCTGCGGAGATCTTCATCCCAAGTGGAATAGTAATTGCTTCATTGGGTCATCGCTTTGAAAACTAATGTGGCAGGGGGAGCCAAGGCAGCTAGCTGGCTGTGAATCCCAATCAGGAGCACTCAGAAGTGCTCTTCAGAGATGGGCCTGAGGGCCTTCTAGAGCCAGAGTGCCACTGGCCCCAGCCAGAGCATGCTCCGAGACGGAGTCTCCACTCCTGACCTGCAGTGGGAACCAGTGCGTGCCCCTGGGTGCGTAGGACCAGCAGCTGCCGGTCTGTCAACCTTCCCTCCAGGGAAGGAGGCCAAATCCATCCTGGGTCTGGGAATGCTGGACCAAGGCTGGCTGCTGGGCTTTGGCTTCGATCCTCAGAGAGGAGTCCCGCGCTCTTTTCTTGGGACTTCTGCTCCACACTCAGGCCCAGACCTGCTTGATGGCCTTCACTGGACAGCTCCGCTTCTCCTGCTTTGCTGGAGGTAACCCCGGTCGTGCTGACTCGCCCTTGCTGGGGTTCCCAGGTGTGTCTAATTAACGATGTAAAGCACTTAGAGACGTAAGTGCTCCATGACTGAGGCCCATAAATTGCCGGGGATACAGCCCTGAGTGTTATGATGCTTCACTTGTGCTTGTGCTTGATAATAAACAATTATCTTCTCAGACCCACGGCCAAATTCCACACCCACACGTCTTCCCCCACAAGCCTGGAGGAGTCCTTGACCCTGGCTGATGGGCTTTTCAAAAGGTCATGGGCAACAACCCAATTCAATGCTTGGCCTTTGGTTGGACACTCCTCTGAAGGATGTTTGGGGAAATCTGAATATAGACAGGGTATGAGATCAGGGGACTCTGTGAGGCACGATAACGGCTGTGATGGTTACTTTTATATGTCAACTTCACTGGGCCACGGGGTGCCCAGACATTTGCTCAAATATTATTCTGTGTCTGTGACGGTTTCTGGGGTGAGATTAACATTTGAATAGAGTAAAGCACATTGCCCTCTCCCACACTGGAGTGGGCCGTGTCTGATCAGCTGGAGGACGGGATACACTGAAAGGACTGACCCTCCTGCTTCCTGCCTGATTGAAAACACTGGATGGAAATACTGGCTCCTCCTCAGTCTTGAACCTGCTGGCTTTCAGACTGGAACTATACCATCAGCTCTCCTGCATTTGCCAGCTGCAAACCTTGGGATTCTCAATCTCTGTAACTGCATGAGCCAACTCCTTACAATCAGTCTCATTCTATGTATCTACATACATCCTGTTGGTTCTGTTTCTCTAGAGAACCCTGACTGATACAATGGCATTATGATTATGGATGAGTATTACCTTATTTTTTGGAGGTGCATACTGAAATGGTTATGGGTGAAATGTAATGGTGTCTGTAACTTATTTTTAAATACTTCAGATACAAGACAGAGAAGATGTAAATATGTCGTAATGTAAACAGTAGCTAAAGATAGGTGGTAGGCATAAGGGTGTCTGTATACTGCTATAATATACATTATACTATAAATATAATATATACTATATACTATACTATTCCCTCTACTTTTCTGTATATATATGTTTTTTATAATATAAAGTTTAAATAACAAATAAACACACCATGGTGATTTCTTCAACCTGCTCTGGCAAGGGCACTGTTCTCCCTCATAAGCAAAAGGCTGAGGGAAATGAGCAAGTCTCAGAGAAAGCATAGCCTGCCAGAAGCCAGAACCAAATCCATCAAGCACTAAGAATAGGACTGGTCTCTCTTGCCAGAGGGTGGTGGGAATGCTTGAGGGGACTGGGGAGCTAACTGGGCTCTTCACGATGCTTCTTGTTGGTAGTTACATGTTTGTTTCTGTACTCGCTTCTTCAGAATCTACTCGTGCCCAAGACCATGAGCTCCATGAGAGCAAGAGCCTACCTGTCCTAGACACCACTGTGTCCGTGGGGCTCTGGGTAAGCCCTGCCCCATCCCAGGTGCTCAGTGAGTGAATGCATGAGTGGATGAACGTAAGACAAGCCGGTGGGACAGTGAGCGACTGTCTGCACCATGAGACTGCCCAAGGGGGAGAGGTATCCCCTACATGTGTGTCCATTCTGCCTGGAACTGGATTTTATTTCCAGCCCGAACATCCTTTGTTTGCTCATTAATTCAATATTTACTGTGTTCCTCCAAGGGGGCTCAAGAGGCCTGTAAGTTTTCCTTCTCCAATAAAAGCAAACTCTTATTTGTCTTAAATGACCTCATATACCTCACAGTGGTCCCATCCGGGCGCCCCATACATTACTCCACCTCTATGCCCCCCGCCCCCAGAAGCAGTGGCCTGATGTGGTGGTACCCCTCCAGGTCTCCAGAGAAAATACAGGGACTTCCCTGGCATTGACTTGGGGGAGGGGGGGTGGTGAGGACGAGCAAGCATGGCTGGATCTCCTCCAAGGGCCCCTGCGGCTGTGAGGTCTCCTTCAGGAGACATCAGACCCAGCTGTGAGCTGCTCCTCTGCTTTCTCATCCCCTAGAAAGCAAACATTCGAACAATGATATGTTTGGGAATCATTTTTTACTTTAATTAGAAAACAGATTCAAACAGCATCCAACATTAATGAGACTTGCAGAGGGGCTGCTGATAAACAAACTTACTTAATTAAAGTGTGGCTGAGCCCTCTCCCCACCGCTTGGCTGTTGTCCCCAACCTATCAGGGCAAGTCAGTGAGGAGAACACCCCGCCACCACATTCAGCGGGGCCATCCTCCGGATCAGCCCCTGCCGATGGCTCTGCTCTGGGCCAGACACTTACAAGCCTCTTTCTACCCTGACAGTGGACTTCCTTTGCTGTCCGTTTATCCTCGTATTGATTTTGCTATAAACCCACACGGCACTCCCCTCCCAGGCCAGATGGAGAAACCTCCATTGATTATATTGGAAGAAGGTTTGTTGTAAAAAAGCGAAATGTCTAAAACAGTGAAATGAAGTAGGCTTTTTGAGGGTCCATAAATCACCTGGGATAATGCCACAAATGAACAGGGCTTCTTAAACACCCAGAAAATACGACACCATAAAGCAGTTCTGACAAGAAATCACAGCCCCTCTCTCTCTGTAGCTGCTGTTTGAAAAGCACCATCAATAACGGTCACTGCTGTTTGGTAAGCCAAAGAGGGGAGTTGTGTCAGCCACCTTTAGAAAGTTGCCTCAAAGTCACTTTGTCCCAATGGCAACGTGGCATTTTTCGCGCAGTAAATACATCCCAATTACGAGCATGTCATGTTAGCTTTTACAGTTCACTAATCACAAACTTTTTTGTATGTCATTGCCAACCAACGTCTTTCCCTAATCGGAATTTATGGTTCTCTTTGGCCGTTAGTGGAGATCAGGCGGGTCCGAGCAGTGTCACTATTTCAGACCGGGAGGGCGGGGCTTGGGCCCAAGGTCCTTTCCCCCCTTCCCTCCTCTAGTCTAAAGGCCGAGGTTCTGCGTGCCCCAGGGATGGGGGGTGGGGGGCTTCTGCAGGAAACTCTCCTCTGGAGTCCACTCACACCCACAACCCAGACCCCGAGGACCCACATAGGTGCCCTGGCCTGGTTCAGCTTTGAAGACCCACCTACTCAAAAGCCCCAAATCACTCAGGGGACAAAAACACTCAGCAAAGCCTGAGGTCACACACAACTCGACCTGAGACCAGCTTTGGCTCTTCTGAGAGAAACACTGTGCTCACAGGATCCATCATCCCCTGAGTCAGACCAAATGGTCATCAGGGTAGGCTGGCCACAAGCCTACCTTCTCGACCCTTTAGGGCCTGGTGCCACACCCTCCAGCAGACCCCTCACCAGATCAGGTGCTCTGACCCACGTGTCCCGCCACACCAGCTTTCCGCCAGACGCCTTCCCACCCACCGGCCCCCACCGAGCTTTGCAGTTTGGACCCCAAGCCTGTGCTGTGGGGGCTGCTCCCAACGGCTCCAGATCAGCACACTGACCTTAGTTCTGTCCACCAGACCCTCATCCTTCTGTGTTGCCTCTCCAGTTATGTGGCCTCGTGTGCACAGACCAGGGAGTGGGGGGTGCAATCAGTCACCAGGGGCCCTTGCGCCCTGGGGATGGCTGTCACGCTAGGGCGGCAGCCCCCTGATGGAGGCGACCCCTCAGATGCCTGGGCACAGGGCTCAGAGCGGGTGACCCCTCCATCTGGGGGTGGGGGGCTGTGTCAGCCATTCTGCAGACTCTAGCAAATACCAGAGCCACGGCCACCACACCAGGGGCCAGGAACAAGGGGGTCAGAACTGGGTCAAGACCTCAGAGGAGGGGCGCCGGGGTGGCTTAGTCGTTAAGCGTCTGCCTTCGGCTCAGATCATGATCCCAGGGTCCTGGGATCAAGCCCCGCATCGGGCTCCCTGCTCGGCGGAGAGCCTGCCTATCCCTCTCCCACTCCCCCTGCTCGTGTTCCCTCTCTGGCTGTGTCTCTCTCTGTCAAATAAATAAAATCTTAAAAAAAAAAAAAAAAAAGACCTTAGAGGATCCAAGCAGTGATTTCAGATTAAAAACACTACTATACTGGAAGTGTAAGGCAGTCGAACACCATTTTTATTTCCTCCATGTTGACTACCTAGATGCTTTTATGAGCAAATTTTTTTCTTGGTGCTTAGGTGACTTTCTTGGTTCTGCCTCCCCAAAGCGCTACAAACTGGATGGCTTAAAACAACAGAAGTTTGTTCTCTCACAGTCCTGGAGTCCAGAAGTCCAAAATCGAGGTGTTGACAGGGCCAGGCTCCCTCGGAAGGCTCTAGGAGAGAACTCCTTGTCCCTTCCAGCTCCTGTGTCTTTCAGCCGCAGACACTAATCTCTGGCTCCCTCCTCACAAGGCCCTCTCCTCTATGTCTGCACCTTTCTTCCCTCTGATAAGGGCAGTTGCCGTTGGATTTAGGACCAGGGTTGTCCAGATGCTGTCCTCATAAGATCCTTAATTCCATCTGCAAAGATCCTGTTTTCCGAATAAGGTCACATTCACAGGTTCGAGAATAGGAATATGGACATAGCTTCTGGGGGGCACTGCTCAGCCCACTCAGTACCTGGACTTTGGGGGGACCTGAGCCCATGCTGAGCATTCTGGTTGGTGATTTGTTACTGCCCAAGGGTCACCTCCATTTGGCATAACCACCCTTGCCAGAGATACGACCTTCAAATAGTGACCACATTACAGATCTCTCTGAGAGGCCCGTCCTACAAGCAACAGGTATATTCTCTGTGTCCAGCCTGTGTGAGGAGACCAAAGGGGAAGAAACTAGGACTTCTTGGAAAGACAGCTGATTCTAGTTCTAGAGCAGAGAAAGTACAAAGCGAATCTGGAAGGTCTTGGACCAGAAAGCAAGGGCCTGATCAAAGACTTAATGGGGTCATGTTTCAAAGACACAAAGACCTATCTAAAAAGGATCCCACTGGACAGATTTGGGACAAATTTAGCATCAAAAAGAGTAACAGTGGGATACGTGACTGGCTCAGTCGGTAGAACATGCAATTCTTGATCTCAAGGTCAGGAGTTTGAGCCCCATGTTGGGCAGAGAGATTACTAAAAAAAAAGAAGAAGAAGAAAGAAAGAAAAGAAAAGAAGAAGAATGATAATTGTGGAGATTCTAGCACATTTAACAGGGAAAAAAAATCCATGAGTCCACAATGATACTCCCAAAAAGAGGGCCAGGGAAAGAAGAAAGACAAGAAAACAAGAAAAATCTCTCATCAGAGAATGCCAACTAATAAATGTAGAAGGGACGACAGAACTAGAAATGTGGGTCAGTTAAGAATCAGGAAAAGAAGCTAAAACTAGTGGGAATAAGGCTATGGCGGGGAGCAGGGAGGTCACGCAACCTCAGCGGGCACTCCAGAGCCCTTCACCGAGGGAGGGAACAGCGAGCTCACCCTACCGGGAGGCGGCACCTCCCCATGGCGGTTCGGCCCCTTGCGCACACCCCCTGCCTGTGGGTGTGGAAGGTACGTTCGCGGTTACTGTTCCTGACACGTCGACTTGGATCTAGCCCAAAGGAAGTGGTGGGACAAATTCAGACTCTGAGACCTAATGCAGACACACCGTCTAGACTCTGCAGAGAGCCGACTTTCTGACCGCAGAATCTCGCAGCTAAATGCACAGTGAGACTCTGAATTAAATCCATGTTCTTGAGAGACACATGCATCCAGGAGTCAAGTGTCATGAATGTCCCAGCCCTTTTCTGGATGATTTGGCAAAAGCAAATGGTATATCTATATAAAGGGAGTGAAATGGAGTGGGTACGGCAAGCTATTAAAGGAGCACACAGTTCTTCCAACTTTTCTGTGGGGTTAACACCTTCCCCCAAAAAGCGGTGGGGGGGTGCTTAAAAGAAAAGAAAGGACTAGAACATCTGGTTCAAACCCTACATTTGTGGTTTACTTCTTGTGTATTTTTATCAATTTCTTTTGCATCCCTGAGCCTGTCTTCCCTTCTGTGCAATGGGCATGACGTCGTCTCAATCTCCTGAGCTCTTGCACATGAGAGGCTAAGGCCTGTGAAGAATTCAGCACAGTGGCTGGGTGCCTATTGGGTCCTAACTGGCAATGGCTCATGCTGTTAATATTAGCAAGACAACCAGACAGAATCAGGAAGTCCGGGGGGACCGGCCCTCAGGTTGCCCATGGCGGGACAAGTCCATGAGGGCAGGACTGACGGGAGAAGGTTTTGTGGAGGAAGAGGGGTTGGTGCTACCAGCATGGGGGAGAGGGGTCCCGGGAGGGATTTCCAACAGCCACTGCCCCTGTCTGATCAGCCTGTGAGCTTGTTGTGCGTGGCAGAGGAGATCCATGTGCACCACCAAGGCTGAGGCTACGCCGGGGAAAAGTGAGTGGAACTGGGGACTCTGTCTGGAACCAGTAACTGAAGCAGGAGGAAGGAGCCAGGGTATGGGCTTCATTGGAGGTAGGGTCCAGATAGGTCTGTAGCCAGAGTTGGGGCACATCCTGGGGTCGGGTGCAGGCAGGGGCCAGTCAGTGATTAGAGCTTGGACCCAGGGGCGCCTGGGTGGCTCAGTTGGTTGGGCGATGCCTTCATCTCAGGTCATGATCCTGGAGTCCCTGGATCGAGTCCCACATCAGGCTTCCTGCTCAGCAGGGAGTCTGCTTCTCCCTCTGACCCTCCTCCCTCTCATGCTCTCTGTCTCTCATTCTCTCTCTCGCAAATAAATAAAATCTTAAAAAAAAAAAAAAAAAAAGAGCTGGGACCCAGATACGTTCTGGAGCAGAGCCAGGGTCACGGGCTTACAGCAGGCATGCACTCACAGTCTTCACCTCCCTGCATGGCACTGGGCCGCAGCGAGCAGGGCTTTTTTGACTCAACCACCCCTGGCTCGCTCCAGCCCTTCTTTTTAAAGTTGGTTGTTTTTTTTTTTCTTTAAGATTTTATTTATGTATTTGTCAGAGAGAGAGACAGCAGGAGAGAGCACACAAGCAGGGGGAGCGGCAGAAGGAGAGGGAGAAGCAGGCTCCCCGCTGAGCAAGGAGCCTGATGTGAGACTCGATCCCAGGACCCTGAGATCATGACCTGAGCCAAAGGCGGATGCTTAACCGACTGAGCCACCCAGGCGCCCCTCGCTCCAGCCCTTCTGACAGGGCCACAAAACTCCTCCAGGAGTGACGGGTGTTCCCTACCAGACCTACACGTTCAGGCATCTCCTTGGGGAGTGAGGAGTATTGGTTATCTCTCGTCTCTGAGGCAGAGAAATTACTCTTTGCAGCATGGTTTTCCTTAAAAGGGCAGAAAGCACAAGTCCCGTTCTGGGCCAGGAAAGAAGGGACTGAGGAGCTTGGGGCTGGAGCCCATGTGCAGCAGCTCCCGCCCCCCATCCTTTCCTCCTGGGGCCACCTCACCTCATCTCGGCTTTTCCCCTCCTCTGTCCTCTTGGGCACAGGCTCTCCCCTCCACCCCAGCGGGGCATGGAGACAGCCATCTGTCCCTCTTTAGCTTCTGAGAGGCTCAGGTGCAGACAGTGTGGGGTCTCGGCCAGAAGGGACACTAGGGGAAGAGTGGGCTGGCTGTCTTTAAGTGCTGTTTTCTCTCCCTCTTTCAATATTATCTCAGGGCTGGTGACTGGTTCTGCCATGTTCAGCCCTCAGGGCATGCAGAGCTCTTGCTTTTGGTAATTACCCCAATCTTCCCAGCCTCAGACGAAGGGAGCTGTAGCTCTGTGCAATGGGCTTGGGATGGTTGATCATTTGTGACTTGTATTAATATTTACAACAATAACATTTTTCATGGGTAAAGTTTGGGGGTTTTTTCTCATTGCAGGAAATGAAATGTAAATTAATAACTGTAAGGATTATAACATAATGGAATAGGATATAAATGATGAAGAATTAATGAATTAAGTGACTTCAAAGCATGGAGGGAAAATGTCCTTCAAAATCAAACATGTAGGGGCGCCTGGGTAGCTTTAGCTCAGGGCATGATTCCAGGGTCCTGGGATTGAGCCCCGTGTCAGGCTCCCTGCAGGGAGCCTGCATGTCCCTCTCCCTCTACCTACCTGCCGCTCCCCCTGCTTGTGCTCACTCTCTCTCTCTCTCTCTCTCTGTCTCAAATAAATAAAACCTTTAAAATAAATAAATAAATAAATAAATAAAGTGAACATGTAGATAGAGCAAGAGATTACCAATAAGGGGAGGGAGCTGCAAGGGCCCAGGCCTGGACTGGGTCCTCCCAGGGGCTGGTCCCTTTCAACTCTTGCTCCAACTCAGTGGTTCTCCACTCTCCACCCACGTGCTGCAGCCAAAACAAAACCCAAAACAACAGGAGTCCTCCTTGACTCTATCTCCCCCACCCCAACCCTTCAAGTCAATATATGAGGACTCTTGAAGATTTCTACTTCTCTTGAATCCATTGTCCTGCCTCTTCCTGAGTTCAGGAGCTCACCTGCCCGGGAGCCCCTCCAGCTCACCTCTGCCCCAGCCCTCGGGGTGGAAACTACAGGTATGGTCCTGTCATCTGCCTGTCTACAACTAAATAAATAAAGCAAATAATAATAAACATTGTAAAATGAAAAAAGACTTGAGTCAATAATAAATACAGTGATAATTTTTTAAAAATAATTTAAAAACAAAGCAAATCATAAACCACCAAACAAACCAAAAATCCCCTTCAGTGATTCTACATGGCTTTCTCCTCAGCCTCCTATTGCTCAGCCCCACATGCAGGTGTCTACTGTAGGATGTCCCTATGGAATGAGGACGCAGTGCCACATGGAACAGGTATTCAACTTGGGGGAGGGGAGAGCCTCAAATTGGCAGGGGAGTCCTAAATGTGAGACAGGAGTCCATCAACACCCTAAAGGAGAACACAGGCAGCAACCTCTTCGACCTCAGCTGCAGCAACTTCTTCCTAGAAACATTGCCAAAGGCAAGGGCAGCAAGGGCAAAAATGAACTATTGGGACCTCATCAAGATAAAAAGCTTTTGCACAGCAAAAGAAACAGTCAACAAAACCAAAAGACAACCGACAGAATGGGAGAAGATATTTGCAAATGACATATCAGATAAATGGCTAGTATCCAAAATCTATAAAGAAGTTATCAAACTCAACACCCAAAGAACAAATGATCCAATCAAGAAATGGGCCGAAGACATGAACAGACATTTTTCCAAAGAAGACATCCAAATGGCCAACAGACACATGAAAAAGTGCTCAACATCGCTCGGCATCAGGGAAATCCAAATCAAAACCTCAATGAGATATCACCTCACACCAGTCAGAATGGCTAAAATTAACAAGTCAGGAAATGACAGATGTTGGCAGGGTTGCAGAGAAAGGGGAACCATCCTACACTGTTGGTGGGAATGCAAGCTGGTGCAGCCACTCTGGAAAACAGGATGGAGGTTCTTCAAAAAGTTGAAAATAGAGCTACCCTATGATCCAGCAATTGCACTACTGGGTATTTACCCCAAAGATACAAATGTAGGGATCCGAAGGGGTACGTGCACCCCGATGTTTATAGCAGCAATGTCCACAATAGCCAAACTGTGGAAAGAGCCAAGATGTCCATCGACAGATGAATGGATAAAGATGTGGTATATATACACAATGGAATATTATGCAGCCATCAAAAGGAATGAGATCTTGCCATTTGCAATGATGTGGATGGAACTGGAGGGTATTATGCTGAGCGAAATAAGTCAAACAGAGAAAGACATGTATCATATGACCTCACTGATATGAGGAATTCTTAATCGCAGGAAACAAACTGAGGGTTGCTGGAGTGGTGGGGGCTGGGAGGGATGGGGTGGCTGGGTGATAGACACTGGGGAGGGTATGTGCTATGGTGAGTGCTGTGAAGTGTGCAAGACTGTTGAATCATAGATCTGCACCTCTGAAGCAAATAATACATTATATGTTAAAAAAAAAAAAGAAGAAGAAGAAGATAGCAGGAGGGGAAGAAGGAAGGGGGGGAAATCGGAGGGGGAGACGAACCATGAGAGACTATGGACTCTGGAAAACAAACTGAGGGTTCTAGAGGGGAGGGGGGTGGGAGGATGGGTTAGCCTGGTGATGGGTATTAAAGAGGGCACGTTCTGCATGGAGCACTGGGTGTTATATGCAAACAATGAATCATGGAACACTACATCTAAAACTAATGATGCAATGTATGGTGATTAACATAATTTAAAAAAAAAGTGGCAGGGGAGGGCTGGTTCTCCAGGAGGATGGTATCACAATAGGGGCACACCACTGCTTTGGTCAGAACTCTTTCGGTTGCAAGTGACAGAAATCCAGTTCAAACTGACTTAAGCAAAACTGGGAAACTACAACTCTAGGGTTTTCAGGCGTGGCTGGATCCAGGGCAGATATCAGAGCTGCGTCTCCCTGGAAAACCAGGGCTGCGTGACCCGGAGCAGATAGACCTCCTCCATTGGCCAGCCACACCTTCCGGTCACCTCAGACAGCTCACACTGCTATCCCAGAATACCACAGACTGGGTGGCTTAAGCAGCAGACATTTCTCACCATTCTGAAAGCTGAAAGTCTGCGATCAGAGTGCCGGCGTGTTTGGGGTCTGGCGAAGGCTTTCTTCCCAGCTTACCGATGGCCTCCTTATCCCTCTGCCCTCACATGGTGGACAGAGGAAGGAATGCCATCTCTTCCTCTTCTTATAAGGGCACTAATCTTCTTGTAGGGGCCCCACCCTCATGGCTTCATCTCAACCTAATTACCTCCCAAAGGTCCCACCTCCAAATACCATCATATTGCAGGGTAGAGCTTCAAGATATGAGTTTAGGGGAAACACAAACACTTGGTCCATAACACCCAACCTGAAAACACCAAATGGTGGTGAAGGTGCTTTCAAAACTCGAACGTTCCAGGCTCACACGGACGGCAGAAGAGACGGGCTCTGTGTTTGCTTGCATCAGGCTGGGGCATGTGCTGGCTCCCACCCAGGCCCTGACACTCTCTTGATGTGTTGTCAGCGGCTCATCTCTAGCCTTAGCAGCCTGTTTACAATCATTCGGCCCTAGGATGCCCCACTGGCCCTTCCTGGCCCCACAGGCTGGCCCCGTCGTCCAGCCAAGCACTCCACAATGCAGCCCACAGCCCGTAGTCCGTGAGGCCCGGGTCTGGACATATGTTTGGAGACAGAGTGACGCTGTTTCCACATTGAAGCAGATGCTCCTGTGGCCCAGGGAGGCCCACTCAGGCCATAAATCCTGGCCGGATGGCGTCCCCCTCTCTGAGGCCAGAGAAGCCTCACACGGGGAGCCACAGAGCCGCGTGGGTAGGTGCCAGGCTGGGCAGATTGCCCCCCAGCGCCTCCTCACCCTGCAGCCTGAGCAGATGAGCCCTTACAAACATGGACTCCGTTTTCATACAAATGCCTGTGGTCGTGGCAAATACACGACTGGGAGACAGAAATGTGACATAAAAGCCAAGTCCATTCCGTGGAAGATGCAACCTGGTGTTCTGGGGGCTTCGGAGAGCCGTGTTAGCCACCTGTCAGAAATGGTGTGGAAACCAGATGGAGCTCTTTGGAGAAGCATCAAACAAGTTTGAGATGAATCTGCACGGAGAGGAGTAATGCAGTCAGGCCCAGGGAGCCGCGGGTTGGGGTGGGCAGCGCAGTTCAGGAGAAGCAAATAGTTAACGACAGACTGCGCCACCGGACTCCAGGAGGAAGGCAGCTGCCGCCGGGGGTCGGCTCTTTCCCTCCCCTGCCCATGGTCCCAGCTCCGCCGGAGGCCCCCGCCTCCCTGGGGAGTGGGGCAGCCCTTCCCGAGAGGCCCACCAAGGACAAGAGCCCAGGAGGACTGGCCTGGTCTGGGGCCCCTCTGCCCTCCACGTGATCCTCTGAAAAGGGCAGTATGCCCTTCAGTGTGTATTTATTAGCAGAAATGAAAGGAAAGAGGAGGGAGGGAGGGAGGCCTCTGCAGCCTCAAATCACAGGGAAACACAGCGTTCAAGGTGAAACGGGCCCCTTAGTGCAGGACTTGTCAGAATTTCTGCTAGATGTGTGTGACATATTCCCTTATATCCTCTGTGAGTCAGACCCGAGTCTGCAGCTCCACCAAGCTTCTGGAGGGCCTGCAGTTCTTTAGAACACATTTTGGAAACTACGAGATGAGCCAGTTGTTTTCTGTTTCAATGTCAAAATTAGCAAGTACCGTTTTCACACTCCCCACCGACCCCAGCTACCAGGCACGGACGCCAGGAGGGAGAGCGGGGGTCCTGCCCCAGACCCTGTCATTCCCCACCATGCAAACTTCAGCTTCCCCATCAGTAACACGGTGATCATGATGCCCTCTCTCTCCACGCTGTGCCAAGGGAAGTACTTTGAAGAAGTGGAAGGCACCGTAAGCATACAGTATTGGTTATTGTCGTTTTCATTCAAAGACAAGGGTTTGTGCCCTCCCCGTCCCCTTCTCCTCCCCTTCCACATGGATGTGAGCTCACAGTGTGTATCTCTGTAAAGCAACAATCTTTTTCTAATGTATGGGTTTGATAAAGGTTTTCTGAGCACCCACTCTGTGCCAGGCACATTCTAGGCACTGGGGATACAGCCTGGCCTCCTGGAACCTACAGTTCAGAGTAGCCAGACGTCCTAAACAGCCATACATGGAAGGAAATGGGGGGATTGGGGCCAATAACATCTGAAAGCTGAACAGGATGAAGGATCTTCAAACAACGACCAATCACAAAAGAAAGAAGGGGATGATGAGAACTCTTACCCTGTGCCACATCATCCAAGTTTTGGGATGTCTTCGGCAAGAGGAAAGTTCTGCCCCCACTTGAACACTCACTCTGGCCGAAGCTGGTCTCGGCCCAGGTTTACTACCTGGTCGGTACAAATAATGAGGGCTTCCCTCCCCAGCTAGCAGTTCCCCTGGAGAGTGAGAAGAAAGAACAGGAGAATCAGGTAGTTCTCCCATTCAACTGTGACCCTGAGGTAACTACTTTTACTTTCTGGCTAAAAGACAAAAAAAGGCAGGGGGTGGGGCAGTAGAGAGTGAAACAGAGTCCCTTGTACTGATAAACAGACGTAAAATTCTAATCAGAAACTTTTTTTTTACAGATTTATTTATTTATTTTAGAGAGAGAGATGTGCACGAGGATGGGGGTGCAGAGGGAGAGGGAGAGTCTTAAGCAGACTCCACACTGAGCGGGGAGCCCAACAGCAGGGCTCAATCCCACGACCCTGAGATCAGGACCCTGAGATCGTGACCTGAACCGAAACCGAGAGTCAGACTCTTAACCGACTGTGCCCCACAGGAGCACCTCTGGTCAGAAACTTTTTAAGGTGATTGAAAAAAATTCCTTTTTACTCTCAGGTATGGACACACCAAGTCTCATCTCAGTACTGATCCCATCACAAACCAAACTCCTCTCCCAGACCAGTCCTTGGACATCAGATGTGCACCACAGGCCCAGGTGGGTCAGAAAGTCTGCGGAGACGGAAGACCCCCAGGAGGGTACAGTAGGATTGCCAAGAGGGCGAGCTCAGGCGCCATGTTCTAAACACACTTCCTTCCTCTCTTATGGACATCTTCCCAGCCTCCAGGAATGGGAGTGCCTCAGGGGGGCCAGCACCCCCAATTCACCCTTGATATCAGCATCCTAGAGCTGCCAGGACCAACGACCACAAATAGGGTGGCTTAAAACAAGCGGAATTTGTTCTCTCACTCTTCTGGAGGCTAGACGTCCAAAACTGAGGTATTGGCAGGGCCACGCTCAGTCCAAAGTTCCTAGGGGAGGAGCCTTCCTTGTCTCGCCCTAGCTTCTGGCGCTTGCCCGCAATCCTTGGCCCTCCTTGGTTCACCAGTCTTTGGCTTCAGGGCCCACCCTAATCCAGTATTACTTCATCTTAACTAATTCCATCTGCTGATTACTTCTAAATAACATCACATCTGAAGTACCAGGGGTTAGGACTTGAACATATCCTTTGGTGGGGAGCACAGTTCAACCCACAACACTACCCATGCACTCTGCTTTTTCTTCATCAGCACCTCAGGCTTTGGCAGGAAGAAAATTCTGGAAAAGTGGCCCAGAAGATTTGCAGGATCCTGGGGTTTGGGGAGAGCCCAGGGTGTGTGATGACCCCCACAGTCTGGATCTCTCTCTGAGCATCTGTGGAAGAGGCTGTGGAGGTCTGGGGTGTTCTCGCTTCTGGGAGTAGCTCGGGCGGGGCCTTGGGCTCCCAAAGCTCCTCTGGCCACAGTGACCCCCTCGCCCAGAGGAATGTTTCCAGAGGCTCAGAGCCCGACAGTGAGTCACCGCAGGTCCCCCACTGGAAAGCGTGACGTTCCTGCTCCAGTGGCATTTTCAAGTTTCCTTCTCGCAGCTTCAGATGTGGTAGGTGGAGGTGGACAGCAGCTTTGAGCGAAACGAATGCAGAGGAAGTGTCAGGCTCAACAGTCCTGAATTGGGAGCGTTCTCAACACCCACCGGAAAGATGGGGCGTGTGAAACACCACAGAGAAAATGAAGCAGGCGGGGCCGGGTGGGCACGGGAGCCAGCCTGCTATGGACCATCTGATCTGCATTCAACTCAGAGCCCCTCTCTGCACTACACTGGGGGGGCAGAGGGGGGGCTTTGTTGGTCTTGTTTTTAAGTTCCAGCAATGCCATCTACTCACTCTGTGGCCTTGGGCAATTAATTGGCCTCTGTGCCTCAGTTTCCTCATCTGTCAACTGGGGGCAAGAAAAGTGTCCACCTTCCAAGGTTGTGGGGGGAGGCTAAGGAATGCGCCCAGAATGGTTTTCCATTCGCCCCCCATTTCTGCCTCCTGTCTCTTTCCCTTCAAAGTCTCCAGAGCTCTGCACAGTTTAGGCATAGCTAGCTTCCAGTTTAGTGAGCTAGAAGGAAGTGGGGTGAAGTGGGATGAAAAGAGCTCAGGAATGCCAGACGAGAGGGATTCCTGCTTGTCACACCAGCCCCAATGAAGGGAAACCTTTTGGCCGCTAACAAAACAAAACAAAAACAAAAAAACAAAGTTATGCGGAAGGTTTCTGGAAATGGGCATGCGCCTCTGGCATTAGAACTCTAGGTCAGGAGACCCCTCTTTACTCCCAGGCGGAGGTCTTTGCATAGTGACACTTGACAAACCGGTTGATCGGCGACATCCATAATGATTCATGTGCCAGGATATTTACTGCAGCATTAGTAATAATAGCAAAAACACTGGAAACAACCCAAATAACCCAAAATAGGAGAAATGGTTCTGTGATTACAGATCCACGGAGTGGAGTACCAAGCAGCTGTTAAATCAAAGGAAGCAAGCGAAACTCTCCCCATGGAATCCCCGTCCTGGGAACTGGACGTCCCCACATCTAAATATGCAGGAAGTACGACTGGGAGGAAAGACACAAAATGGCAACAGCGCTTACCTCTGGGTGGTGTGGTTCTGGGCGAGGCTGGTTGTCTTTGTGCTTTTCCACATTTTCCAAATTTTCTAAGACAAACTACCTTTTTAAAAAATGAGCATGCCACTCCCCAAAGTTGATGAGAAACCCAGCATCTGTTAGGTTTTAGAAAGGTCTCTTTCGGGGCGCCTGAGTGGCTCAGTCGGTTAAGCGTCTGCCTTCGGCTCAGGTCATGAACCTGGAGTACTGAGATCAAGCCCCGCATCAGGCTCCCTGCTCAGCAGGGAGTCTGCTTCTCCCTCTGTCTCCCGGCCCTCGTTGTCACTCTCTCTCTGTCTCAAATAAATAAATAAAATATTAAAAAAAAAAAAGAAAGGTCTCTTTCTCTTGCTAGAGTCATGTAATATTCTTGGGTGCTGTACAGAGCAGAATATTCAGGAAGAGGGGCGCCTGGGTGGCTCAGTCGGTTGAACGACCAACTCTTGATTTCGGTTCAGGTCATGATTTCAGGGTCTTGAGATGGAGCCCGGTGTCAGGCTCTGCACTCAGTGTGGAGTCTGCTGGGGATTCTCTCCCTCTGTTCCTCCCCTGCTCATGCTCTCTCACTCTCTTTCTCTCTCTAAAATAAAAATAAAATAAAATCTTTTTAAACAGCAGCCCATGAAAATAAATTTTAAAAATTTTTAATAAGAAATAGAATTAAATAAATAAAAACAGCACAGGCTATTCTTTGGATGCCTGGGTGGCTCAGTCGGTTAAGTGTCTTGTCTTCAGCTCAGGTCATGATTCCAGGGTCCTGGGATTGAGTCCCACATCGGGCTCCCTGCTCTCTCTGCCTGCTGCTGCCCCGGCTTGTGTGCTCTCTCTCTGACAAATAAATAAAATCTTAAAAAAAAAAAAAATATTCAGGAAGGATCCTAACATCTTTGGTCTTCCCTGGTCATTCCAATTTGGCATCAAGGGTGGACCTCTGCCAAACCAATCAGCCATTCTCCCTGGGGTCCTGAGAGTTCCTGGGGAGTACCTAGGCCTGGGGCACTGGTCTCTGTTGCTTGAGAAACCTGCAAACCAAGCCACCAGCCCCTTCCCAGGTTTAGAAAAAGTGCCCCAAGTTTTTCAGTGAGAACAAAACAGATTCATATCCTAAGAAACTGCATCATGTGTTTTTAAACCCAACTGAGGAAGATATAACAGGGACAATGAGCCACGGCAGTGACGATGCTCCAGTGGCTGTGGAGTGGGAAAAGGTCTGGGGAGGGCAGGAGAGTCTTAGCGTGCGCTCCAGGAAGCAGGCGTGGGTCTTCGCATCTGGCAGAGGGCACGAGCGAGCAGGGAGGCGTGCGGTGGGGTGTGTGGAGGGTGCTAGGGTGAGGGGCACACTGGGAGGAGCTGACATGTCAGAGTCAAATGTGGAGACAACAATCCTGATCACAGGGCAGAACCATTGACACGTGGAATGTGTGACCCTGGGGCCACATCTGGCCCCTGGCCTCCCCAAGGCCATCCTGTGAGCCTGGATGGAGAGTTTCAGGCCGGGAGAAGCAGAGCGGGGCTGAGGACACTCTGTGGGGTTTCCTGACTCTCAGGAGCCTGAGCCTGTACCTTCCAGGGTCAGCCGCCCTCCTCGTGGCTGGGCTCCTAGCCTTAGGACACCTGACCCAAGGATACCCCAACATATGTGCTCTCCATCAGACCGGAAACACGGGGCTATCTGGAAATAAGTTTGACGTGGTTTCATTACAGCAGGGGCAACCTCAAGAAGTACCTATAGGAACATGCCAGCAAGAGGAGAACTTCCGTTTGTCTTCCTGGGTGAACTCCAGGGCGACCTCCTGGGCCCAGGCAGCCTCCCACGAGCCCCTCCCAGGCTCCCACTGAGCTGCCCGAACACATTGCTGTCTGCTCAGTCTTGGCCTGAGTCCCTCACCCTGCACTTGAGGCAGGAGCTAGAGCTCAGGCCTAATATTACATACAAGACAATCACATCCTCCCATGGGAGCCGGGGGCCACCTCATCCTCTTGACACTATAAAGCTTGCCTCTCGAAAACCCTGGATGCGTCCTCTGTTCTCACATGCAATCCCCGCGTGGCTCTGCAAGGCATGCTGCATCTTCCTTCCCCAGGCTTTGTGTCTGTATGACTTATAAATGGCTGTCCAGGGTCAGGTGTTATGTGTGTGGCCATCATCCTAGGGCAGGAACCCTGCCCTCACCAATGGGGTCAATAAGAGGCAATGAAAACATACTGGGTTCTATCAAGGGGGAGGCTGGTGGCCTGGGTAGAGCTAGACCCAAGAGGAGAGACACCAAGCAACTATGTGCTGGGCAGGACCGGGCCTGGGGCTCCCCCAGCCAGGGCCCTATCCCTGAGAAAGGCCCCCTCAGCCAGGCTGCCCACGGCCAGCAGGTCGGTCTGGACCACTGCCACTTTTCTAGGCCTTTGGTAAATGAAAGGCCGAAGACATGCCAAGACAGAGCCATAAAACCTCTGGCATGTCTTAAATGCTTACCTTTAACAAATTACTGCTTTTAACATTAAAACCTCACTTGGAATAATTCCTGAAGTCTGAATGTGAAGAGGTGATGGTGAATGTGAGGCTTAGGCCAGAGGGCTCCTGCCCTGGCGCCAGGCTGGGCCCTGCCTTGCCAGGAGCGGCACTGGGGCCACGCGGGCCTGACCGGGGTCTGTCCCAGTGACCGTGAGGTCAGGGCACCTCTCCCTGGCGTCCATCTCCCCACCAACCTCCTCTCTGCCACGGGAGCCCTGTAAGCTGTGGAGACCTCTGGCCCTGGGGGTCCCCACTGTTCGCTGATGGCTGATCGTCTTTCTTGCCCCTGGGACTTGCTGGGTCGTGGCTGGCCCAGGGGTGCTGGACTGCTAGCTCTCTAGCAGACGATCTACCATGTCATCGTGCTGTCAGTGTGGTCAGCAAAGTCCCCCTCAGCATCTTCCCCGTGGCCTCACCTCTGCATCCCCTGACACACCCGGAGTTCGCACACCCCCTCCTGAGCCTGGACAGCCTACACGGCAGGGGTGCCCCTCCCCAGGAGGGCTTATCACCCCTCCCCCCAACACACACACACAGCCTGCCTTGTAGGGATCAGGCGGTTTCCCTGGCTGCCCCCCCCAGACCACTTGGGTGACAGACACAATGGCAGGAGCCAATGGTACATCCACTGCCCCTGCTGCCACCACATCCCCTTGCTGGCCAAGACCTCCCCCCGGCCCTCCCAGATCTGTGTCCCCAGCACTTGCTGGCCTCAGTGAGCGCCAGCTGGCCCTTCCATTTACTTCCGCTGCACTCAGCTTGTAAGGCGGCCAGATGTTTCCAGGGAGGTGGAGAGAGGTCTGAGCTGTTGGGGTACGGATGCTTCCGGTTCTAGAGAAGCGTGAGCTCGGTAGACACTCTGTCGGCCCACTCACCGCACGCCCACCGAGTGCCAGCCCTGTGCTAGGAGCTGGCGATTCAGGGAGGGGTGAGCCCCGTACTGCCCCGTCTGCAGAGAGCTGGCCGTCTCGCCAAGGCGGCAAACATTCAGCCGAGAGCACACCGAGCACTTAGCCACTACCGGAATCTGAGGTACCCAGGAAAGACAGAGCGCCCCGCAAGCACGCCCCAGGGGCCCCGCCCTCGGCCAGGGCAGGGGTGCAGCAGGCAGGGAAAGAATTTCGGTTGGGACATGGAGGGAGCAAGGAGAGGAGAGGGCTCCGGGCAGCGAGGGGGCGCTGTGTGGAGCCTGGGCTTGTTGCTTGTGAGGTCCCCAAAGAAGGCACCTGTGGCCACGGTGTGGGAAGCACGACGGGGAGTGGGGGCTCTGAGAAGAGACTGGAGCCAGAACCCGCCCCCAGACCTGAGATGCAGTCCACTTCCCGGGACTGAACTGCTCAGGTGAATCCTCTGGGCAGGCCCCAGGCCTGAGGCTGGAAGCTGGCTGCCCCCCACACGGCCCCCACTGTGGCCTTTGCTGTCTCATGGTCTCTGAGAAGTCAGTCAGACAGAGAACCCCAAGGTGTCTCTCTGATCAGACAGGGATGCGGGGCGAGGGAGGCCTGCTCCTCGCACATTCCCACCCCACTCCTTCAGGCCAGTCCGTGAGAGAGGCTCAGGATGTGGGGGGCAGAGGACCCAGAGGCAGGGCTGACCGGGCTCACCTCAGAGCCTCCGCCCCGCCCCACAGTGCTGCCACCACTAGTCACACCCCAGATGGTACTTACTTACAGCTCTGCCACCGGGTAATTAAGCTCCCAGGGTGCTATATTTAAGTTTTGTCAACACGGCTATTTATAAAATGCTGCTTCTCAGGCGTGGATGAGAAGCTCAGGGGGAGCAAGGCGGGGGGGGCAGCACTCCTCCAGAATGCTAGAGCCTCTAGAGCCCCGGGCTCGGGGCCGCAGAGGCCGGTGGGAACGTGGACGGTCACCAAGGGGGACGTGGCCCAAGGACACAGGACCGGCATCTTGACCGCAAGGAAGCAGCTATGCATGCTGAGACTGGCCTTCAGTCACCCTGTTCTCTGCCCCGGGTCCCCCTCATCCCCGCCCATCCCCAGGTGTAAAAGTCCCCCCACCCTTCCCCATCTGGCTCCGATGGCCCCTGCTTCCTCCAAGCTTCCTTTTGGTTTCTGCCCCTCCTCCCCTTGATGTCACACGGCTCTGCAGCTGGCTCTGTTTCTGACTTAAAGAAGGTCCTCTGTTCACAGACACAAATGGGTAGCAGCTTTGTTTTTAATTTTCCTCGCACTCCTCCCTGCAAACACACTGTACTGCCTCTCCTTTCCCACCGCCTGGAGCCATCTCGGGCAAATCCGTAACTCTGGGGGTCACTTCTCACTGTAAGGATGATCTCATTTGGGGGGGATAAAAAAAGTCCTATCCAGGCCCATTTCAATCAGAACTTTATACAACGGTGTGAATATACCTGACGCTACTCAACTGAACACTTAAAAATGGTCACAATGGCAAATTTTGCATTTCATCCCAATTAAAAATAATTTTTTTAAACCTTTACTCTCACAACCAACTTTGGCCTTTTTGTACCCCCAAGCTCAGGCCTGTGCCCCCAGCTCGGGGACCGGTGGCCGAGGCATGTTATGTCACTATGTGAGGAGGAAGTAGTTGTAATAGAATTCTCCAGAGAAGGGGCACCTGGGTGGCTCAGTTGGTTAGGCGACTGCCTTCGGCTCAGGTCATGATCCTGGAGTCCCGGGATCGAGTCCCGCATCGGGCTCCCTGCTCAGCGGGGAGTCTGCTTCTCCCTCTCCCACTCCCCCTGCTTGTGTTCCCTCTCCCGCTGTGTCTCTCTCTGTCAAACAAATAAATAAAATCTTTAAAAAAAAAAAAAGAGGGCACCTGGGTGGCTCAGTTGGTTAAGCGACTGCCTTCAGCTCAGGTCATGATCCTGGAGTCCCGGGATCGAGTCCCGCATCGGGCTCCCTGCTCGGCAGGGAGTCTGCTTCTCCCTCTGACCCTCCCCCCTCTCATCCTCTCTCTATCTCATTCTCTCTCTCAAATAAAAAAATAAAATCTTAAAAAAAAAAAAGAATTCTCCAGAAAAACAGAACCAATAGAAGAGAGAGAGAGAGAGAGAGAGACAGAGAGAGAGATAGCTATAGAGAGAGGTTTATGATAAGGAATTTATCTTAATAAGTAACATGAGTATGGAGTCTGGCAAATCCAAAATCCGTAGAGCTGACATCCCAGTTCGAAGGTCATCAGGTGGGAGAATTCTCTTACTCAGGGGAAGCCAGGCCTTGTTCCAATCAGGCCTGCAAAGGACTAGACAAGGCCCATCGACATTAGGGAGGGCATTCTGCTTTACTCAGTGTACCGATTCAAATGTTTCTCTTACCTGAACGTACCCTCATGGAAACCCAGAATAATGTTTGACCCGAGATCTGGGCACCCATGGCCCCGCCAAGCGGACACACAAACGTAACCACCCCCGTGTAAAGAGCAGAGACAGTAGGAGCAAGTCAGGAGGCCCAGGTACCGCCCTGCCTCTTGCCCTCACTCCGGGCTGACCTCTCCGGGCCTCAGCCCCCACATCGCCCGAGGTAAGAGGAGGCCTCTGGACGCCTCCGTCGGCTGTGAAGTGCTCTAGAGCTATGGGGTGTGGCAGTGGTGGTGGTGATCCCTTTAGCTGCTCTTGGTAGATGACCTGAAGGTCGCCACACACAGCTGGAGTGGGGGTGGGATCTTTGCCAGATACCTTCCCGGCCTGTTGATTTCCGGAGGGGATTTATGGGCCCAGGGAGTCATTATTTCAGGGTGACTTATCAAAAAAAAAAAAAAAAGTGCCTGCGGCCTCATCATAAGCACTTATCCCACAGGAAAGGTGTTTTCGAAACACAACAGACATCAATAATGATGTTCACCGAGTTGTAAATCTTCTAAGTCTGCCTTCCCTTCCTGGGGACTAACGCACTTGATTTGGTTCTCCAGGAACTCAGAAGTTTCCAAATAGATAACAGAATCCCAAAGTCCATTAAGCAAGGTAATTTACAACAGTGGCAGGCCAAATTCGGGGAAATACATTAGAGCATTTTCCCATTTGGCTTGCAGGAAAGACATTATTCTAAGCACACACACAACGAACGCTGTTGGGTGACAATGAGGACATCGGCGAGCTCCCTTAATGAGTTTATTCATCCCCTTAACCACACAATGTGTTAATTTTGAGTAAAAGTTGTACCACCAGATAAGATTCTCAAAGCCCTGACGTGGACTCGTGGGACGTCATTTCTGGCCCATTAAACAGGCATCACTGGACATTGTAACAAGGTGAAGAGGGGGGAAATGTCAACTTCCTTTAGAGCCCTGCCTCAGGCCTCAAGCTATTGCTCATCAAAGGTGTGAGGTGGAAAAGCAATTCTAAACGGTACTGCAGAAGCCTTCAGACGCCTCACAGAGCGCTCTGGGAGAGGGAGGAAATATAAATTGTTATTTGTGAAATTGCTACATTTTTCTCATTTTTCATGTTTTAAATGACAACCGAAAGTTTGGTTTCCTTCTCTGAGGCTTTGTCCAGGGGGCGCTGTCATCCGACCTGCTTTTCCCGGTGTGGTCAAGAAAGGAGACTCCCGGGCGCCTGGGTGGCTCAGTTGGTTAAGCGGCTGCCTTCGGCTCAGGTCATGATCCTGGAGTCCCGGGATCGAGTCCCGCATCGGGCTCCCTGCTCAGCGGGGGGTCTGCTTCTCCCTCTGACCCTCCTCCCTCTCATGCTCTCTGTCTCTCATTCTCTGTCTCAAATAAATAAATAAAATCTTTAAAAAAAAGAAAGGAGGCTCCCACTGAGAGAAAAAGAAAGAATTCCAGAAGCTCTCCTGTGGCCCAACTATGGAGCACCCCAAAGAGATAGAAGAGAAACTAATTTGTAATTCAGCACTTATTGAGCTCCTATGGTATGTCTTTGTCACAAGGAACTTGAACTGACTTAAGCAAAACAATGAATTTGTCGGTAACTGGGATCCATCCTCCCAACCAGTACAGTAAACTCTTCCTTCGCCTGTTGGCTCGGTGTCATAAGAAGCCCAAAGTGGCCCGGTGGCAGTCTCAGCTTCCAGTTCCATGGTGTCATTTTTTTGTTTCCTGGTGGGAGCATTCCTCCCTCAGAAATCAAGCTGAGCCCAAAGTTGCAGAGCCATGAGGAAAAAATCATTTCAGCAGATTATTGGGTAGAGTAATGAAAGGAACTGCTCCCACCTTCACCCTCTTAACTCCCAGATCCCTGTATTCTGGCACCAGGATCGGTCCTTGACTCAAATTATATACTGCATCCAAAAAGATGGATCCCCGTTCTTTCAGGATGTTATCTCCCAAATGGTGCCATACATAAATATTCAAAAGGCCATGCTACTGTTATATTGAGTTAAATCGTTGAAATTGCCAATTTTATAAGTCAAAAACAATTGAATAGTGGCAATTCCACATAGTTCAACCTATTATCAGGCCAGCTACTTCAGGGTAATGGGGCACATGACAAGACCAGTGAATTCCACGGGCATGCACCCATCGCTATGCTGCTTCTACAGTGAAATGAGCTCCTTACTGGGAAGCAATGTTGGAGGAGCACCTTATGGTGAATGAGGCATTCCAGAATCCATGAATGGTGGTGCTGACAGAAGGCAGGGAAGGCAAATCCATTTCTAGAATACATGTCTGTTCCAGAGAGAACCAATCACTGTCCCTGCCATGATGGAAGGAGTCAAATATTCCAAGGACTGATGCTTTAGCAGGGGCTCAGCATTTGTCTCTGTTGCTGGCAGGTTAAGCACCTAGCAGCGGTGGTGATAACCAGATCAGCCTTGGAGAAGTCCAGGTCTGAAGTCTATGTGTAGTCTTCATTCCTGCCACCATGGCCTCTTTTTTCATGGGCCCATTGAGCGAACACTGGGACCGCTGCGGAAAGAGGTTGACTACCTCTACAGAACATGTCAACATGTCCCCCTGATTACTGAAAGCCTCCTCACAGTAGGTGCAATTTGGTAAGCGTTCACATGAGACACAAAAATCTTCATGCTCTGTGCCCTTCCTGAGAGATCTATGCATTTACCTCTTATCCAAACTGCCACCAATTTCTGATCCTATTCTTTCCAAGTCCCTGATCATCCAGCCAAACGATTAGCCATTGCCCATGAATTAGAGTTGATCACACTTCTGCCCACCTGTGTGTCCAGAGAAAGTGGGCAACCATGGGTTGTTCTTAAGTTCTGACCTCCTAGAGGATTTCTCTTCACCACTCTCTTTCAGAAATATTCCTTATTACAGTTTCTGCTGTGGCAGTCCTCTTCCAGAATGTGCCAGCATAGCCTCCAAAGCCCTCTGTAAACTAAACCCGATTTTTTTTTCCCTCCGTCAACTGTAAGTCATAAGAAACTTGCCATTTGGCCACAACTGTGGATTGAGGGAAAGGAGGGAAAGCAGTAACAGCGGTACTCCCTTACTCAGGCCTTACTTATTCATGCAACTTACTTGTACTCTCTAATTCTTTGGAGGGAGAACCCTGACTCAAGGGATTGCTGCTGTGCAAGCCCCCTTTGGGTAGAGGGGGCCAGATAATACCCCACGCATGACGGGCAGCTGAGGTTGCTGATGCAGGCGGCTAGTCTATCAGGGCTGGCTACGAAGCCAGCAGCAGTTTCTCAAGTGGAGAAGAGTTACTTGCAGAAGAAAGCACGGTTTTGGGGGCACCTGGTTGGCTCAGTCAGTTGAGCATCTGACTCTTGATCTCAGCTCAGGTTTTGATCTCAGAGTCATGAGTTTGAGCCCCACATCAGGCCCCACCCTGGGCATGGAGCCTACTTTAAAGAAAAGAAAAGAAAAGAAAAGCAGCGCGGCTTTTCTTCAAAACCCTAAGAGTATATGCCCTGATTCTCCTATTGGGGCTTTAGTAGAGTCTCCACACAGCAGCCTTATTGACCATAGATAACCTCGAGCATCATTTGACCCACTGAGTCCTAAAGCCCCGTGTCAGAGCATCTTGTGCTGCTGCCTGGGCCTCCTGTAGAGTCTTCTCTTGCTCTGGGCTCCAGGCAAAACTTTAAACCTTATAAATTAATAAATAGGTCAGAGCAGCATCCTCAAATGTAGTACATATTGCTTCCAAAATCCAAAAAGGCCCCAAAGCATTATGCCTCTTCCAAGGTAAGGGATGCAAGACGGAGCAACTTTTCTTTCACTTTGGAGGGAATAGCCCCATAGTCTCCAAACCACTGGACTCCAAAACACTTCAGAGAATTTTCCAGGGGTTAATCTCTCATCCTCTGGCTTGTAGGTGTCTCTAAGCCTTCTAAGATCATCCATCATTCCTGCCGCTCGGGTCCAATCAGCAGGCTCTCATCAATGCAGTGGGTCTGTGCGATGTTCTGTGGCCTGTGAAGATCGAGATCCTCACAGCTTATATCACAGTCTGAGACAACACCGCCGAGGTCCCCTGTCAACAGAGTACCTGACGCGTAAAAGCAGAGGTATTTGTCAGGTTGGAAACTTGCATATCAGGTGCCAGGAGTTGTGACGACTTGTGCCGATAAAGTTACCACAACTAGAAAAGTGGCTATAATTAGAATCGCCAACTCATTTAGGTTCATGATAATCCATAGCAAGTTTCTAAGACCCACCATCTTCCTGCACAGGCCAAAGAGATGAGCTAAGTGGGTATGTGATAGAAACCACTACCTCTACACCTTTCAAGACCTTTCCATGCTCATCTCTGACATCCTCCCCCTAGGCCCCACCCCTGTCAAGAATGCAGCTTTGTTTTTGGCTTCTATCCTTGCAGGAAGGGCCAAGTTGGTAATAGTTCTCCCGCCACAGGTCAGGGAGCTAATGTGATGATTCTGCCAATTGCACAGTGTGTCTACGCCCATTATACATTTAGAAACTAAGGATTAAGAGTAAGGTCATGGACCCAATGTGAAATGAAGTCTGTTCAAAACTCCACTTATCACCTGACCACCATAAACCTTTTCTTTGGTAGACTACAGTGCCATTTGGAGTCCCTGGGAATTAGTAAAAATTAAGACTCAGTGTCAAGTAGCCCCCAAAAGAACTGTATATTTCCTTCAGCTACATTCACCTAAGTAAATGGCAATGGGCCCCATGGGGGAAGGAGCATGTTTACAGTATACATTTAAATATGTTGCGGCATTGTTGTAGATTTTTCCTCGATAGGACCAAGAACCCCCTTCAACCATGTGGTTTCTGGTAATGTGAACTGGCTTAGTCTGGGAAACTGCATGAGAGACCATGGCTCTCTGTTGTGGGGACCGAAGCTTGGCTTCTGGCCACTGGATCTAGGCCGTACTATAATTACCAAGCCCCATGTGGCTCCACCTCAGGTGGGTGTAAGCAGCTGGGGTGGGGAGAGATCTGAAGTTTGTCTCCTGCGCCTCAGCCAGCCCCCTCTCAGCTTCTTCCCCAGCTCTTGGCTCGGCAACTTTCTCCCTAAAAGACCTTCCAGGAAAACTCTCCATGTTTCAGGTTCCACCTTATATAATGAAGGCATTATATATAGATTATATATACATAACGCACTATATATTATATATACATTATACATACACATTACATATAAATATAATATTATATATAGTACATCACATATAGCAGGTACATCCTAGGGTTCCTATGAAAATTAAAGTGGGTAATGCATGTAAAGCAGGTAGCTAGTGTTAAAGTGCTCAGAACTGCCAGACATCATCATCATCATCCTCATTATTACTGCTGCTGTTGCTATTATTATTATTATTTTAAACCAGAGTATATAAATGGCCCCAGCCCGTCTACCGGGTCAGGAATCAGGGCACATGTACTCCTCAGCTGCAACTTGGGCAGTAAAAGGCAAATCTCTCAAAATGGACTTGGGCTGAGCATGCACACAGACACACGGCTTCCTCAAACCTGAGAGCTTTGTACAGGGAAGGCCAGTTCGGGGTGAGGCCTGGTGGTGGGGAGCAAAAGGCCAGAATCTGGCATCGCCTCGGCCGTGCAGGCATTTGACGGCCAGCACACGCTCTGACTGCTCTCTTTCTGCTGGCTACCAGTAGGTGAGCGGGCGTGGCGGGGGTGGGAGCGGAGGGGGCAGTTAGCAGTCTGTGATAGATTAGCATTTTCTTTTCACAGGGGCCTAGAGAATAAGGGTGGAATTTGGAGAAGCTACAAAGATAACTCGGGGCCACTTTGAACATCCGAACCAAAAGCACTCCTGCAGCCCAGGAGTGGGGCAGCCCCACCAATCCTTAAGTCCTTCGGAGCTAGAGCCTCAGATGTGGGCTGTGTGGAGGGACCCAGGATCTGAACCCTCACAGAAGTCAACCAGGGAGATCTCCCAGCCCATCCTAGCTGGGCACAGACACTGAAAATTCCTCCTCAAGTAAAAAGTCAGCCTTCTGCGGCGCCTGGGTGGCTCAGTCAGTTAAGCGTCTGCTTCCAGCTCAGGTCATGATCCCAGGGTCCTGGGATCAAGCCCCACATTGGGCTCCCTGCTCAGCGGGAAGCCTGCTTCTCCCTCTCCTACTCCCCCTGCTTGTGTTCCCTCTCTTACTGTCTCTCTCTCTGTCAAATAAATAAAATCTTAAAAAAAAAAAAGTCAGGCTTCAGAGTCCTGAGCTGTTGTCAGAAATGTCTGTGGAGTCATTCCTGAGAAGCTCTTGCCTGTTCCCCAAAGCAAAAGACCAGAGAGAGAGCTGGGTCAACAGAAACTGCCCAGAGAGCAGTTCATGCCTCCCCTTCTCACCTTGGCCCTCCACGGGGGAGAGGTCAGAGCTGACCCAGCCACATCCCACAGTCGCCTCACCCCTTCCCATCTGGGAATGATACCATGGTTACAACTGGTTCCCAGGCTGTGGGGAAGACAGGACTTTGTCACAGGGCTTCTGCCTAGGGATTTACCTACTGAAGCAACTATCCCAAATGGCCATCTAGTCTTCCAACTGCGGTGCCAGCCACTAAAATATGTAACACATCTGGGCATCGGTGCACCCCCAATCTCCAATTCCTACCAAGTGGCTCTCTGGTCTGGGAATCATCTGTGTATCTCTAAGGAAACAAGGGGCCAAGGACCTGCCATGGAATCGGCATTGCCCACTGAGGCCAAAACTGTTTCTCCAAGCTCATGCTCTTTGCCTCCATGGAGTAAGTGGAAACTGGGGATTGAACACAGAATGACTTGAGGTTGAGACTGACGGACCCCAGATGCCCCAGCTGGGAGGACAAGCAGGAATGAAAGCTGTGCCTCCCTTCGCCCTGTTGTCTGCAGGAGCCTTGGACCCCCTGTCACAGTCGGAAGTATTTTTCCAGGCCTGGCAGAAGCTCTGAAGTTTCCCTTTTCCTGAGAACACGGTGGAGGAGGGCCCCCTTTACAGTGTGGTCACACTACCCCCTGCTGGACAGAAAGCAGCATGGCAGTGAGTGCCGTGGCCCGCACTTGCGGACCTTTGCCAAGAGCCTACTGTGGGCAAGACGCCAGGTGCACAGCAAGCATTCACTAAATGTTACCGTTATCATCACTGTCCTTTAGTTGCTGTCGTTGCTGCCTGTGTTCATACAGAGAGCACCAGGAGGTCAGTGTGAGCTGACAGGAGTCAGGGAAGAAGAGGTCTAACGGGCTCCCAGGTGAGGGGGACTTAGAGAAGCCGAAGGGGAATGATGGCCAGAGCAGAGCTGGGATGCACCTGAAGAAGCAGAAAGATGCCCTCTGCTTCCTAATTCTGCCCGAAGCTGTCTCTCTCACAAGGAAGGATAGCTTCTCAACGTGTGAGTCCTGTGCACAGGGCTCCTCCTCAAGGTTAGAGGGGCAGAAGCCGCCGGCAGCCCAGATCACCAGCAACAGCACCTCCCACTTCCACAGAAGGCCTGGCCCAGCCGCCCCAGAACGAGCACCTGCGAGGGCCAAGTCCTCTCAGCCCAGGTTCTGCTAACAGACCCTCCGCAAACGCGCCCCGTCCCCGCACTGCAAACATTTGCTGAGCCGACCCAGCTTAATGTAAGCTTGTTGCCAACCAGAACCTCAAAGTGAGCTAACGTGACCTTGCTGTTTTCATTTTCATCAGGATAAGAAAATGCTAAGATAAGTAATTGTCAGAGTAAATAATTTAACAATGCAATAGACCTTGTAATTAAAAATAAGCTGAAGGAGGCCACAAAGTGATTGTAATAATGTTTCACGGGCCAATTATACAAAAGCCTCCTCTCACTATGCCAGGAAAACCGGAAGGGAGGAATCAGTCATTAGGGCTTAGAGTGGTTTATGCGTCGTGAAAACCCTTTCCTCAAAGTCTGGCCTATCAGAATGCTTTGGATACATTTAGCCAATACTGGCTCACGTCTCATATATTTTCCCCATCTATCTATCTATCTGTCTATCTATCTATCTATCTATCTATCTATCTATCTATCTATCTATCTATTTATGGGGCTGGGGGTGCAACTCTTTGGGAAGGTTGGTAGTTGTTTTTTACTTGAGTCAGAAGAAATTGTGAATTCCCCTTTCTCCATCTTCCCCTCACCTCCGGGTGCATTCCTAGAGAGTCCCAAGCACCTTTCCTAAGCCTGGGTTCCGTTACTCCTGGGTGGGCCTTGGTTAGTATCACCAAATAGTTTGCTTGTCTTGTACAACAGAGCAGGTTGATAGAACAGTGTCCCCTTTCCTGACTGGCATTCACCCCACTCTCCTGAGAGAAGGGGAAAAGCAGGGTTGTAACCATCACAGGGGAATGGCAGAATGTCATGTTTCTGCCAACCTTTAGTGATAGTGACTCAGTTTCCTCTGCTCAGGGCAGGCTCCAGCCTCCCGATTCAACAATCCCATTTCAACCACAAAACACAGCATCCCATGCGGTCCACATATTTCCACTGAGAGCACCTCTTCTAAGCTGTTTTTTCCAGATCGAATTGTTTTATTTTATTTTTAAATCAATAAATTTCCATCATAATTAATTCTGAACATCATGTCATAGATATTCCTCAACCCCTCAAAAACAAACTGGTTCCTCAAAAATCTGTGCCTGCCCATGGAAGGGCACTGTATAAGTGAACATCATCATCATGCCAGTGATAGTGGGTAAAGGTAGAAAGGGCTGGGGGACCTGGGGAGAGGGGCAGAGAGAGGGGATGGGGAAACCAGGACAAGGAATGGTCAAAGGCATTGTGGAAGCACATGGTCTGGAACTGGAGGCTTCATCCACCAATGTGGCCACAAGAACCCCAAAATGATACCCAGCAGGCAAGACAGCCCTGCCTGCCTTCCCTTATTCTATGACTCCAGGCCCCTAAGCCAGAGGGCTCACAAGAACATGACTGAGAAAACGGTCAGAGATATATTTGTAAACCTATAAATAGATTTTACCAAATAAAAAGAAAGCCCAGAAACCATCTTTGGAAACCCAGGAAGTCTCTGGAGTCTTAGGACATTAGGTCCTGCAGAGACCTCCCTTCGAAAGAAACTAAATTTTCAGAGAAAACATGAAGCCTTTACTTGAGGGTCATGGGTTCACTTATCCAAAGAACCCCATACAGACCTGCAAATGTTCACCCTGGCCAGCAGTGTTCCTACTCCAGAGGAAGGTTCTTGGCAACTAAAGTAGAAACTTCCCTTTTCTGCCTACCAGAAACCCACCCACAAACTGAAGGTGCCAGGAGGGCAATACGAGAGGGCCCAGTCCCAAGAGTAACCCAAGGAAGGAGTTCAAAGGTCCACACCTAATCCTACAATGTGGTGTGAGCCACCTCAAGTTTGGACTTCTACTTCTTGGAAAAAGAAAGAGTCCTTAGCACTCCAGAAAGGCCAGATCCTACTCATGTCTTCAGCCATGGAAAGACACCCAGGTATGGCTCTTTGGAGGGCCTATCCTAAGAGTGTATGTGTAGGTTAAATAAGGTAAGTGGTCCCCCTCAAAACAGTGCTTCAGCCTCCAAAATGAAATCTTTGGGTCCCTTTCCAGAAAATAAATTCAGCTTGTATATTCTTTTATTCAAATAGAAACATGGAAAAGATGAGCTCAGTGCAATTTTTTTCCTCAGTTTTCCTTGGAACCAAGATTTGACCCCAGAAGGCAAATCTGGCATTATGTCCTTGATGAATCTTCCCCTCATCCTGTATATACAGAACCCACTACAGGGCCTGGCTCAGTATAGGCAATCATTAAACGCCTCTTCAATGAATGAGTTGCCTGTGGGTTCCTAGAGCTGGGTGAGATGCCAAGCTTCATGTTCCTTTGTAGATGTAGCATGTCTCAGAGTAACTTCTCTGTTTTGCTGTTTGACTTGGCTGTGCCTCCTTTCTAATGGGCTGAAAGACATCCCTTGTGTGTCTTCCTCTGCTGGAACATGCTTTATGGTATGGCTTTCTGCCTGCAGGCCCAAGGCCAGGAGTCTGGTCCATGTGCTAATCACAGCAGCAAAGAAGCCAAAGAGACCTTTGAAAGGTTATAGTCCCATCCCCCCTCAACCAAGCAATAGGGTAACCTTGACTTCCTTGCTGCAAAAGGGCAATACAGGCAGAACTGTGTTTTAATGAGAAATGAACACACTATTTGTCAGCAACAATAAGGTGAATGACTTCCAGGATCCAAGAGAATCTTGTCATCAGCACTCATGTAGTATAAGTCTCTTTATTTGGAGTATGCTAAGGATATTGGAGGCATAAGACATCATATCCGTGTACTTGCAGAGCCTAACACGTGATCACCCTATTGTTCATAAAAACCTGACAAAGGCGAGGGGTCAGAGAAAAAGTGACTGGTTCTGCCTGTCATCTGTCTCAACATCTGTGACAACACATAATCCACTTCATCCAGAAAGAAAGAGGAAAACTTCTGCCTGTAATTATGATGGAATATGTAATAGCACTCTAGCTCTCCCCTCATAAACAACTATAAAACTGGAATATATATATGACAATTATTCAAGCAGGGACAGCAAGCAGTGTAAGACTGATCCCTGAGAGAAGGAAAACTTATAAGGTCAGCTGCACAATCACTCAACCATCCAACTCTCTGATTGAGGACAATTTCCCAATCGTGTTTCAGAGAGCTATAGTCCAAATAGAGCATGGCAGTACCAGTAAGACGAGGAGCAGGGGTCAGAGTTTAGAGCAGCTAATGCAGCTACAATCTGAGAGTTAGGGCTTTGGAGAGAAGAGAGCTGTGCAGATATGGAGCCCAGTAGGTCAATGGAGGGGTTCCTTATAAATCTGTAGCTGACAGCTAGGTTATACATGTATAAGAAGAGATTATCTGAGGCTTGCCAGATAGTAATTGCTACTGGGTTGAGAGCAAAAGTGTTAAGGGAAATTGGTGTTAAGGCCCTGCCGAAGTAAAAAAAAACTAACATATGTTAATACCAAATTAACTCTCCCCGCACTCAACTGAGACATCCAGAAATTCATGAGCTAAAATAACTGAAATTCACTAGGGTTCAACAGCAGATTTGGGCAGGCAGAAATAAAATCAGCAAACCTAAACAAACAAGCAAATAGCATCTAAGAGACCTGTGAGACACCATCAAGCAGAGCAACATATGCATTGTGGAATCCCAGAAGGAGAAGAGAGAGAGAATAAAGCAGAAAAAATACTTGAAGAAATAATAGCTAAAAACTTCCCCAATTTGATGAAAAATATGAATCTACAAATCCAAAAATCCAAAAAGCTCAAAAAACTCCCAAGTGGAATAAACTCAAAAAGACCCACACTGAGTCACATTAGAATCAAACTGTCGAAAAACAAAGACAAGCACATAATCTTGAAAGTAGCGAGAGACAAGCAACTCATCACATACAAGAGATCCTCAATAAGATTAACAGCCAGTTTCTCATCAGAGGCCAATGAAGCCAGAGACAATGGGATGACATATTTAAACTGCTGAAATTTAAAATTTTCAATGAATAATTCTAAATCCAACAAAACTGTCCTTCAAAAATAAGAGAGAAACCAAGACATTCCCAGATAAATGAAAGCTGAGAGAGTTCAGTACTGTTAGACCTGCCCTACAAGAATGTCAAGGGGGGGTCCTTCAGATTGAAATGACAGGACACTGGACAGTAACAAGGAACCATATGAAGAAATAAAGATGTCTGACAAGATAAATACATGGACAAATATAAAAGCTATTATTATATTTTTCATTTATAAGTCCACTTGTTATTTCCTACAGGATTTAAAAGACAAATACATAAAAAATAATTATAAATCTATGCCACTGGGCCCACAATGTATAAAGATGGTATTTGTGACAACAGCACTATAAAGGAGAGAGGACAGAGCTATATAAGAGCAGAGCTTTAAAATAGATTGTTACAAATTCAGGATGTTAAATATAATCCCCATGGTAATCACAAAGAAAACACCTATAGAATATATACAAAAGTAAATGAGAATACAATCAAAGCAGTTCACTACAAAAAATCACTTAAACACAAAAGAAGGCAGTAATGGAAGAATGAGGAACAAAAAAAAGTGTAAGACATACTGAAAACAAATAGCAAAATCCCAGAAGTCATTCCTTATCAGCAATTATTTTAAATGTAAATGGATTGAACTTTCCAAGTGAAAAGGCAGAGATTGGTAGAATGCCTTCTTTAAAGTTTTATCCAGATACATGCTGTATACACAAGAGATTCACTTTAGATCCAAAGATATAAGTACGTTATAAAGTGAAAAGACAGAAAAAGATATTCCTTGCAGATTGTAACTAAAAGAGAGCTGGGGTGGCATAATGATATCAGCCAAAATACTTCAAGTTAAAAATTATTGAAAGAAACTCTAAAGAAAGGTATTATATATTGAGAAAAGGGCCAATTCATCAAGAAAATATAACAGTAATAAACATATAAACCAAACAACAGAACCTCAAAATACATACAGCAAATAACAGAATGGAAAGGAGAACTAAACAGTTCTATAATAATAGAGACTTCAATTCACCACTTTCAGTAATGGATAGAGGGACACCTGGCTGGCTCAGATGAAGAGTGTTCAACCCTTGATCTTGGGGTCATGAGCTCAAGCCCCACATTGGGCATAGAGATTACTTTAAGATAGATAGATAGATAGATAGATAGATAGATAGATAGATAGATAGATAGATAGATA
>NW_023270426.1:18538409-18585503 GCF_011800145.1 Mirounga leonina
ATAGATAGATAGATAGATAGATAGATAGATAGATAGATAGATAGATAAAAATAATGAATAGACAGTCAGACAGAAGACCAATAAGGACTTAACCAACACTATAAACCAACCAGATGTAAAAGACATATAGAGAATGCTCTATCCAACAGTAGCACACACATTCTTCTCAAATCTAAATGGAGCATTCTCCTGGACAGATCAAATATTAGGCCACAAAACAAGACTCAATCAATTTTTTAAACTGAATTTATACAAAGTATATTTTCCAACCACAATGGAATTAAGCTAGAAATAAATAGTTCAGAAGAGAAACTGAAAAAATCACAAATACATGGAAATTGTGAAACATACAACACTAATGGGTCAAAGAAAAGAGAACAAAAGAAATTAGAAAAGACAAAAAGATGAATGAAAATGATAACACAACATACTACAACTTATGGGACACAGAGGAGGCAATGCCCAGAGAGAAATTTATAGCTGTAAATGCTTGCATTAAAAAAAAAAATAAAGATCTCAACTTTATACCTTGAAGAAAAAAGAAGAAGAAGGAGGAGGAAGAGGAGGAAAAGGAGAGGAAGCAGATGAAGAAGGGGAGGGGGAGGAAGAAAAAAAAGAAAAGCAAACTAAACTCAAAGCTAGCAGACGGGGAGCCACCTGGCTGGGTCAGTCAGTAGAGCATCCAACTCTTGATCTTGAGGTCATGAGTTCAAGCCCCACGTTGGGTGTAGAGATTACTTTAAAAAAAAAAAGGGGGGGGGGCGCCTGGGTGGCTCAGTTGGTTAAGAGACTGCCTTCGGCTCAGGTCATGATCCTGGAGTCCCTGGATCGAGTCCCGCATCGGGCTCCCTGCTCGGCAGGGAGCCTGCTTCTGCCTCTGACCCTCCCCCCTCTCATGTGCTCTCTCTCTCTCTCATTCTCTCTGTCTCAAATAAATAAATAAAATCTTAAAAAAAAAAAAAAAAGCTAACACAAGGAAGAAAATAAGCATTAGAAAAGAGGTAAAGAACAGAAAAATAATAAAATCAATGAAACTAAAATTTCGTTCTTTGAAAAGATCACAAAATTGACAAACCTTTAGCTATACTGACAAAGGAAAAAGAGAATATACAAATAGCTAAAATCCGAAATTAAAGTGGAGATATTACTACTGACCTTACAAACATAAAAAGGATTATAAGAAAACTAAGAACAGTGTATGCCAGCAAAGTCAATAACCTAGATGAAATGGACAATTTCTAGGAACACACAAATTACTTAAATGATTCAAGATAAAACAGAAAATTTCTACAAATCTATAGCAGGTAAAGAGACTGAATCAGCCTGAGGAGGGGCAACAGAAAAGTGACAGTTTGCACAACAGGAAGGAGATCTGCTTATACTGATTTGGGAGCATGTTGGGGTACTTCTCTGGGAACAAAGGAATTGGCAGGCACTATGTTCCTCCCCCACCTTCCAGCATCAACACAGAGCCACCTGCAGGATGTGGCACTGCACAGACACTTGCTACCTAACCTGCTAGCACTGTGCCCTGCCCATGAATTCTTCTGAGGTTTGTTCACTCCAAGCCTACGGCCTCAGCCCTGGGCTCACCGCAATTTTTGTTAACACTGCACTTGCCCCACGCAATCACTGCCTCTCTATGCTGCACCCTTGCAGACTTCCTGGGTCTCACTAACATCACATAGAGCAAGCACAGCCCACAACAAGCAAAGAGCCAGTGCATACATCTGTACTGAAAAGAAAAATGACTCAGACATAATAGCAAGATGTGAGCAATGCACATAAGAGACTTCCCTGAAGTGCCAGACTCTGGTGAACCGGGGGCATTGCACTGCAGGGCACTCCACAACCTCTTCTTCATAAAGCCACTACTTTCGGGTGCCTGGGTGGCTTAGTTGGTTAAGTGACTGCCTTCAGCTCAGGTCATGATCCTGGAGTCCCAGGATCAAGTCCCGCATCGGGCTCCCTGCTCAGCAGGGGTCTGCTTCTCCCTCTGACCTTCCCCCCTCTCATGCTCTCTCTCTCATTCTCTCTCTCAAATAAATAAATAAAATCTTTTTTAAAAATAAATAAATAAAGCCACTCCTTTCAAGAGCGGAAGACCTAGCTGACTTTCCAAACACACAGAAACAGACACAAAGAGGTAGACAAAATGAAGAAACAGAAAAATATGTCCCAAATGAAAGAACAGGACAAAGGTATAGCAGGAGATCTAAGCAAAAGAGAAATAAATAATAAGCCTGATAAAGAATTTAAAATAATGATCACAAAGAGACTCACTGAACTTCAGAAAAGAGTGGAAGACATCAGTAAAACCCCTTGACAAAGAGATAAAAAATTACATATCAGAGGTGAAGAATTCAATAAATGAAATTACAAATACAATAGATGGAATAAATAATAGACTACAGGAAGCAGAGGAATGTATCAGTGACCTGAAGGATAGAGTAATGGAAAGTAATCAAGCTGAACAGGTGAGAGACCAATACTGCATTATGAGAATAGACTTAGAGGACACAGTGACACATCAGGCATAATAACATTTGCATTTTAGGGGTCCTAGAAGGTGAAGAGAGAGAAAGAGGGGCAGAAAATGTATTTGAAGAAATAATACCTGAAAACTTGCCAAATCTGAGGAGGGAAACAGAGATTCAGATTCAGGTGGCAGAGAGCTCCCCCAAGAAATTCAACCCAATGAGGCCCACACCAAGACACATAGTAATTAAAACAGCAAAAAATAGTGATAAAGAAGAAATTTTAAAGGTTACAAAAGAAGATAGTTACATACAAAGGAAAACCCATAGGATTATCAGCTGATTTTTTTAGCAGAAACTTTCAGGCCAGAAGAGAGTGGCATGACATACTCAAAATGCTGAAAGGGGAAACCCTACAGCCAAGAATACTTTACCCAGCAAGCCTATCACTCAGAATAGGAGAAATAGTTTTCCAGACAAACAAAAGTTAAAAGAATTCATGTCCACTAAACCAGCCCTACAAGAAATGGTAAGGGAGACTCTGTGAGTGGGAAGAAAAAAAAAAACATAAATAAGAGTAAGGAAAACAGAAAGGACAAAATAAAAGGATGTAAAAGATGATACCAAATATCTAAAACATGAATGGGAGAGGAGTAAAGAATGAGTTCAAAATTAAGCAACCATTAGCTTAATATAGACTGCTATATGCAGAACATGCTATATATAAACTGAATGGTAACCACAAATCAAAAAACAGTAATAGATATGCAAAAATTAAAGAGTAAGGAACCCAAGTATAGCACTAAAGAAAACCAACAAATAATAAAAGAGAGACAATAAAGAATTAGAGAAAAAGTACAAAAACAACCACAAAACAAGTAACAAAATGCCAATAAATACTTACCTATCAATAATTACTTTGAATTTATTGGACTAAATGCTCCAATCAAAAGACATAGGCTGACAAAGTAGATTAAAAAAAAAAGACCCATCTATATGCTGTCTATAAGAGACTCATTTTAGACCTAAAGACACCTGAAGATTGAAAGTGAGGTGATAGAGAAACATTTATCATGCAAATGGATGTCAAAAGAAAGCCAGAGTAGCTATACTTACATCAGACAAAAGAAAGTTTAAAATAAAGTCTGTAAAAAGAGACAAAGAAGGACACTATATAATAATAAAGGGGAGAATCCAATGAGAAGATACAACAATTGTAAATATATAAGCACCCAACATGAGAGCACCCAAATACATAAAAGAGTTAATAACAAACATAAAGGAATTAATCAATAGTAGTATAATAGCAGAGGACTTTAACACCCCACTAACACTGATGGACAGATCACCCACACAGAAAATAAACAAGGAAATAGTGGTTTTGAATGACACACTGGACCAGATGTTAAATCCAGATACATTCCATCCTCAAACAGCAGAATACACATTCTCTTCAAGTGTACATGGAACATTCTCCACATTAGGTCACATATTAGGCCACAAAACAAGTCTCAATAAATTCAAAAAGATGGAAGTCATACCATGCGTCTTTTCCGACCACAATGCTATGAAATTAGAAATCAACCACAAGAAAAAAATATGGAAAGAACACAAATACACAGACATTAAATAACATGCTACTAAACAATGAATGGGTCAACCAAGAAATCAAAGAAGAAATCAAAAAGTACATGGAAACAAATGAAAATTAAAACACAATGGTCCAAAACCTTTGGGATGCAGCAAAAGCTATTCTAAATGGAAGTTTATAGCAATATAGGACTACCCCAAGAAGCAAGAAAATTTTCAAATAAACAACCTAACCTTGCACCTAACAGAGCTAGAAAAAGAACAAACAAAACCCAAAACCAGCAGAAGGAAGGAAATAATAAAGATTAAAGCAGAGGGGCACCTGGGTGGCTCAGTCTGTTGAGTGTCCAACTCTTGGTTTCAGCTCAGGTAGTGATCTCAGGGTCGTGGGATCAAGCCCTAGTTGGGCTCCGTGCTCAGCATGGAATCTGCTTGGGATCTCTCTCTCCCTCTGCCCCTCCCCCTGCTCATGCTCTAAATAAATAAATAGGGCGCCTGGGTGGCTCAGTTGGTTAAGCAACTGCCTTCAGCTCAGGTCATGATCCTGGAGTCCCAGGATCGAGTCCCGCATCGGGCTCCCTGCTCGGCGAGGAGCCTGCTTCTCCCTCTGACCCTCCCCCCTCTCATGTACTCTCTCTCATTCTCGCTCTCTCAAATGAATAAATAAATCTTTAAATTAATTAATTAATTAAACAAAAATTAAATCTTAAAAAAAAGGTGGTTTCTTCAAGGCAAGGTAAAATAAGGTATGGTCTTCATGGCATGACCTTCAAGGCATGGTATTACTGTCCATACACTGGCACCCATTTTGTAATCTAGAATGCAGTGGGGAAGCGGGGGATGCTAGCATCCCTCCTCCAGGGCCTTTAACGGCAGGGTGGTGATCATAGCGATTTTGTTTGAGGAACAATTTGGGTCACTTTGACACCAGGAACCTCTGACATATCCTGTGTGGGACACCACCTGGGAGTCAGGCGAGAATTTTTGGCAATGGACCTTCCCTCCAGTTCCCAAGGACTCTCCTTTGGGATATCTTTTAGCCCCCTGGAAACAATTCAGATTGCAAAATTTTAAAAAGGACTGATCTCCTGTAACATTGCATGGCCTCAGTAGGATCTATCAGTTAGATCTCTTCTGCAGGAAACAGGGCAAATGGATGGAGGTACCCCATGTCCAGGCTTTCAGGGCTCTAAATCAGGACCTGGACCTAAGGGCCTCTTGTAGAACCTGCTTGGTCAGTAACCAGGCCAGTAAACTCTCTCCTGACATATTGGATGAAAATTATCTAAATAGACCTCCTCCTAATAGAACCAAGTTGCTGGAGAAAACACAGGCCATCTCTAATGAAGGGGACACCGACTCTCTCACTGTTCCTCCTCCTAATAGATGTGGGGGCCTCTTCCTCATTTCCTGGGTTAATGGCTAAAATTGGAACCAACTGTGGTTAGTCTACCTTGGGACAGGGACTTTAAGGAATATTCCGAAGCAGCTGCTGAAACTTCTTTGTTCCAGGACGTTCCCTGTCTTCTCCGGCCCGACACGGACTGCCTATTTCCACTTTGGTGGGGGGGAAAAAAAACAAAAACCAAAAACATGGCATCTGCTCATCTGTCTGAGCTGAGGCGGTTTAGAACCAGGAACCCTCTATCTCTGCCTTCTGGCAGCACCTCACCTCTTCTGCCTCCCTCTTCCTCTCCTCCTGTTTCTACACCACCTTGGGTGTGGCCTGCATAATTGCTTTCTGTACCATCCTCTGGGCCTTTGGCACCATGGCTCCTCCTCCCACCCTCACCGTCAAGGAGCAAAGAGCACCCTCTCAGACTCAACACAGCCCACTTGAGATTTCCCCACCAGTGCCCCAGGTAAAAACTGACAGTGAGAAACAAATTGATTGACTTCTGAGTGGACCCAGGTGGAACATAATTCAGTATTTAAACTAATTTAAGTTTGTTGGTTTAAGATACACATGTCTTTCGAGTTATAAGCATTAAATATGAAACTTTTATTCTATCAAGGTTTAGTATAGCTCAAATAAGCTCATGTTATCTTTGTTGCGATTTGTTAGCAAAAAGATGATTTAAAATAATGGTTAATTTTGTCTGTCTCCAAGTTCTCATGGGTAACTGTTAAAATAGCTTTCGAAGTCTTTGGTAACCTGAAACTTTAATGTTTTGTTTGGATAAGTTGTATTGAATTCATTGGACATCTAGGTCTTTTCCAAATAGGATAAAGTACTAAGGCATTGATTACCGAATGTAGGTTTGTGCTTTTGACTTCTTACTGCAAAGAAACTAAGGATATTTGGGTCTGTTGGAAAATATGTTTTGTGCTTAACTGATTCATAAATTTGTCATCTAAAGAATTCTGGTGTGGGGACACCTGGGTGGCTCAGTCCATTAAGCATCTGCCTTCGGCTCAGGTCATGATCCCAGGGTCCTGGGATCAAGTCCCGCATCGGGCTCCTTGCTCAGCAGGGAGCCTGGTTCTCCCTCTCCCGCTCCCCCTGCTTGTGCTCTCTCTCTGACAAATAAATAAAATATTTTTTAAAAATAAATAATTAATTTTTAAAAATTAAAAAAAGAATTCTGGTGTGACAGTTCACAGTTGGTTACTACTTAGTTTTCACTGGAGACTAAGGTTTCTGAGAGTTAAAATCCTGCTAAATGTAATTAAGACTGACAGTAATAAGAGAAATCTTTGGAAAGGAATTTTTTTTTAAAGATTTTATTTATTTATTTGAGAGAGAGAGAATGAGAGAGAGCACATGAGAGGGGGGAGGGTCAGAGGGAGAAGCAGACTCCCTGCCGAGCAGGGAGCCCGATGCGGGACTCGATCCCGGGACTCCAGGATCATGACCTGAGCCGAAGGCAGTCGCTTAACCAACTGAGCCACCCAGGCGCCCTGGAAAGGAATTTTATGTATGGTCAGGATGGACTAAGGTTGAAATGAATGGATTTTTAAAATACACTGAGATTCTGTTTTCTCTCTGTTAAAAAGATGAGTTTTCTTGAATTTTTGGTCTGATCTTGATAAGAAAATGTAAACAAATTTGTTTTCTCTTCTCTTTGCCCAGAAAAAACAGTTTCTATGTTTGCCTTTATCAGGTTTTTGATGATCTTTAATCCTATTTAGGGATGTGCTTTAAAACTTTCTATGGTTTTAACAAACTTCCCCCAAATTTAAATCATAAACGAAGTCTCTCTAATTAGGCTTGTTTATTTGGTATGTTGCATTCTGGTATAAGGTCATCACATGATGTTCTGATTATTGAAGTGTTATGTGTCAGAAATAACTGAATTTCCTCATCAATTGCATCATAATGAAATCCCATATCAGATCATGAACAATGTCCATTTCAGAGTTTTTGTCATTTATAGTAATTGTTCTGATGCTCTTACAAAAGAGTTTCATCTTCAAAGAAATTCATAAAAAGGACTTTTGACAAATACAGGTATTTGGTATCTTTACGATCAAAACTAAAGTGGGTAGAATTTCCAGAACTAAAAAGCTGCATTCAAACTGAAAAAGAATTAGTAACAGGGGACTAAAAGAACTAAAAAAGAGGATTATAGTTTTGTGACTCTTGTTTGAAACATTGCTGATTCTCTAATGTGTTTTCTTCCAGATTAAAGAAACTTTCTCTTAAGATAATCTATGACTTACAGAAATGTGATAAAGTATTCATTTGTGAACAAATTGAAGCATTTAACTTTTCTCTCTAACTTGAACCTTCTGAAATTCAAAATGTCTCAGTAAGTATTCTTTCTTCTATGGCAATCAGTCATTTGCATAAGTTCAATAAGAATCTGTTCTCCTTTTAACAGGACACCATTGGAAACATCAGTTATTTTACCAAGGCTTTGATTGGAAGGCCCTATTTAAGAGACACATGCATGGATTCGGATATGACCAAACAGCTTTAAGGAATTAAGGATGACTTTATGAAACATGGAGCCTAAAGCCCCTTGGAAATGTTGGCCTGATACCTTGCTTAAAGAGTTCCCAGCAGCCTTACCAGGTGAGTAAAGATTGTCATTTCAGGGCAGGTGCAGGAACCCCAGGATACTTTGGGGACCTCATGAAGAGGAATCCACCCACATGTACAGATATTGCAGGCATGTCTGATGGCAAGTACTTGGCTTGGCTTCTGTCCTTGAGAAGCTACTAAAAGTTCAATCTAGATTCCTTATAAAAGTTCCAGCAAAGCAGATTTTAAAAGATCTATATAGTCAATCACTATTCTTGCTGAGCTTATGTAAGTAATTAGGCCAAGTTTGTTAAAATTGGACTTGTTTTGCAAATGAATTAGTCTTAATCTAGCTATCTCTGGAAATATGGGTGATTTTAGAGAGAAAAAATACATTTCAATAACACACCTTTGCAGATGTTAAATTCTAGTTCTGATTGTCTTTGAAAGTTGTTTGCCTAAGCTAGACAACATGAGGTAGACTTCACAGAAATTGCCACAAGAGCTCATGTATAGACAATCTTCATACTTATTATTCTGTGGGGATAATAACAGGACCTCATGGGCATATGATTATTTGAAAAACTGGAAAATGGGATTGATTCCCAACAATTATTTAACTCAGCTATCACCTTAACCAATTCTGTGTGACTGGGAAGACAAAATTACTCCTTAAAAGCTGGAGTGTACCCCACTCCATGGGGTTAACTATGGACTTGAGGAGATAATGGATAGCCCCACTCTCCCTATGATTGGATTAGATGATGCATTTGGGGATGCCATTATCTCTTTATTATTATGTTAATCACCATACATTACATCATTAGTTTTTGATGTAGTGTTCCATGATTCATTGTTTGCATATAACACCCAGTGCTCCATTCAATACATGCCCTCTTTAATACCCATCACCGGGCTAACCCATCCCCCGACCCCCCTGCCCTTATCTCTTGAGACAAGTCTTCTCCCACTTGCCAGTGATTCTTCATGACTAGGATATTATTAAGGCTAGACCTCAAACAAAGAAGGCTTCTTGATGGTTTTATTCTTTAATCATATTTGTCCTAGGAACTACCTCTATTGATGTAAAATTGAAAATAGAGGCTTTAGCCAAGCATACAACAGCCACCTTTAACCAGACCCAACTCATAGTCACCCACAAATTCGAAAGGTGGCCCTCCAGAACTGAACAGCCCTTGATATCCTGGCTGCAGTTCAAAGAGGCCCAAAATTAGACGACTGACTCCGAATGGGACCCAATGGCTATGCAGCTCTAACTTGTGGCCATGGCTTCCCCCAGGCTGGATAGGCTGCTGTACTCTAGGTACACAGATACACAGACGCATTATTAAAACCATTACAAGCCGAGCCAACCTTCCTAATTTAAAACAGTGGTGGACACATTCTGTGTTTCATTGCTATGAACATCTAGCATCCATCTCTGTTCCCTCTTTGGGACTGGAGGATGTTGTTTGGCACATGGAAGCTCTTAATAAGTACACGGCCAAAGCCCTAAATGACCCTCAAAATAGTGTTTCTCTACTAAATACTGAAGTAACACAGATGCATAAAGCAGTTATAAAATTAGAATGGCATTAGATGTCCTAACTTCTGCACAAGGTAGAACTTGTGCTATCATAAAAACAGAATGCTATGTATATGTTCCAGGTTATCACAAAATATTTCTAGGTTTCTAATTGACATGAATACTCAAATTGGAACTTTAGAAGACCCTTCTCTTTCCTTTAATAATTGGTTAAACTACTGGACTGGAGGAGGATTTTTGTCAACTATCAAAGGACGCTTATTTGGGCTTCCTTTTCTTTTGTAATTCTAATCATGTTTTTCTGTTTTCTCCCATGTCTCTCCACCTGATACCAAGACTCCTTCACTGACATAACTTCAAGCCAACAGATGATCCTTTCCACTTGGGAAGATCCATACATGTGGTCTCCCTTGGATTCACCTGCCTCTGCCTCTCATAACTCCTATATATAAGCTCCCAACTGACCAATGTTCACCCATAGGGACATCTCTACATCCCTATTCAGCAGGAAGAAATTACAGAAGATGAGATCTTCCACCCTCAGTAACCTTAAACACTTAAGGGTCAAAACTGTTCAGGGAGGAATGATGTGGGAAACAAAGGCAAAAGAAAAAAATTAAACTTCCTTAGTACCTACAGCCCATTGACAAGTCCTTGAAACAGGCAGAGTGACATTCCTCTAGGAACACAACTACCTCCATGTTGACACTTTGCTAAGGGCAAAAGGCAATCTTAGCTTATCATTATCCCACCCACCCACCCCCCAGGATCCTGTAAGTCTTCCTTAACATAAAAATCCCTTTGGAAACTTCCTGGGGTGCCTGGGTGGCTCAGTCATTAAGCATCTGCCTTCGGCTCAGGTCATGATCCCAGGGTCCTGGGATCGAGCCCCATATCGGGCTCCCTGTGCCGCTGGAAGCCTGCTTCTCCCTCTCACACTCCCTCCTGCTTGTGTTCCCTCTCTCGCTATGTCTCTCTCTGTCAAATAAATAAATAAAATCTTAAAAAAAAAAAAATCCCTTTGGAAACTTCCTTTATGTCTACCCTCCAAGATACATATTGGCAATCATCATCCCCCAAGCATATGGCCCACTGATATACATCTGAAGGGTCTCATGACTAATGTTTTAGTAGACCGTAATACATGTCCTTTTCCTAACAATAGCTAGTCCCTCAAGGTCCTGGAAACCTTGCTTCCAAAATTCCTTAGAGACTTATGCTATCCCTAACCCCCTCCCAGCTAGAAAGTATATGATCAGTCACCTCTCACAACCCCAGTGCAGCTCTTTTTGCCCATGGGTCCCATCCCTGTGCTCTAATAAAACCACCTTTTTTGCACCAAAGATGTCTCAAGAATTCTTTCTTGGCCATCGGCTCTGAACCCCAACATTTCCTACATCAAGAGAACTCAAACAAAATCACCAATGAAAGAGGAGAATTAACAACCAACACCACAGAAATACAAACAATAATAAGAGAATATTATGAAAAACTATATTCCAACAAATTAAACAACATAGAAGAAATGGATAAATTCCTAGAAATATATAACCTACTAAAACTGAAGTAGGAAGAAATAGAAAATTTGAACAGACTGATTACCAGCTAAAAAACTCCCAACAAACAAAAGTCCAGAACAAGAATTCACAGGTGAATTCTACCAAACATTTAAAGAAGAGTTAGTACCTATTCTACTCAAAGTATTCCAAAAAATAGAAGAAGAAGAAGAAAAACTTCCAAATTCATTCTATGAGGTATCACCCTGATACAAAAACCAATTAAAAATACCACAAAAAAGGAGAACTAGAGGCCAATATCTCTGATGAATATTGATGCAAAAATCCTCAACAAAATACTAGCAAACAGAATCCAACAATACATAAAAAAAAATAATTCACTACAATCAAGTGGGATTTATTCCAGGGATGCAAGTGTGGTTTAATATTAGCAAATTAATCAACATTATAGAGCACATCAATAAGAGAAAAGGTAAAAACCATATGATCATGTCAGTGAATGCAGAAAAAGCATTTGACAAAATACGACATCCATTCATGATAAAAAACCCTCAATAATGTAGGTTTAGAGAAAACATACCTCAACATAATAAAGGCCATAGATGAAAAATCCACAGCCAACATCATCCTCAATGGAGAAAAACTGAGAGCTTTTCCCCTAAGGTCAGGGACACAACAGGGACATTCACTCTCACCACTTTTATTCAACACAGTACTGGAATTCCTAGCCTCAGCACTCAGACAACAAAAAGAAATAAAAGGCATCTAAATTAGTAAGGAAGAAGTAAAACTGTCACTATTTGCAGATGACATGATACTATATTTAGAAAACCCTAAAGATTCCACCAAAAAAATACTAGAACTGATAAATGAATTCAGGAAAGTCACAGGATATAAAGTCAATGTGTGGAAATCTATTGCATTTCTATACATTAATAATGAAGCAGCAAAATGGGGCGCCTGGGTGGCTCAGTTGGTTAAGCAACTACCTTCGGCTCAGGTCATGATCCTGGAGTCCCGGGATCAAGTCCCGCATCGGGCTCCCTGCTCAGCAGGGAGTCTGCTTCTCCCTCTGATCCTCCCCCTCTCATGCTTTCTGTCTCCCATTCTCTCTCTCAGATAAATAAATAAAAAATCTTTAAAAATAATAATAATAATGAAGCAGCAAAAAGGGAAATTAGGAAAACAATCCCATTTACAACTACACCAAAAATAATAAGGTACCTAGGAATAAAACTAACCAAAGAGGTGAAAGACATGAACTCTGAAAACTATAAAACACTAATAAAAAAAATTGAAGACAACACAAAGAAATGGAAAGACATTCCAGGCTCATGGATTGGAAGAACAAATATTGTGAAAATGTCTATACTACCTAGAGCAATCTACTCATTTGACGCAATCCCTATCAAAATACCAACAGCATTTTCACAGAACTGGAACAAAAATATCCAACATTTACATGGAACCACAAAAGACCCTGAATAGCAAAGCAATTCTGAAGAAGAAAAGCAAAGCTGGCAGTATCACAATTCCAGACTTCAAGTTATATTACAAAGCGGTAGTGATCAAAACAGTGCAGTGGTGGCACAAAAACAGACACATGGATCAACAGAGCGGAATATAAAACCCAGAAAGAAACCCACATATGGTCAATTAATCTTCTAGAAAATAGGAAAGAATATCAAATGGAAAAAAGACTCTCACACAAATGTGTTGGGAAAACTGGACGGCAACATGCAAAAGAATGAAACTGGACCATTTTCTTTCACCATACACAAAAATAAATTCAAGATGGATTAAAGACCTAAATGTGAGACCTCAAACCATAAAAATCCTAGAAGAGAGCACAGGCAGTAGTTTCTCTGACACCAGTTCTAGCAATATTTTTCTAGATATGTCTCCAGAGGCAAGGGAAATAAAAGCAAAAATAAACTAGTGGGACTACATCAAAATAAAAAGCTTCTGCACAGCAAAGGAAAAAATCAGCAAAACTAAAAGGCAACCTATGGAATGGGAGAAGATATTTGCAAGTGATATATCCAGTAAAGGGTTAGTATCCAAAATATATAAAGAACTTATAAACTCAAAACCCCGAAAACAAAGAATTCAATTTAAAAAATGGGCAGAAGACATGAACAGACATTCCTCCAAAGAAGACATCCAGATGGCCAAGATAGGTGAAAAGATGCTCAGCATCACTCATCATCAGGGGAATGCAAATCAAAACTACAAAAGGGGGTGCCTGGCTGGTTCAGTTGGTAGAGCATGCAACTCTTGATCTGAATTCAAGCCCCATGTTGCAGGTACAGTTTACTTTAAAAATAAATAAATAAAACAAAAGATAACACCAAAAGTTACTATTTAAACAAACAACAACAAGAAAGTACACTGAGATATGACCTCACACCTGTCAGAATGGCTAAAATCAAAAACAGAAGAAACAACAGGTGTTGGCGAGGATGTGGAGAAAAAAGAACACTCTCACACTGTTGGTGGGAATGCAAACTGGTGCAGCGATTCTGGAAAAGAGTATGGAGGTCCCTCAAAAAAGCTAAAAATAAAGCTACCCTATGATTCAGTAATCACACTACGGGGTATTTACCCAAAAAATACAAAAAACACTAATATAAAGGGATAAATGCACCCCGATGTTTATAGCAGCATTATCTACAATAGCCAAATCATTCTAACAGCCTGTGTCCATCGATTGATGAATGGATAAAGAATATGTGGTATATATATACATTGGAATATTATTCAGTCTTAAAAAAGAATGAAATCTTGCCATTTGCAATGACATGGATGGAGCTAGAGAGTATAAAGGTAAGCGAAATTAGTCAAAGAAAGATAAACACCATATGATTTCAACAAACAAGCAAAAGGGGAAAAAAGAGAGAGAGAGAAGACAAGACAAGAAACAGACTCTAACTAGAGAGAGCAAACTGATGGTCACCAGAGGGAAAGTAGATGGGGGGATGGATGAAACAGGTGATGGGATTAAGGAGTGCACTTGTCATGATGAGCCCTGGGTGATGTATGGAATTGTGGAATCACTATACTGTACAACTGAAACTAATATAACACTGTATATTAACTATACTGGAATTAAAATAAAATACAAAAACACTAATTCAAAGGGATACATGCACCCCAGTGTTTATAGCATCATTATTGACAACAGCCAAATTTTGGAAGTGCCCAAGTATTCACTGATAGATGAATAAAAAAGGTGTGGTATATATACACAATGAAATATTATTCAGCCATAAAAAAGAATGAGAGCTTGCCATTTGCAATGACATGGATGGAGCAGAGAATATAATGCTAAGCGAAATAAGTCAATCAGAGAAAAACAATAGCATATGATTTCACTCATGTGTGGAATTTAAGTGAAAAAAGCAAGCAAAGGAAAAAGAGAGAGAAACCAAGAAACTGACTCTTAAATATGGAGAACAAACAGATGGTTACCAGGGGAAGGGGATGTGAAATAGGTGATGGGGATTAAAGAGTGCATTTGTCGAGCATTTGTGATGTATGAAAGTGATGAATCACTATATTGTACACCTGAAACTAATATTACACTGTATGTTAACTATACTGGAATTTAAAATGTTGCAGGATTTTTCTTCTCCAGCGGTGCCCGTGGTTCTTGGTCATGCCACTTCAAAGAAGGAAGAGGTAGACCAGACAGAGTGGTGGACAGCAAAGCAAAATTTATTGAGCGATAGCAAAGTGATAGTACAAAGCTCCCAAGGAGGGAGGGGACCCAAAGGGGTTGCCACTGGAGTTTATAAGTCTAGGGGTTTTTATGGGCTTGTTGCTGGGCTGTTTCAATCTGATTAACCCTCCCTGCACCTGTCATCCAGTTAGGTTTGTCATCTATCTAGCATATGGGAAAGGGTGAAGGGCTCCTTCCAGGGTGGTGTAAAATCCTTTTAAGGGTGGTTTCCTCTTGCGGGGAGAGGGGGGCCTTGTCCCTGCCTGCCTGCCTTCTAATTATCCTTCATCATAAAATAAATTTTTAAAGGGTTTCCTGGGTGCCTCAGTCGGTTAGGCATCTGCCTTCAGCTCAGGTCATGATCTCAGGGTCCTGGGATTGAGCCACACATTTGGTTTCACACTCAACAGGGATTCTGCTTCTCCTCGCCCTCTGTCCTCCCCCTGCCCCTGCGAATTGTGCTCTCCCTCTTTCTCTCAAATAAATAAATAAATTTTTTAAAAGATTTTTATTTATTTATTTGACAGAGAGAGACACAGCGAGAGAGGGAACACAAGCAGGGGGAGAGGGAGAGGGAGAAGCAGACTCCCCGCTGAGCAGGGAGCCTGATGCGGGGCTCTATCCCAAGACTCTGGGATCACGACCCGAGCTGAAGGCAGACGCTTAATGACTGAACCACCCAGGCGCCCCAATAAATAATTTTTTTTAAAAAGCAAAAGCAAGAAAAAAAAACAGATAAATTGAACCTTATCAAAATTAAAAACTTTTGTGCATCAAGGGACAGATAATGAAAGTGAAAAGACAATCTACAAAATGGGAGAAAATATTTGCAAATCATATATCTGATAAGGAATTAAGATCCAAAATATATAAAGAATTCCTAAAACTCAACAACAAAAAGACAAAGAACCTTATCCAAAAATGGACGAAGGGGGCGCCTGGGTGGCTCAGTTGTTAAGCATCTGCCTTCAGCTCAGGTCATGATCCCAGGGTCCTCTGACCGAGCCCCGCATCGCACTCCCTGTTCTGCGGGAAGCCTGCTTCTCCCTCTCCCACTCCCCCTGCTTGTGTTCCCTCTCTCGTGTTCTCTCTCTCTGTCACATAAATAAAATAAAATCTTAAAAATAAATGGACAAAGAATTTGAATAGACACGTCTCTGGAAATATACAAATGGCCAATGAGCACATGAAAAGATACTCGAGGGCGCCTGGGTGGCTCAGTTGGTTAAGCGACTGCCTTCGGCTCAGGTCATGATCCTGGAGTCCCGGGATCGAGTCCCGCATCGGGCTCCCTGCTCGGCGGGGAGTCTGCTTCTCCCTCTGACCCTCCCCCCTCTCATGTGCTCTCTCTCTCAAATAAATAAATAAAATCTTTAAAAAAAAAATTAAAAAATTAAAAAATTAAAAAATTAAAAAAAAACCATAATAAGATATCACACCTACCAGAATGGGTAAAGTAAAAAACAGTGACAATAACAAACGTTGGTGAGGATGCAGAGAAACTGGGTCACTCATGTTGCTGGTAAGAATGTAAAATAGGACAGTCACTCTGGAAAACATTTTTGCACTTTCTTAAAAAACTAAATATGCAAGTACCATATAATGCAGCAAATGCGGTCCTGGGCATTTATTCCACAGAAATGAAAACTTATATTCACACAAAAATCTGCACACAAATGTTTATAGCAGCTTTACTCATAATAGTCAAAAACCGGAAACAACCCAGACATCCTTGAACAGGTGGATGGTTAAAAGAGTGTGTGGTACATCCATACCATGGAATACCATTCAGCAATAAAAAACAAAGAACTCTTGATGCTTGAAAGAACCTGGGTGACAAAAAAAAAAAAGTCAAGAAATGGACAGAAGACATGAACAGACATTTCTCCAAAGAAGACATCCAAATGGCTAACAGACACATGAAAAAATGCTCAACATCAGTTGGCATTGGCATCAGGGAAATACAAATCAAAACCACAGTGAGATACCATCTCACACCAGTTAGAATGGCTAAAATCAACAAGTCAGGAAACAACAGATGTTGGTGAGAATGCAGAGAAAGGGGAACCCTCCTACACTGTTGGGTGGGAATGCAAACTGGTGCAGCCACTCTGGAGAACAGTATGGAGGTTCCTCAGAAAGATAAAAATAGAACTACCCTATGACCCAGCAATTACACTACTAGGTATTTATCCAAAGGAAACAAACATAGTGATTCAAAGGGGCACCTGCACCCCAATGTTTATAGCAGCAATGTCCACAATGGCCAAAATATGGAAAGAGTCCATATGTCCATCAATAGACGAATGGATAAAGAAGATGTGGTGTATACACACACACACACACACACACACACACACCACATTATGGAATATTACTCAGCCATCAAAAAGAATGAAAGCTTGGGGCGCCTGGGTGGCTCAGTTGTTAAGCGTCTGCCTTCAGCTCAGGTCATGGTCCCAGAGTCCTGGGATCGAGCCCCACATTGGGCTCCTTGCTTAGCGGGAAGCCTGCTTCTCCCTCTCTCACTCCCCCTGCTTGTGTTCACTCTCTCACTGTGTCTCTCTCTGTCAAATAAATAAATAAAATCTTTGAATGAAAGAAAGAAAGAAAGAAAAGAAGGAAGGGAGGAAGAGGAGGAAGGAGGGGAGGGAGAGGAGGGAGGAAGGACCTGAGTAAATTTCCAGACGATGATACTGAGTGAAAAAAACAATCCCAAAAGGTTATATACTATGTGATTCCATTTATACAACACTCTTGAAAGGATAAAATAATAGAAATGGAGAACAGATGAGTGGTTGCCAGGGATTAAGGAGAGTTTCAGAGTGCGAGAGAAATAGACATGCCTACAAAGGGGCAATAAGTGGAGTCCTTGCGGTGATAGAAATACTCTGTATTTTGACACCATAGAGGTCATATCCTGGTTGTAACTTTGTACTGCAGCTTTGCAAAATGTTTTGGGCAAAGGATACATGGGATCTCTATATTATTTCTTACAATTGCATATTAATCTACAATTATCTCAAAATTTAAAGCTTAACATATGTATCTACACAATATATTTAATATATTAATTATTAAATATCATTAAGTCATTAAAATACATCATTAATATATTTAATATCCGTATAATGTATATTCAATGCAGAGAGAGATTTATGTGTATATATCGAGAAACAATACAAATGTCCATCATTAGGAGAATGAATAAACAAACTGTGATCTATTCACTCAATAAATACTACTCAGCAATAAAAAGTAATGAACTGCCTGGACACCTGGGTGTCTCAGTCGGCTAAGCGTCTGACTCAATTTCAGCTCAGGTCATGATCTCAGGGTCATGAGACTGAGCCGCGAGTTGGCACACTGGGCATGGAGCCTGCTTAAGATTCTCTCTCTCCCTCTCGCTCTGCCCTTCCCCCTGCTTGCTCTCTCAAAAAAAGAAAAAAGTAATGAACTGCTGATAATGCAGTAACTTCAGTGAATCTAAAAACAAAAAAACAAAAACTTTATGTTGACCAAAAGAAGTCAGACACAAGAGAATGCATACTTTTCATTCCATCTATATGAAATTCTAGAACAAGCAGAACTAATCTTCAGTGATAGAAATCAGAAAGTGGTTACTTCTGGAAGATGGGTAAAGACGGGTCTGGAAAGAGGTACTAGGGAACTCTCTGGGGTGATGGAAATATTGTTTATGTTATCTGGGGTGGGAGTTACACATATATATACAACTGTCAAAACTGATTAAACTGAACATTTAAAATCTGTGAATTTATGCATGTAAAGTATACAAATAAAACAGCTATAATTTCCTCAAAAAACTTTGAGAACTTCTGTTCATCAAGACACTCTTAATAGAGTGCCAAGACAAGCCAGACATAGAGTAAAAAAAATGGATTTGAGTAACCAACTAAGGGCTCATATCCAGAATAGAGAACACCCACAAAACAGTAAGAAAAAGACAAATAATCCAATAGAAAAATAAGCAAGAGACTTGAATAAGTCCTTCACAAAACAGAACATTCCAATAAACAAAGGGAAAAAATAATTAGTAAGACTAGTCATCAGGGGCACCTGGGTGACTCAGTCTGTCAAGCGTCTGCCTTTGCCTCAGGTCATGACCTTGGGGTCCTGGGATTGGGCCCCACATCGGGCTCCCTGCTCAGCGGGGAGTCGGCTTCTCCCTCTCCCTCTGCCCCTCCCCTCCCCACTCTTTTCTCTGTCTCTCTCTCTCTCCCTCAAATAAATATAATCTTAAAAAAAAAAAAAGACTAATCATCAGAGAACTGCAGTCAAACCACAATGAGATACCACTACGGATCCACCAGAATAGTTAACATTAAGGACACTAACAACGCCAAGGGCTAGCAAGGATTTAGAGCAACAGAAAGTCTCGCACGCTGCTAGAAGGAACGTAAATTGGTTCAATCACTTGAGAAAATTCAAGTTGAACGTGTGCATCTAGCAAGTCAACTCCCAGGTATATACCATCAAAAATGCAAACACTCTTACAAGTAACGAAGGACATATATATATATAAGAATGTTGCAGGGGCACCTGGGTGGCTCAGTCGTTAAGCGTCTGCCTTCGGCTCAGGTCATGATCCTAGTGCCCTGGGACCGAGCCTCGCATCTGGCTCCCTGCTCCGCGGGAAGCCTGCTTCTCCCTCTCCCACTCCTCCTGCTTGTGTTGCCTCTTTCACTGTGTCTCTCTCTGTCAAATAAATAAATAAAATCTTTAAAAAAAAAAAAAGAATGTCGCAAACAGGGGCGCCTGGGTGGCTCAGTGGTTAAGCGTCTGCCTTCGGCTCAGGTCATGATCCCAAGGTCCTGGGATCGAGCCCCACACTGGGCTCCCTGCTCAGCAGGAAGCCTGCTTCTCCCTCTCCCACTCCCCCGGCTTGTGTTCCTGCTCTCACTATCTCTTTCTCTGTCAAAAAATAAATAAAATCTTAAAAAAAAAAAAAAAAGAATGTTGCAAACAGTGTCATCCATAATAGTCTGCAACTGGAAATTACTCCAGTATCCATCGAGAGTAGACCAGAAAAGTATATTACAGTATACTTTTACAATAGAATCCCACAGAGCAATGAAAACAAATGAATATGTCGAATCTCACCATCATAATGTAGAATGAAAGCAATCAGTCACAAAAGAATATATACAATGCATACTGTAGGATTCAATTTATATAAAAGTCCAAAACTGCCTAAATCACAGTGTTTAGGCATATGTACTTAGGGGATAAATCTAAAAAGAAAAGCAAGGTAGTAATTGCCACAAAGATCAAAATAATAGCTCCCTATGGAGAGCGGAAGAGGATAGTGATGAGAAAGGGGAGCTTGAGGGCTGGCAAAGTTCTATGTTTCTATCTGGGCAATTAGCTACACAAGCATTTGCTTTGTAATGATTTATTAAGCTGTACATTTGCTTGATGCATTTTCCTATAGTGTATTATGTTATATTCATAATAAAAGCAACTTTAAATGAAAAGAGAATACACCTAAATGGTTAGGGCCTAAGGGGCTAGAAACTTTGGATACTTCCTCTTTTCTGTAGCTCTTTTTCTCTAACAAGCAATTCGGATAAGAACAGGGTGTCTGGAGTCAGATCTTTTTTTTTTTTTTAAAGATTTTATTTATTTATTTGACAGAGAGAGACACAGCGAGAGAGGGAACACAAGCAGGGGGCGTGGAGGAGGGAGAAGCAGGCTTCCCGCTGAGCAGGGAGCCCAACGCGGGGCTCGATCCCAGGACCCTGGGATCATGACCTGAGCTGAAGGCAGATGCCCAACGACTGAGCCACCCAGGCGCCCCTGGAGTCAGATCTTATCTGAACTCAAATCCCAGCTCTCTTTTATCAGCTATATGACCTCAGGCAAGTCCATTAACTCTGTAGCCTTCTGTTTCCTTATCTGTGAAATGGGGATAATAATAGTAACTACCTTATTGGGCTGGTGTGCACACACAGAACGGTGAGTGCCTGGCTCATCAGAAGCCCTAAGTGTCCGCTGCTATTATAATAAGTCTAAATTACCTTTACCATGAAGAAACAAAAGTGAAATCCAGTTTTTAGCCTTAACGCTTCACTGTGATTTCTTAATTCATTTCTTCTCTGCCTGACAATGGGCACCATGGGGACAGAGACCGGACCTGTCTTGACCTACTGTCATCCCTGGGGGGCAGCACAGGGTCCGACCGAGAGGAACTCAGGTGTTCTGCTTTTAACACAACGCTCTGGTAATGGCAGAATGTGGACACCTGAGAGCGTACCCTGGCGCCCACGCCCTACCTCGGTCCTTGTTCCACTTCGCATGCCTGAGCTCTCTGGGGTCCTGGGTCCCACTGCCTCTAGGCAAAATTTCTTAGGAATAGCCAGGGCAGGGTGGGAAGGACCCTTTGGCCTTGTTACAGGGAAAGGATGAGAACAGGGAACTGGGAATGGGGTTGGGAGGTTCCAAGCAAGCCCCGTATGTCACCTAGCAGACCAAACATGCCTGGATGATTTGGGGTAAACCTTGCTGATAAGCTGCATGCCTCAAGGGAGCTGGGAAGGCAGTCCCGGTGATATGATTTTGGAATATAGGTGAGGTTCGGTGGGGTGAGGTCCGGAGCCAGCGACCAAGAAAAAATTCTTGAGATGTCTTTGGTGCAAAAAGGTGGTTTTATTAAAGCACTGGGACAGGACCTGTGGGCAGAAAGAGCTGCTGCACCGGGGTTGTGAGAGGTGGGGCTGATTATATACTATGGGATTGAGGGAGGTAAGGAAAAGGGAGATTTCAAAAAGAACTTTTTTTTAAGATTATTATATTTTTTTCGAGAGAGAGAAAGCGCACGAGCAGGGGCAGGGGCAGAGGGAGCAGCAGACTCCCTGCTGAGCAAAGGAGCCCTGATGTGGGGCTCAATCCCAGGACCCTGAGATCAGGACCTGAGCGGAAGGCAGACGCTTAACTGACTGAGCCACCCAGGTGCCCTCAAAAGAATGTTCATTTATTAAGAACCTAGTATATGCCAAACATTATTGGAAACATAATAGATATTTTCTTCCTTCAAGTTACTCAGTGTAATGAGGGAAACAAACAAGGAATTAAATATTTTTAATATTTTATATGGTGTGGTGTAATTAATCCTATACACAATACTGTGAAAGCAGTTAGCTTAGGCGGACAGAGCAAGGAGGGATGTAGGGATGTAGAGGGTGCGGCCACTGTGGGGAACATTGTGGAGGCTCCTGAAAAGATTTAAAGAGCCACCATGTGATCTGGTAGCTCCGCTGAAGGTATGTATCTGAAAGAAATGAGATCACGGTCTCGAGGAGATATTTGCACCCCAGATTCATTGCAGTTTTTTTCACAGTGGCCAAGACATAGAAACAACCTACGTGTCCATCAGCGGATGAATGGATAAAGAAAATATGGTAAACACACACACACACATACACACACAGTGGAGTACTGTTTAACCACAAAATGAAGAGGGAAAAAGAGAGAAGGAACCCTGCCTTTTGTGATAACATGGATAGACCATGGGGGCATTATGCTAAGTGAACTAGATCAGACAGAAAGACAAATCCTGTACAAACTCACTTATATGGGGAATCTAAAAAAGTCAAACCCATAGACAGAATACACTGGGGGTTACCAGGGGCTGGGGCTGGAGGCGGAGCTGTTGGCCAAAGGGACGAATTTCCAGTTATAAGATGAATAAGTTCTGGGGATCTAATGTATAAAATGTTGACTATAGTTAATAATACTGTATTGTATACTTGAAAGTCCCTAAGAGAGTAAATCTTTAAAAAGTTCTCAACATAGGGCACCTGGGTGGTTCAGTTGGTTGAGCGACTGCCTTAGGCTCAGGTCATGATCCTGGAGTCCCAGGATCGAGTCCCACATCAGGCTCCCTGCTCAGCAGGGAGTCCGCTTCTCCCTCTGACCCTTCCCCCCTCTCATGCTCTATCTCATTCTCTCTCTCAAATAAATAAATAAAATCTTTAAAAAAAAAAAAGTTCTCAACATACACACACACACAATAAAACTATATGAGGTGATGGAGGTGATAACTAACCTGATTATGGTAACATTCTATAATAGATACTTGCATCAAAAAAAAAAAGTTCATATGCTAAAAAGGACCTACAAGATAACCAGAGGCCTTGCCATTGTCAAGGTAAGGTTGTTTGTCCCTCTAGCAAGGTATTAACATTAAGATAGTTGGGAGCTTCCTGGAAGAATGTCACACATGTCCCACCCAGGAGTGGGGGGGTGGGGGAAGGTTACAGGCTGTCAGCTTATGCTTTGTCTTCAGCTAGCCTTCTGCTCCCTCATCACCAGGACTGTAGGGAGCTCCTGAGTGATACTTTCAAGCTCTCATTCCTTGGTGGTCCCAAACCCTGAGCTGGCTCTTCCCTGGTGAGTGACGTGTTGGAAACTCCTCTCTCTACACAAAGTCCTTCCTCCAACATAAATCCATTTTCTTTTCCTGACAAACCTGTGAGCTACTCAACTGCCAATTTTACAAGGGAGGAGACTGATTTAAACATAAAGAGCTCAGACCAAGGTCATCCTGGCTTGACCTCATCCCACTCCTCTTTCCCCTCCACTTCTCCCCAGGTCTGTCTTCCTAGAAGGGCAGGTAGGTGCAATATGGGCCAAGTCATCTTAGCCCCAGCAAAGCCCAGGGCATTCAAGTTAGCCCTCAAGGCCCCAGGCCTTTTCTCACATCCAAAGGTATCAGGAAATGTGTTTGCCCTCTCCCTAGAGGCTGCAAAGTGGGGAGGACTCAGCTTTAAAGTCAGGCCCGGAATGTTAATTCAACCCAGACCTGTCTGATTCCAGGGCCTACCACGGTTAGTAGTTCTAACCCACTGCAAGGCACTCTCTCCTTTAGAAGGGTCTCACATGGGAGTGCCATCCAACCCACATGCCACGGGGTGGCCTGGCAGAGAAGCAAGCACAAGGAACCCTATGAGAGGGGTGTGCGAGAAGTAAAGGATTCCCAGAACATGCTGTCATTACCCAGCAGAGAAATGAGGCAGTTTGAGGGCTGCGACAAAAAGAAGCCTAGGGTTTTAAAGCAGGAGATATTAGGGTATCAGGGGGGAGAAAAGCCTCCTAAGGAGCAGGGGCAGAGGAATCTGAGACTCCTAAGGAGGGAGCCGGAAAAGAGGCAGGCTTAGAACTTAAGGCATAGAAGCTGCAGCTTACTGCTCCATAATCAGGCTCCCTGAGTCACATCACCCAGACAGCAGGTCCCCACCACCGGCTTACTGAGATGGGAGTCAGAAATGACCCCAGGTCTCTTTGCAGAATCTGTCCCAGCAACTTCCTCCTCATGTCAAAGTAAAAACACAGGTGAAACGAATGGCGTCCACAGACTGACTTCTAACCTCAGGACAGCCTCCTTTCCCACTCCCTTGGAAGACATTAGGCCCTCAGAATACTTTCAACCTCTTGCACTTCTGCTAAGAGGGACGGAACTGCTCACCGCTGGACCCAGAAGGGAGGCAATCTATCGCACCAGCAGACCAGGCTGAGAGAAGGCAAAGTCAGCCAGAGAGAGAGAAAGAACTGGACACTTTGGGCAACTGCACCAGCAGTGGCCTCCTCCCTCCCCTTGGCCTTCATGGACAGCAGCTGCTCTGATCAGAACCTGGGGTTTGGGGAAGGGCTATTATGTGACGCCATGGAGGAATGTGGCCGTTGGGATAAAGCTGGCACACCGCATCTGGGTTCTCCCGCATCGTGTGCAGCGCTGGGTCCCGAATGTCAGTAGTAGTAGTATTAGACCATATGCCAACTGCGTGAGCCGGTGCTGCGCCTCATTTGTCTTGGTTTTCTTCTTACCTAATTTCACAAACACATCCCTGAACAATTTCAAGGGGCCTAGTAGGAGCAAGGCAGGGCTGAATATGGGGCCAGAGATGAGTAAGAGCCAGTCTTCCGTTCTCAAGCTGACGTTCTGGGGCAAACTATAGAGAGGGCCGCCCCCTGCACACATTCTACAGAGACTGCGCTCACCCTCATGAGATCACATCCAAAATCCAAGCTCCAGTCAAGACATTCCCGCCTGAACAAATTCAGTTTCCATCTGCCTCACCAGTTCCAAAACACTCCTTTTCAGGTAAGACACAAGAACAGAACCAAAAGGTTATCTATTATGCCATTAGTTCCCGCATTTGGTGCAGAGCACCTCGTCTACCCAGAATGGCATTGAGAGAAGGGAGCAGACAGCACGCGGAGGTCGGCTACACCGGTGCTCCAGGACTCAAGGGAGGGTCTCCTCTGCGCCACTGGGTCCTATGTCTGCCTCCTCTGCCTCATGTGACCCAACAGATTCCAAAACAGGAATGTTCATCACATAGAAGGAGAACCAAAAATTGGAAACCACCTAAACACTCAACAGGAAAATACCTAAATAAACAATGTAGCTATTAAATGTTTTTAAAGAGTATTAATGATGTGGAAAATATTCATGATTTGTTAGGTAAAAAGCAAGATACAAAACTCTTGGGATCAAATTCACTTAAAAATTATAATGTATACCTCTATGTCTGAATTATATACATATTTATAACCCAGAAGCACGGGTGCCTCTGTTAAGACTTGGACAGCTTTTTTTTTTTTAAAGATTTTATTTATTTATTTGTCAGAGAGAGAGACAGAACACAAGCAGGGGGAGAGGCAGGCAGAGTGACAAGCAGGCTCCCCGCCGAGCAGGGAGCCCGATGCGGGGCTCGATCCCAGGACTCTGGGATCATGACCTGAGCCGAAGGCAGCCGCTTAACCGACTGAGCCACCCAGACGTCCCGACTTGGGCAGCTTTTTAAGATTTATGTTTTTTAGGGGTACCTTGGGTGGCTCAGTCGGTTAAGCGTCTGCCTTCGGCTCAGGTCATGATCCCAGAGTCCTCGAATCGAGCCCCAAGTCCCAAGTCGGGCTCCCTGCTCAGCGGAGAGTCACCTGAGATCCTCTCTCCTTCTCCCTCTGCCCCTCCCCCACTTGTGCATGCACACTCTCTCTCTCTAATAAATAAAATCTTTAAAAAAAATAAGATTTGGGCGCCTGGGTGGCTCAGTTGGTTAAGCGACTGCCTTCGGCTCAGGTCATGATCCTGGAGTCCCGGGATCGAGTCCCACATCAGGCTCCCTGCTCGGCGGGGAGTCTGCTTCTCCCTCTGACCCTCCTCCCTCTCATGTTCTCTGTCTCTCATTCTCTCTCTCACAAATAAATAAAATCTTAAAAAAAAAAATTTAAAAAAAATAAGATTTATGTTTTTTAAGTAATCTCCACACCCAACATGGGGCTCAAACTCACAACCCCAAGACCAAGAGTCAGATGCTCCACCAACTGAGCCAGTCAGGCATCCCACTGGCATCAACGTATGATGCGACGCTCCAAAAGTCAAAGACTACTTGATCGCAGCACTGGGTGTGGAACGCAAAGACTGTGCCATCAGGAAAAGCCCAAGAACCCCAGATCCACTAAGGGGGTATGAGCTTCCTGATAGGGGAACCTTCAACAGGGAGACAACAGGGAGGCCAGAGTGCTAGAAAGTATACACTGATTTAGCTGCTTTACTTTTCTTTGCAATCCTACTTTGCCACAGTTTTCAAACAACTTCAGTACCTAGCAGAAAACTGGACCTGAAGTAGGATTTAGAAATCTGAGAGGACTCATAGAGGCAGAGTACTACTGCTAAAAGGAACAAAAACAAGCTAGTCAGTTTAGCTTCCTCCCAAACAAAACATGACCCCTCTACCACCACCCAAAGGAAGGACTCCGTGCCATCATTAAAATGAAACACACTTAGGGGCGCCTGGGTGGCTCAGTTGGTTAAGCGACTGCCTTCGGACTTAGGTCATGATCCTGGAGTCCCGGGATCGAGTCCCGCATCGGGCTCCTTGCTCAGCAGGGGGTCTGCTTCTCCCTCTGACCCTCCCCCCTCTCATGTGCTCTCTCTCTCTCATTCTCTCTGGCTCAAATAAATAAATGAAATCTTTAAAAAAAAAAAAAAGAAACACACTTATAAAATCATAGATTTATATCTTTGCCATTTATTTTTAAAATCTTATTCAAAATATTAAATAATACAATTTCAGATACGAAAAATTACTGCAATAAAACAGTTCAGGTGTATTTCCACTGTGCTCCCCTTCCTTATCGGGACAGTACATTGTCCACCTGAAAGAAATGGTGGATTGCCCTACTTCTTCCATCTTTACGCAAAGCACATGCCCGCTGGCTCACCCGGGCTTTCCGAGTAGGTGTTTTAACATATATTAAGGGCTATGTTTTCTAAAAAGCTGCAGTGACATTTGTAAGTCAACCATGGTTCAAATCACATATTTACATATTTATCAACTCTTTATTATATAAAGACAGGCTAAAATGAAATACAGTAAATAATTTCCAGTTGCTGTGAAAAACAAAACAGAAGAAAATAAAACAAGTACAGGGGGGAGAAAAAGTCAGTGTACACATTTGTCCTTTATGTATACAAACAACTTCATTCAGGTATAATTTTAATTTGAAAGGCCTAGGTACAGTATTATTTAAGTGATAATGGCCCCTAAGATTTACTCAAACTTACTATGAAGTAATAAAGTGAACAAATCTGATACAATTTTAAACTCTGCTCCTTGCTTGAAAGCTTGGAGGAACCCGTGCTACAATCAATTGCTAACTAAAAGCAATTGTATGTATATTTAGTATTTTCCCACAATTTCTACCTCTAAATTTAATTCAGTAATTCAAGCCAAAATATGGTATCTCTGTAACATTTTATCTACGTCCACTGCAAACTAGTCTCTCTACTGCCAGAATTTCTAGACATTTATTAATGTGTTGCCTAAAATTGTGGTCAGATTGAGCAGTATCATTATCTTAAATTATATTTAAATTATCCAAAAATATCCAAAGTAATTTTCCTGGAAGAAAAAAATGTTACTTTTATGCCAAGCACTATTACACACATCCTTGTAGATTACAGTTTGGGAGCGCAAAATGTGGCTTAAAAAATAGTACTTGGATGGCAGAAAGAGAATCTGAGCCAGCAGTACCAGATATGTTAGGATTTAGTTAAAGGCTGGGATCTTTTAAAACTAGTATTACTAATACTTCCAGAAGAAGTACAATAAAGAAATCTAAAACAAAACTAACAGATAATGCTTAGCTCCACATTCTGAACACCTGATTAAATTTACCTCTAAAAGTGTAGATAAAAAATTATATATTCCTTGTTTGTGACATTTCATTTCCAAAGCACCAAGGCAAAATAAAGAGAGACCCATCTCTCATTTAAGTACCAACTGCCTATGGCAAACATCTGCACAATATTATATAAAAAAGTCAAGCAAATAAAATTACATAATAAGCAAACTCAAATCACAGTGCTTTAAAAAATATAATCATTGGTAATCTTCAGAGAAGGCATTGCCTCATTAACATTCTGGTCTAGACGATGATATTCCACTGTTTTGGAGCAAAGACCATCACGCCATTTCCTGCTTTGAACCAGAAGGAAAATCTGGAAAAAAACAAAATAAATTAGATATGCAAAAAAAGCAAACAGAGGATATGCTAAAAGTATAACAAGTACACTATCTCTCTCCTAGATTCCCAAATTCAAAAAGTAAAAAAACAACAAAAGGGCTTTATTTTCCATCATGTAAACAAAGTTAAACAGTGCTACTCAAATTTTAATGTACAGAGTGCTAGCTGAAGACTGATTCTGGGTTCTATCTGCAGAGATGAATTAGTAGATTGCAGTGGAGCCCAGGAGCCTGCCTATTTAACAAGTCCCTCAGGTGTTTAGATCAGAGATAGCCCAACGTTTCAACACTGGGAGAGAATATCACTGGCAATGAAAATAAATATGTAACGATTTTACAACCAGGAAAAAAAAAGTATTAAAATACTATTGGGGCGCCTGGGTGGCTCAGTCTTTAAGGGTCTGCCTTCGGCTCAGGTCATGATCCCGGGGTCCTGGGATCGAGCCCCACGTCAGGCTCCCTGCCCAGCGGGAAGCCTGCTTCTCCCTCTCCCACTCCCCCTGCTTGTGTTCCCCCTCCCGCTGTCTCTCTGTCAAATACATAAATAAAATCTTTAAAAAAAAAAAAATACTATTAAGTCCAATGCTTACTTAATTAAAAGTATTAAATTAACAATTTTTCTCCATAGTATTCCCGCTGAAGTAACAATGCTAACTTAAGACGTAATACCTGTTTTTCAAAAACCACTAGGCTTTGGTTTTGCTCAAAAAACAATTTGACTTCTTTTTTTAGAAGCATTCAAGCTAAAGCATTCTGTCTGTAATTTGTTAAAATATACCATAGGTTTATAAGCCGATAGACATCTTGATATTTTACCATCAATTTAGACTTGACTAAAAAAGAAAAAAATTCTGAATCATCAAAAACATTAGTAAGAAATATGACTGAGATAATAAAGGGCAATTAGAGGGGCTGAAAACCCCAAACATACCTTCCTTTTGTTGTGATATGTAATGTAAACAACAGCAATACAAAAAGCAAAAATAATAAGATGAAAAAAGAAATGGCTATCTTCCTCTTCAATATTTGAGGATGGGGTCTTAAAAGATCTCACTGACTGTTCAATTTCCATGTAGTTCCTGTTTTCTTCCAGAGCCTCACTGGACTCATCATCCCTGGGGCTGGTGGTCCAGTCATAGTCTGGTTCTCCATAGTCTCCATTGTCCAGAGTATCTTTGGCAGTGGACGGAGAACTGTTGAGCGTGAGAAGATCCTCCTCCTCCATGCTGGGATCTTCATTGTTATCTGTTTCCTCTTGAGACAGAGAAGTAGTAGGTGAAGGATGAGGGGCTACAGCTGCCCCTCCACCTTTCTCTGTACTAGCTGTGGGTTGGAGAGTGGTGTTGATTTGGAAGACAGAAAGTTTGGTTTGGTTTTCATGTGTTAAAGCACTCATATTTGGAGCAGAAACATCTGGCGGGAGTACAGTGTGGCTCGGCAAATCAGTATTTGGTAGAGCTAAAATAGTGAATAAAGAACATTAAACTGAAATCTCCAACTTTATCGCTACCAAGATAGAAGGATATTCACCTAAATTTTTCACTAAGCATTTCTCTTTGCCAAATTCCTCTTCCCCTTGAGAATTTGTTAATAAGTCTCAATAGCCAGCAATCAGTTACATTTCTTCTTAGTCAATTATTCATCAGGTAATAACTCTTTAGCCAGAAAGTAACAAGTTTAGCACCATAAAAGACCTACTACATTATGTAGCCTGTCAGCAAAAGAAAAAGGAAAGAATAGAGGGGTAACTTTAGGTCACAATGGTGAAATTCACACAAAGCTCTTATCCATCCCCTCTGTTTTCATTTAACAAAGGGGCTGGACTTCAATAATCATTGTCCAGACTGCACCCCATCTCCATAACAGTTAAGACTGGCGGCTGATCCTAGCTCAAGTAGGTCACAAACTGGATATAGAATGTGAACCTAATGGGCGCCTGGGTGGCTCAATCGGTTAGGCGTCTGCCTTCAGCTGAGGTCATGATCCCAGGGTCCTGGGATAGAGCCCAGCGTTCTGGCTCGCTGCTCAGCAGGGAGTCTGCTTCTCCTTCTCCCTCTGCCGCTCACCCTGCTTGTGCTCTCTCTCTCTCTCAAATAAATAAAATCTTTTTTTTTTAAATGTGAAAGTAAATATTTTCAATACAATACAACAAATTCAAGAGAAGCTATAAGCAAGCTGTAGTCAGCATTTCTAAGTGATTCTAAAACCAGAAGACCTCCTCTCCCAATTTCCTTTCTTTTTCCTTTTTTTTTTTTTTTTTTAATTTAGGTATTCTTAGGGAGAAGAAAGCAAAAACTCCTAAAGGGGAAGAAATGGAAATTGGATTGGAAACTTGAAAACTAAGTGTGAACTAGACTATTTTAAAGATTGGGGAAGGCAATCCAGTATGGGAATGACACCAAACACATACAAGCTCTTATTTCCCTATGTTCCTACCCACTCAGTGTGGTTTACTGAAGTAGTTTAAATTATTTACAGAAGTAGCTCTATACACCAAAAGTTCAGAAGATTCCTGCTGAAATTTAACAGTGTTTCTAATATACAATCTAATGTAGTATCTGTTGAAAAGCTTCAAGAATATCCATTATACTTGTAAAAAAAGGAACTGTCTGGGGCGCTTGGGTGGTGTAGTCAGGGTTAAGCGTCTGACTCCTGGTTTCGGCTCAGGTCATGATCTCAGGGTTGTGAGATTGAGCCCTGTGTCGGGCTCCACACTCAGCACAGAGTCTGCTTAAGACTCTCTCTCTCCCTCTCCCTCTGCCCCTCCCCAATACTCACGCTCTCTCTCTCTAAAAGTATATAAATCTTTTTTTAAAAAAGAGGAACTGTCACATCAGATCCAAAAATACAAAAATACTATTTTAAAGTCTATCAAATTAAAGTAAAATATTTTATAGGGGTAAGATTAAACCAAATCATTCCCAGGCTTTCACAAACATGTGCATACACATAAATTAACAATAACAGACCACTCTTTGTTCAAACATGTAATACTTGAATACATGAATACACTCTGGTTTGTGTATCATAGTTGACACCCTATTTTGTATAGAAAAAATAGCTAGTTTCAATTGGACTGAATGAAATCTCTTAGAAAAAATAATTTAGTAAATTGGTAAAAAAAGAAAAATTCAGGGCGCCTGGGTGGCTCAGTTGGTTGAGCGACTGCCTTCGGCTCAGGTCATGATCCTGGAGTCCCGGGATCGAGTCCCGCATCGGGCTCCCTGCTCGGCGGGGAGTCTGCTTCTCCCTCTGACCTTCCCCCCTCTCATGTGCTCTCTCTCTCTCTCACTCTCTCAAATAAATGAATAAATAAAAATCTTTTTAAAAAATTTAAAAAAAAAAGAAAAATTCGTAAATTAGTAAAACTGCCTTAAAGTATTTTCAACAGTTGGTTCCTTGAAACTTTCCATTGAAAGAAAAGAAGGAAACAGGTCCTACAATTGAGTACAGCATTCAGAAAACTATGAACAGGAATTTCTTAAAAGAATTTTTATATTTGCAATAGTATTATAAATTGCTATTTCTCTGATATATTTAAGTTTCCTTGGATCACAAATTTAAATGTAAAATGTAGGGATGCCTGGGTGGCTCAGTCGGTTAAGCATCCAACTCTTGGTTTCAGCTCAGTCATGATTTCAGAGTCATGAGATCAAGCATACCTCTGGCTCCACACTCAGCACTGATTCTGCTTGAAATTCTCTCCCTCTCCCTCCCCCTCTGCTCCTCCCCCTGCTCTGGACAGCAGGGCACATAGTAGCTTGCTCTCTCAAATAAATAAAGCTTTTAAAAAAATAAAAATAAATGTAAAAGACAAAGGGAAAAAATCTTTAGAATCTAGGACTAGACACAAATTTGTAGACGTGACACCAAAAACACAGTATATAAAAGGAAAAAATCCATAAATTTGATTCTATCAAAATGAAAAACGTTGTTCCATGAAAGACTTTCCTGTGAGGATGAAAAGATAAGCTACATAAAGGAAGAAATATCTGTGAGCCCCAACCCAAAAAAGGACTAGTATCCAGAATACATAAAAAATCTGAAAACTCAAAAACGAAAAAGCAAACCATCCAATTAGAACACAGGCAACAGACACAGAGGCACATTTCACCAAAGAGAATATACAGATGGCAAATAAGCACAGGAAAAGATTATTAGCCACTAGGGAAATGCAAATTAAAACCACAATAAAGAAATCACTGCACACCTATCAGAATAACTAAAATAAAAAGTAATGACAACACCAAATACTGGCAAAGATGCAGAGAAGCTAGATCACTTAAATGTTGCTGGTGGTAACATAAAATAGGACAACTATGCCAGAAAACAGTTTGGCAGTTCCTTAAAAAACTAAATATGTAACTACAATATGACCCAGCTATTGCACTCCTGGGCATTTATCCCAAAGAAATGAAAACTTACAATCACACAAAAAATCTATACATGAATGTTTACAGCAGCTTTAATCATAAAAGCCAAAAACTGGAAGCAACCCAGTTGTCCTTCAAAGGATGAATGGTTAAACAAAGTACAGTGTATCTATATTATAACAGAATATTACTCAGCAATAAAAAAGAACTATTGACACATGAAACAATTTGATGACTCTCCACAGAATTATGCTAGGTAAAAAAAAAAAAAAAAAAAAGCCAATTCCAAAAAGTTACATACCATATGATTCCCATTTATATCACATTCTTCAAATGATAAAAATAAATAGCAGATGAGTGGTTGCCAGGATTTCAGGAGGGAGTGGGGATAGGAAGGAAGTGGGAGTAACTATAAAAAAGCAACACAAGAGGTTGATGGAAATGCTCTTTATCTTGACTGCATCCATGTCAGTATCCTGGTTGTGATACGGTACTACAGTTTCTTAAGATGTTACCACTGGGGAAACTGGGTAAAGGGTATGTGGGATCTGTATTATTTCTTAACAACTGCAAGTGAATCTACAATTATTTCAAAAATAAAAAGTTTAAAGAAATATATTTTTACTTCCCACTCCCCAAACAGTAAGGTCTTCTGAATGATCTGCCTGCTTCTACTTGAACTCCTACTGTCCGCTCTCCACACAGCAGCCAGAGTCGCCCTGTAAAAACTTCAGTTCAATGATGTTACTCCTTCGGCTTAAAACCCTCTGGGCGCTCTCCTCTTCTCTCAAAAGTGAAATTCAAAGTCTTTGTAATAGCCTACAAGATCCTACATGATCTGGCACCTCAATCTCATCTCCTACTAAACTCCCAAACTACTCTGTCCCTGCTGCCTACTTAACAGATACCAATAAATGTTTACTGAATATGCTCTTGACCCGATTCTCACCACAAACCCTACACCACTTCCCAAGTAGCATCTTTGCACCTATCACACCCTCTGAAAAGCCTTTTCCATAGTTTTCAGCCAGGCAAAACCCCACTCATTCTTCTAAGGGTATCTCCAATGTCACCCCATTTGTTGTTATAACTCCAATACCTAGCACCAAGTAGGAGCAAAATTAATCAGTATTGTTCAAGGTGTAAAAACTTGGACCTCCTGGGCCTCCACTCCTTCAAATCAGAGAATTTGATCTAGTCAGAAATGAAGAGTATTCAGAACAAAGTGACTTTGACTTTATGGATTAATTGTTGAGCTTCTACAACCAGATATATTACTTTAGACTTCTAAATGTTCCATTTTTACCCTTTTCTATTTGATATTTCCACTCTAGTTAAAACAACATTTTAAAAATAACATTCTACATTTAATTCTCTTCTACTGGTCCCTTTAAAAAACTGTCTTAAAATCGACTACATCGATATTTCTTAAACAAGAATGCAGAGGACCCTAGAATTCATTCACACTGGATTGGGAAACATGGCCTCAAAAATTAAACGCACTACACATTAAATTTAGGTGATCATTTGGGAGCAATTTAATGACAAACATAGAAAGTAGGCACTTTTGAAATGACATGGCAAGACTTAATCATAAGGTGATCATCCAGTGATCCAAAATAATGCTTATATTATTTTTTATTCTGTCAAAATAAAAATTTAAAATCCTTACAGATTTCCAAGAATACACCCAAGTACTGAAATTTTAAGAAACTTAATATGGAACAAGTTTAAATAAATCTATTGTAGTAACTTTCTAACTTTCTATGCTTACTTGAAGTTTGGAGCTCAACACATCTTATCTAGACTGTTATTTTTTTATTAATAGAGTAATTACTTTGGGGCACCTGGGTGGCTCAGTCTGTTAGGCATCTGCCTTTGGCTCAGGTCATGATACTGGGGGTCCTGGGATGAGCCCCGTATCGGGCTCCCTGCTCAGCAGGGAGTCTGCTTCTCCCTTTCCCTCTGCTCCTCCCCCTGCTCGTGCTCTCTCAAAATAAATTTAAAGATAAAAAAAAATAAAAGAGTAATTACTTTGAAATCACTCTACCATAAGGTATGCTTAAAAAAACACTTCTCTTGGGCGCCTGGGTGGCTCAGTTGGTTAAGCGACTGCCTTTAGCTCAGGTCATGATCCCAGGGTCCTGGGATCGAGTCCCGCTTCGGGCTCCCTGCTCAGCGGGAAGCCTGCTTCTCCCTCTCCCATTCCCCCTGCTTGTGTTCCCTCTCTCGCTGTGTCTCTCCCTGTCAAATAAATAAATAAAATCTTTAAAAAAAAAAAAACAAAACACTTCTCTTAAAGTTTTACAAATGCCATGCTGTACTGCAATGTAGCTGCTTCCCTCTTAAGAGCATACGTATTACATTTAAATTATTTTTAGAAGAGAATAATAAGAATTTTAAATTGACAGAAAGACTTAATAAAAAAAAAAAAGATTGGGACACCTGGGTAGCTCAGTCAGTTGAGCATCTGCCTTTGGCTCGGGTCATGATCCCAGGGTTCTGGGATCAAGTCCCGCATTGGGCTCCCTGCTCAGTGGGGAGTCTGCTTCTCCCTCTGCCTGCCACTCCCCCTACTTGTGCTCTCTCTCTCTCTGACAAATAAATAAATAGAATCTTAAAAAAATAAAATTAAAATAAAAATTAAAAATTAAAAAAAAAAAAAGATTATCTAAAATGTCCCAGTTTAGCTGGAGAACTATTTATGGCACTCTAATAAATAAAAAGACAAGAAGACACCTTAATACTCCACACTCCCCCCTCGCTTGCCCCTCCCTACAAAATTTTCAACCAGGGGAAAGGCTGTTTCTGAAATACAGTTACCAGCTATAGATCCCTCAAACTGTATGTCTTAAGCATTCCAGGAAGAAATATAAATGCTTAAATGTCAGGTTTTTTCTTAAATGATTAAATAACTAAACAATCATGCTACGTAAGCACTTTAGGAACAGAAATATCTGCATCAACCAGAAAAATCCTCGTTATAGTTTACTCATGATTAAAGGGCCTTGGGAAAATGAACCTCAGTCCTTCCCCACAGACTTACAAATGCTTCTGGGACGGTGGCTGCCCTACCCTCATTGCTGCTGAGAAAACCTAAGGAACTAACCACAGCACTGTAACAGATGAATGTATGGCTAGACAGCCCCTGTCGGCAAATAAGAAAACACTATCCCATTCATACTGTTTTTCACTGAAAAGTCAAAAAAGATTTAAGGAGAAAAGCAGGACTGTGTCTTAGCCTAAAGAAAAAAAGGAATACTAAACAAAATACTGCTTAATCATTACAAATTCTTATTAATGGATTTGTTCCCCCTAAGTCTCAGGCCCTAGGTTACATATTTCTTTATTTCCTGATAAAGCCTTCAATATCTTCATTCACAATGTAACATTTCTAAGAAAAAAAAATACTTAATCATGCAACATTATTTACAAGAGTCAAGATATGGAAACAACCTAAATGCCCATGGATGGATGAACAGATAAAGATGTGGTGTGTATATACAATGGAATACTACTCAGCCACACACACACACAAAATGAAATATGGCATTTGTGACAACATGGATGGACCTTGAGGCATTATGCTAACTGAAATAAATCAGACAGAGAAAGATAAATACCATATGATTTCACCTGTATGTGGAACAAAAAAAATCAAAACAAAACAAACAAGTCAAACTCTCAGAGAAGAGACGGGTGATTGCCAGAGAAGAGGGAATTAGAGGTTGGTGAAATGGCAGAAAGGTATTAACTTCCTTGGGGCGCCTGGGTGGCTCAGTCATTAAACGACTGCCTTCGGCTGAGGTCATGGTCCCAGGGTCCTGGGATCGAGCCCCGAATCAGGCTCCCTGCTCAGCGGGAGGCCTGCTTCTCCCTCTCCCACTCCCCCTGCTTGTGTTCCCTCTCTCGCTGTGTCTCTCTGTCAAATAAATAAAATCTTAAAAAAAAAAAAAAAAAGGTACTAACTTCCAATTACAAAATAAGTCATAAGGAAGTAATAATATATAGTATGGTGACTATAGTCAGTAATATAGTAATGCATATTTGAAAGTTGCTAGGAGAGTAAACCTTAAAGGCTCTCATTACAAGAAAAAATTTTGTAACTCTGTATTGTGATGAGTGCCAACTACACCCACCGTGGTGATCAGTTCCCAGTGTACACAAATAATCAAATCATTATATTGTACACCTGAATCTAACATGTTGTATGCCAATCATACCTCAATAAATAATAAAAAGAATTTTAATAACAATTTTTAAACGAAATAATCAAATCCTACAACTCCATTAAAATGAAGCGGTCTTGTCCGGCTAAGCCAGGACACAGGGAACCATGTTTACCAAGAATCTCCCTTGTCGCCTTCCTCCTCTCCTCGTCCCAAGCCCCTCGGGAGCCCAAAGCCTCAGTAACCTGGCTCTTTACCGAGCACCAGTACCCTAAGATAGCTTTCTCCCCTTCACTTTTTTTTTTTTTAAGATTTTATTTATTTATTTGACAGAGAGAGACACAGCGAGAGAGGGAACACAAGCAGGGGGAGTGGGAGAGGGAGAAGCAGACTCCCTGCCGAGCAGGGAGCCCGATGCGGGACTCGATCCCGAGACTCCAGGATCATGACCTGAGCCCAAGGCAGTCGCTCAACCAACTGAGCCACCCAGGCGCCCCTCCCCTTCACTTTTGCTCTCCAAAATACTCCATCAGCTTAGTCTGGTCAGTGCCCCTGCCCACCCTGATCTTTACTACTTCTCTCACCCGTTGGGAAACCGCCCACACTCCCTTGGTCCTACTAGACCCCTGGGTGCCTCCCCCACCTTGGGACCCTCTCTAGACCCCACACCTCCCAACCGCGGCCATCTCCTCACCGGTGATCTGGTCCCTCTGTCCCCTCACCACTCCCCCCTCCAAGCAATTTCGGAGACCCTACCACCGCCATTCCCTCTGGCAACCCATTCTTCAAGGCTCTCCAGACAACACCACCACTCCTCCCTCCACGCCCATCTACATACTCTGCTCCCTGGATGCCCGCATCTCTCCTCCCCGCTTCTCGGGCTTCTCAGAGACCCCACCTCCTTAGACTCCCGCAGACAGCCTACTGTCCGTCCTCGCCCCTAGAGACCCTGCCCTATCTACACACAGCCGCCTGCTCCGGACACTCGGAAGCGTCCTTTCCCTGGCCGGGCCTGTCTCCCCGCCCGTGCCCGGCCCTCCGCGTCTTCCCGCGCCCGCCCTGCCGCCGCGCCCCCTTTACCGCTGGACATGGTGGTGGGCGCAAGCAGGAGCGCCAGGACCAGCGGCCGCGCCAATACTTCGGGGACCTGAAGGCCCGGCGAAGGCCGCAGTTTCGCTTGCGCGGTTCCCCTCATCCTCCTCAAGGCTGCAGCGGCCATAACGGACTCCGCTAGGAGCCTGCGCTGTTGCTAGGCTCTACGTCATGACATCAGAGACTGCGTAAGGCACCACAGCCTGAGGCTTCTGCGTCCCAACGTGATGACGTCGCAGCCTATCGTGAAGGGCTCAGGAAACCCGATAAGGAGGAAGGGTATGGCGCTGCAGAAGGGGGCAGGTCTCACCCAAGCCCCTCGCGGGCTGAGGCTGTAAAGTGTTTTGTTGTTTGGGTTTTTTTTTTAAGATTTTATTTATTTATTTAATTGACACAGAGAGAGAGAGCGGGAGAGGGAACACAAGCAGGGGGAGCAGCAGAGGCAGAGGGAGAAGCAGGCTCTCCGCTGAACAGGGAGCCCGATGCGGGGCTCCATCCCAGGACGCTGGGATCATGACCTGAGCCGAAGGCAGTCGCTTAACAGACTGAGCCAGACTGAGCCACCCAGGCGCCCCGAGGCTGTAAAGTGTTAGATGAAGAGAGGGTCAGAGCGAGCCCCTCCCTTCCTGCCATGCGATGGGATACTATACAGTTCAGGAAAGTATTTTAAAACATTGGGGTTTTTCTGGGGCGCCTGGGTCGCTCAGTCCTTAAGTGTCTGCCTTCAGCTCAGGTCATGATCCCGAGGTCTGGGATTGAGACCCGCATCGGGCTCCCTGCTCGGCGGGAAGCCTGCTTCTCCCTTTCCCACTCCTGCTTGTGTTCCCGCTCTCGCTGTCTCTCTCTGTCAAATAAAATCTTAAAAAAAAAAAAAAATTGGGTTTTTATTTTTTAAAGACTTTATTTTTCAGTAATCTCCATACCTGAAGTGGGGCTCGAACTTACAACCTTGAGATCAAGAGTGGCATGCTTTATGGACTGAGCCAGCCAGGAGCCCCTAAAACATTGTTAAAAGAAAGGGGTGCCTGGATGGCTCTGTGGGTTAAGCAGCCAACTTTTTTTTTAATTCAATTAACATATAGTGTATTATTAGTCTTAGAGGCAGAGTTCAGTGATTCATTGGTCTTTTGTAACACCCAGTGCTCATTCATCAGGTGCCCTCCTTAATGCTCATTACCCAGTTACCCCATCCCCCCCTTCCCCCTCCAGCAACCCTGTTTATGATAAGAGTCTCTTATGGTTGGTCTCCCTCTCTGATTTCATTTTGTTTTATTGTTCCCTCCCTTCCCCTATGCTCCTCTGTTTTGTTTTTTATAGTCCACATATGAGTGAAATCATGTAATTGTCTTTCTCTGATTGACTTAATTTAAGCGGCCAACTTTTTGATTTTGGCTCAGATGGTGATCTCAGGGTGGTGAGATCCAGCCCCGCCTCCACCTCTGTGCTCAGGGGGGACTCTGCTTGGGATTCTCTCTCCCTCTGCCCCTCCTCCTGCTTTCTTTCTCTCAAATAAATTAACAGGCTGATCCCAAAAGGGAAGTAGCTGCCCTCCCTCTCCCAAAGGCAAATGAAACTCAACTGTTCACAGTGGCCATATCTAGATGGTGGAATTAAAGGTAAAAGTTTTACTTTTTATATTTCTCCTTATCATTTATTACTTCAACAATTATTTAGCACCTTTTCATATTTCAGTATACAGCAGTTAACAAAACGAACCACATACCTTTGTGGAGTTTATTTTGTGAGGAAGACAATAGTGTAAAATATACACTATACAATGGTTAAGGCGTAATGGAGAAAAAGCAGGAAAGTGGGATAGGAAGTAGGGTGCAAACAGCCTCCACATTTCCTACAGTAAGTTTCTGTTACTTTTTAAATTTTGTAACTTGAAACCCCCAGTATATGAAAATGCAGATTTAGAGTTCCCTTACAGCCTTGACACACGCTTTGGTCTGTGTGTTCTGCAAATGTTTTTTAAATGTCTGTAGGCTTAAAAATCATAGAAGTTCCACTTGATCGATTTGCAGGAAAATCATTGTGGCATGAAGCAAGACATTTGCTGTACCCATAGCTTCACCACTCTGATCTCCGTGATTCCTACAGAAGAATCCTCCAGAGACACAGCTGAACTGCCCTTCTAAGGGGAGAAGGGCCCCTGTTCTCTTGAATCTGGTTTCCCTTAACATTTATCTGGCCCCAGTGACAGCTCAGAAACACACAAACTCTGTGTTAAGAAAACTAAGAGGTCATTCATGTTGGCTTCTTTAAGCCCACCACAAGCCTAGATAGACTGAATGGTGCCCTTATTGCAAACCCTCCATGGTAGCCAGGATACAAAGTCTTCCCAAATTCCCTGGGAGCTTTCCCTTCTCTGAGTACACAAACCACCACTCAGTTTAATGAATAAGCCTCTCGATTCCAGCTTCTACTTGTTGGCAGATTCAGACATAGGCCTTTTTCTATAATAAACACACCTTCAATCTTCTCTTCTTTGTCCACTTTCTTCCTTTTGTCCCCATACCAGTGTGTTTTGGATATCTTACAGATATCATGAACTCAAGGAATTTTGCACAATATTCTGACATGCTGCATCCAACAGGCAGATTCTTAATATGTAAGTGGGGAGGGAAATATACCCTCAATATTCAGAGGGCCCTTTGTACATTTCAAAATACCAGCTCACTGGACGTACCCAACAACCATTATGAGCCAAAATCTCTGGACAAAGTCAGAAGTTCACTTTGAAACATATACAGATCCTCATGAACCCAATGAAGACAGTATGACAAATACTGAGGCCAGCAGGTTTTGGGTGGCACAAAATGGTTAAGTAAACCTGATACTTGTTTGGTATTCACTTCCAAACATCCATAAAAAGGAACTCTGCCTAAAAATATGTATTATTGAATAGGAAAAAATGTTCACATTTACTGAAGCTGGCTTACCCTTCTACTTTGTAAATGTTTGAAATTTACACCTTGTCATTTTTTTAAAATCTAAATTGCAGAATTCTACAACATACCCCAATGATCCATGCCTTTGTATGATCCCCTGCCCTTGAGTGTGAGAGGGACCTGTGAATATGATGGGATATCATTACTGTGATTAGGTTATTAAAGGGCACAGTAGACTTTAAGGGGAGATTTTCCTCAGAGGCCTCACCTAATCAGGTGAGCCCTTAAAGGGTTGGGGCAGTTATAAAATGAATAAGTCCTGGGGATGTCATGTACAGCATGGTGACTATAGTTAATAATTTAATAATACTGTATTGTATATTTGGAAGTTGCTAAGAGAGTAGATCTTAGAAGTTCTTATCACAAGGGGAAAAACTTTGTGTGGTGACAGACGTTAACTAGATGTATTGCAGTGATTATTTTGCAATATATACAAATACTGAATCATTATGCTGTACACCTGAAACTAGTATGTTCTATGTCAATTATACCTCAATAAACAAAAAATAGGGGCACCTGGCTGGCTCAGTCAGTCAAGTGTCCAACTCTTGATTGTGGCTCAGGTCATGATCTCAGGGTCATGGGATCAAGCCTTGTGTTGGGCTCCACGCTGAGTCTCCTCCCCCCGCACATGCGAGTGCACACGCGCTCTCTCCCTCAAATAACTAAAATCTTTCTTAAATAAATGAATAAATACATAATAAAGTTTTTAAAAGGGTAAGTTGTGGCTGGCACTCTTCCTAGAGATTTCAAGTGTGAGAGGGATTTGACAGTAAGGGAATTCTTCCATTCCAGCTTTGAAGATGGGAAGGGACCATGTGGCAAGGAATGCACTGGCCTCTATTTGCTGAGAGGACCCCCTACCTGATGGCTAGCAAGGAAATAAGGACCATTATCCTACAACAACTAAAAGGAGTTGACTTCTGCCACAATCATGTGAGCCTGGAAGAGGACTGAGCCTGGAAGAGGACCCCAAGCTCCAGACGAGAACACAGTCTGGCAGACATCCTTATTTCAGCATCATGAGAATCTTAACAGAGAACTCAGTCACACCGTGCTGGATTTCTGAACTACAGGCCTGTGAAATAAATGAGTGTTGTTTTAAGCAACTCAATTTGGCTAATTTGTTATGCAACAATAGAAAACTAAAAATCTCTCTCTCACACACACAGTGCAAACACAAATGCCAAATGCCCTGTTTACTTACACTTTTATTAATAAAGACAACAGAAGAATGAGGTTTCAATATTTATTCAAGTTTTACTTTAAGTGATGTTAATTACAGCATTTGAAGGGGAGGATCTAATTCCACACAAAATGGAAGACTCTAAAATGTACCCATTAAATGGCTAAAAAATAAACCAAGTGGCGAGAATAGAACAAGTCCAATTTAGATTCCGAGTGTTGTCACAATGTGATTACAGTTACAGAGACTCTTCCCAGCTCAGAGATGGGACTTTTAGAAGCTATTTCATACTCTGGTGCAGGGGCAGAAAACCACAACATGAGAGGGAATTAAGTCCTGAATTATTGGCTTCATCACATCCATCTTCCCAAAATGGCACAAAAGAAACAGCTACCACACCCTGCAGACTACTTTTGGTGTAAAAGAGGTGATGGACTGGGGTGAAACAGGTGAGGAAAATCTGTCTAAAAAAGTCTCTTTCAGATGGGTTTATACACACCATCAGTGAGTCTCTCCTTTGGGTAGGAAACCCAGTTCAATTCTCAGGAAGTCATAATTTCATTCATGTACTCCATACCAATGAACAAAGTGCCTATAAATTATCAGCTTCCATTTGCAGCCATTTCTAGATAAAAAAGAAACCTGAACTCTCTGGAGGGGCCACCAAGCTCCCCCCAAGTCTACAGCTGAAAGGACTTTTCACGGACTTGGGTTTCTTCTGTACCTCTGAAAGGGTAACACCTTAAAGCTGAATCATCTTTAACCTGGAGGTCTAACATGATACTTAGCAATACTTGCATCCCAGACATACAACATTAAAAGGTACACTAAATTCTGAAGGTAGCTATGCTCAAAATAGTTTAAAATTAAACGACTATACAGTATTCATTTATGCCTGAAATTCCAGTCCTAGACCAAGCTTGTGGCCGCCAGCATTGACATTCTTGCCATCCAGCAGAGCTGATAGGGTCAGCTTGATACCTGCAGGGGGCAAAGTCCCGGGGAGAGGAAAAAGGGAGGGGAGGGAGGAGAGAAAAGATAAGAAAGGTCAACACAAGAAGAACGGTTAACACACGGAGGCATGCTAAAGCACATTGGCAAGACCACAGCGAAGTCAGAACCCGCTTCAGCTGTGTGTGATCAGCAAGGCAAAACCACACGGCCCATCTTACTGATCACCATCGGACTAATTAATTGGTAGCCTGGAATGAGCTTATAAAACAGTAATTATTATTCCACAGCCTCCCCAAATCCACTTTCAGGAGTCCACTTGACTTTGTCCTCTCATTGTCACCGGCTACAATAATCTCTCTACCACTGGTATCAGGCAGTAAACTTCTTCAGCAAAAATGCCTTGAAATGAAACCCAACCATGAATCAGACTCCAAGGTCTCCCAATCAGCGTGCACACAAACACACATACATGCACACAACTAACTGGTATTTACCCTACAACAGCCTGATTCTACCATCATGTAATCTTAGAATTTCTAGAGCTCAAAGACCCAATTTGACCAAACTAAACCCAAGATGGTACCATCTCCATAGCTCTAACATACCAGGGGCTGGTCTAGCCAACTGTGCAGAGGAAACCTGCACAACAGTTGTACAGTGAGGATGATCTATGTGCTAGTTTTAAGAACCTGCTGGAAATAAGTATCAAGCATTATGTACACACTGGAAAAACAGATAAAAAAAAAAAATAACCAAAAGTGTAATGTATGTTAGCCTTCGCCTTTTTCTCTCCGACTTACTACTTCTATTCTCCAAATGTTTTATAATGACTCTATACCCTTTTATAAACACTTCATTATAAAACTTTATATACGCTCATCTATAATGTACAATACAGGCATTATATAAGCACTTAACATAAAGCAGCAAACCAGCACCCCAATTTTTCTTTAAGGCAAAGAACTAATTTCACTAATTTATAAAAGCAACACATACCTGGCTTTAGGGTCTGAGTGTATCCTAAACCTATCAGGCTGGAGTTGTTCACTTTAGCCTAGTCAAGGAAAAGATAAGAGAGAGTGAAATTGTTAAGTACTCCATGTTTCCATCTCTAAAACAAGTAAGAGCTTTGTAATCAACCAACCCTGGACTTCAGGATCAAATTCTTTTTCATGACCACTTTGTTTATGGGATTCATTAAATTTAACATGAAATATATCAAATCTGAGAGCTAAGTCTCAGAAAAGAAACTCAAAGAGTCAATACAACTGTCAATTAAAAGGAAATTATTATTTAATTGATTCCTGAAGGTATGAATGCCCAATTTCATTTATACTGATTAGGTCTGTATTTAAGTTTTAACAGGTGAAGACACTTTCATTTGTGGCCAGAGAAATAAAAGCCTTTCTTATATGGAAGATTTCTTCAAAATCTATTTGTTAGGTTAAGGGAAACAGAGCCAATGTCAGATGGAGTATTGAGGCTTTTTTTAAGGCATAACACTGTTAGAATTTTCCCTTCATAGGGGCGCCTGGGTGGCTCAGTCAGTTAACCGTCTGCCTTCGGCTCAGGTCATGATCTCAGGGTCCTGGGATGGAGTCCTGCATCAAGCTCCCTGCTCAGTAAGGGAGTCTGCTTCTCCCTCTGACCCTGCTTGTGTGCGCTCTCTCTTGCTCTCTCCCGCTCTCTTTCTCAAATAAATAAAATCTTTAAAAAAAAAAAAAGAATTTTCCCTTCATGAAAAAGGGAAAAATCACAGTAACGGGGCGCCTGGGTGGCTCAGTTGGGTAAGCGGCTGCCTTTGGCTCAAGTCATGATCCCAGGGTCCTGGGATCGAGCCCTGCATCGGGCTCCCTGCTCAGTAGAGAGCCTGCTTCTCCCTCTCCCTCTGCTGCTCTCCCTGCTTGTGCTGTCAAATAAATAAATATTTAAAAAAAAATTCACAGTGACATGAAGAAGATTCAGCATTGCCATGCCTGAATTTAAAATGTGTATTAGAGCAAAAGAATGACTTAGCCAAGTCACCTAAATTTCAGCAGTGAATGCTGATTAATAATTAAGTTCAGGGGTGCCTGGGTGGCTCAGTCAGTTAAGGGTCTGCCTTCGGCTCAGGTCATGGTCCCAGGGTCCTGGCATCGAGCCCAGCAACAGGCTCCCTGCTCAGCAGGGAGTCTGCTTCTCCCTTTCCCCCTGCTTGTGCTCTCTCTCTCTCAAATAAATAAATAAAATTAAAAAAATAATTAAGTTCAATAAAGCAGTTGAGGCAATAATAATTTTGCCCTCATTCTTCTGTCTGAGTTGTAGGGAAATCCGGGCCTCTCTCTGGCCCCTTTCTGGTGAAATAAGGAGAGGTCAGGAGCAGAGCCATCTCAAGCCATGAGAACACCAAGTCCTGGAAAGCTGAGGCTACCGCGGTGCATGTTTTCCTGCTTGAATGCTGTTTTCAGACCTGACAACTCCCATGAGAAAGAACAAAGCAATGGGTAGGAAGATCTCCCGGCAGACAGTGCCCTATCTGGCTCTTCCTTTTTGCTTATCCCATCTAATTACTAAGGCCCCTTTTCCTTTGTTTCTAAGTGCTTAATGTGAAGGGAGCCATATTCGTTGCCATTTCAGACTTCAAATGGCCTGTTTCTAAATTACGTAAGGACCGTCCTGCAACACGAGATTTCCTCATTCCACCCCAAAAGGGATGCAGCTAGCAGTGCCCTCTGACAACAGAGATGAATTCAACAGGATTTAATGCAAAAATCGTGCAGCAATTCAAAGGTCCGTGAGCAATGCCACTGAGTCTGCAAGATTAGATGCCAACTGCTAAATGCCAGGGCCTGGTTTCTTAATATCCAATACAGGAGCTGGGCAAGAGAATGAGAAATGAGAAGAAAAATGAACATTTAAAACCTTCAATTTCAAAGTAAACCTCTTTACAGTCTGCAGAAGGAACAAGGGCTGATTAGAGGAGGAGGCTCCCCAGCAAACCATCAAGTCCAGGCCCCAGCACTTACCAACTGTCTGCCCCATCTGCCCTCGACCTCCCTGAATTTCCAGTTCCTCATTTGTGCACAGAGGGTTGGGATGGGTTTTTTGTTTTTTTTTTTTTAAAAGGCACCTACCTCAAATGGACTGTGTAAGAATTAAATACAGTAACCCACATATAACAGGCTGCACACAGCGCCTGGCACCCACAGTCAGCGGTATTACTATTAGCACTTTCCTCATTTCAAACTCTTTCCACAGGGAGAAAATCTCTAGCCCAAGCATGCAACCCCAGCAATCCAGAAGGATTCCAACCCCACCATCAGGTGGAGCCTCGGCAACATGTGATTCCACAGGTACTCACCGAGAAGCAGGCATCAGGGTCGATCTGATACTTGGCTGCTATTCCAAAGCGAGTGTTACTATTTCCTGCTGTCCAGGCCAGATTGACAGCGGTCTCTAACTTCTTGTTCACCTTCTGATAAATGGAGCCACCAAATTCTGTCCCATCGTTTCTGCAAACAAGCACAGCACAGATGCTAATCCACCCCCAAAGGCAGGCTGCAGCTGGGCACAGCTGTCCAAGTCTAACAGAGGACAGGGATGCTGTAAATGAACCAAAGTGATCATAAAGCAGGTACCCAAGTAGGGAAAAGTCTGACAGGAATGGAACAGACACCAGCGTTGGGAAGGTTCAGAGAAAGGGAAAGGCTATTTGAACCATCACCAGCAACACCCAAAGGCAGGAAGCTCAGGCTGCATGGAATTTGAAGCTTGCTTCCAAAATATTCTTTAAAATAAAAGCAACGGGGCACCTGGGTGTCTCAGTCAGAGGGGCGTCCAACTCTTGATTTCAATTTAGGGCATGATCTCAGGGTCGTGGGATGGAGCCCCAAGTTGGGCTCCCCTGCTCATAAGGAGTCCGCGTGGGATTCTCTCCCTCTGCCCCTCCCCTGTTCGTACTTTCTCTAAATAGATAGATAGATAGATAGATAGATAGATAGATAGATAGATAGATAGAT
>NW_023270426.1:18585513-18680065 GCF_011800145.1 Mirounga leonina
GATAGATAGATAGATAGATAGATAGATAGATAGATAGATAGATAGATGATAGATAGATAGATAAACAAATAAATAAAAGCAAGTAAGACCTTGAGATTCTCGGGGTTTTTTTCGTTTTTTTGCTGCTGCTACTGCTAATGTTATTACTTTTATAAATGTGTCTATCATAACAATAGTAAGGACACAGAAGCAAATGAGAAGAGAATACAGTCAGAAATGGTAAGAAAGGTTGAGCCACTCGTATTTTTCAGAAGGCAGGTAATAGCCCTTAGCACCACCAGCTGCAGCCACTGCTGTGAAGACACAGTCAAAAGCGACCTGGCCCCGTGGAGGTGCAGTGATGACAAAAGAGCTTAACCTGCAATTCAGACTTGTCCACCTGTGCGAAACCCTTGGCCCGAACTGCCAATATCTCTACAGTTCTGATGCAATGAAAGGAGCTACTTGGTGCATTACAAAATGTCTCTTTCAAAAACAGAATGAAACCCAACTGGGACAAACTCGTTCCTCTCTTCCAAACACACCATATTGACTCCAGCCTCTGGAAATATCCCCTTCCCCTCCTTCACATTCTTAACACGAAACAGTGGCAAAGTTCTGCCTCATCACTTTGGGTGTTTCAAGTAGAAATGTCATCAGAAACTGGTTAAGGCAGAGCCATGTGCTTTGGAATTCAGCAAAGAGCTTAGAACTCACTAATCCAAGGACAAATTGTTGCTGACTCATTACAAACTCCGATCCTCACCAATACACTCTCCCTGAAGTAGATGCTCTATATAAATACATTCTAAATGCTGAAGTTTTCCCCTGAAATTCAACCATATAGACATTGTGCTTCCAATAAGTACGGGTTGAGCCCAGGCAACCCGATTCACAGGGAATCCTAACTTCTTCAGAAAATCTGAGTACACTACAAAATAGCAGCTTGTCACAAAAGATTTTTGAGTGACTTTAGTATAAATGAAATACGAATATTTTGTTGGGTTCACATGTTTGTCCAAAAAGTGTCAGTTTTTGGGCGCCTGGGTGGCTCAGTTGGTTAAGCGACTGCCTTTGGCTCAGGTCATGATCCTGGAGTCCCTGGATCGAGTCCCGCATCGGGCTCCCTGCTCCGCAGGGAGTCTGCTTCTCCCTCTCCCACTCCCCGTTTGTGTTCCCTCTCTCGCTGTGTCTTTCTCTGTCAAATAAATAAATAAAATCTTTAAAAAAAAAAAAAAAAAAAAAAGTGTCAGTTTTTTTCAATATATTCTAAAACCAGCAACACTGCCTTCCTGTACTGAGCTCTCAAAACTATAAACCAAGGGAAGTCATTGCTCAAATTCAACTATATGAAGCACAAAGGATGTCTATTACACATCAGGGCCTCCACAAGCACCAGGGCAACCCAGATTAGCTGTGTCAGCTGTTTCTATGCCAGCTAAAAATAAACCATGTACACGTATTAAAAATCAGGTATGTGGGGAAAACAGCTAACAGCCATTGTTATTCCTATAATTGGTGCCAATTTCTAATTCCAAACCAAGAAAGACTTTCCATTTCAGTCAAAACCCTAATTTAAAAAACCCTTCTATTGATTGTGCTGTTTTTCCTGTGACATTTTTATATGTTACCTTTTTTTGAATTTATGTATCTTTTTCTTTTTACTCTTTTGGTGTACATTTCTATGGATTTTAACATATGTACAAGATTTGTGTGACCACCACTAAAATCAGAATACAGAACAATTCCACCACCCCCAAATCTCATACCACCCCTTTGTAGTCACACATTCCCACTCCCAACCCAGGGAAACCCTGGACTGTCCCTCACTATGGTTTTCCTGTGATTTTCTAGTTTTAAAAATTTCAAAAATTATATTAATATCTATTATATTAATTCCATTATGTTAATTATATTAATTACAGTAGTCCTCCCTTATCTGCAGGAGATATGTTCCAAGACCCCCAGGGGATGCCTTAAACCACAGATAGTACCGAATCCCTATATATACTATGTTTTCTCCTATACATACATTCTTGTGACAAATTTTATAAATTAGACACAGTAAGAAATAAACAACAGTAACTTCTAATTTATTATTTTAATAAAATAGAACAATTAAAACAATATACTGTAATAGAAGATATATGAATGTGGTCTCTCTGTCTCTCAAAATATCTTATTATACTGTATATACCCTTTTTGGTTTTGTTTTGTTGTTTTGTGGGGGGGGTGCGGGCAGAGGGAGAGAAAAAATCTTTTTTTTTTTTTTAAGATTTTATTTATTTATTTGACAGAGAGAGAGAGAAGGAACACAAGCAGGGGGAGTGGGAGAGGGAGAAGCAGGCTTCCCGCAGAGCAGGGAGCCCAATGTGGGGCTCGATCCCAGGATGCTGGGATTATGACCTGAGTTGAAGGCAGACGCCCAATGACTGAGCCACCCAGGCGACCCGAGAGAAAGAATCTTAAGCAGGCTCCACACCCAGCACAGAGCCCTACATTCACTCAATCTCACGACCCTGAGATCATGACCTGAGTTGAAATCAAGAGTCAGATGCCTAACAGTCTGAGCCACCCAGGCGCCCCCGTATACAACCTTCTTGGGATGATGTGAGATGACCAAATGCCTACATGATGGGATGAAGGTGAGGTGAATGACAGAGACATGACACAGCGCCAGGCTACTACTGACCTTCTGACAATACATCAGAAGGAGGATCATCTACTTCCAGACTGTGGTTGACTGTGGAACTGTCAACTGACATCGTGGAAAGTGAAATGGCAGATACGGGGGAACTACCAGATAAAAATTCCTCAAAAAAGTTTGTAAATGGAAAGGTTACTAGATCTTTAAGAAATCACCTCTTTAGTGACCTCTAGTGGAAAAAAAGAAAATTGGTAAAGTTGTCCCCCACTAGTGCCACAGATTAGTTCCTCACGCCTACGGGAATTTTAGGCTGATGTGCATTTCCATTCGCCTAAATCAACAGCACTCCACTTGAACTCCCAAGGTTGATTTACAAGGGGCTCTCTAACCTAATCTGCACTTTTCTCTCCCCTTCACTGTACTGTCCGGTAATTAATAAACTTTTGCATGCTATGCCATGTGGAAAAGACACTATGCAACTGAGCTCATCATTCCCTAACTTGTCTCTCAAATCTGCATTTCATTAAGCGCAGCAACCTGACCTCAGGCATCACACAGAGAAAGACAGCAGCACCTTTCCCCGCCATTTTGTTACCAAAACCCAAAGGTGTTCAAATGTCCACAAGAGGACACTAGCAGGGAAGGGACACTCCTCTGGACGGACATCATGCCACTGCTGTAACTGATCAGTCCTTCCGTATGTACCAGCGACAACAATGACTGTTTCTGGAACACAAAGAACCTAAGCCACTTCCGGAAATGGGCTGGTGGGAAACAGAAAAATCCCCGCAGGCCATTTGGTTCATCTGATTCCAGCACACTCACTTTAAAGTGATTAAAAATTGAGCTTGGAAAGCAATCTCCCTTCTGCACACACTCACACACCACCCCCACGTACACTTACACGTTAGTGTGGAGCTGGAATTCGTCAGTCTTGTAGCCAACCGCAAAGTTGCTCTGGGTCACTCGAGACTTTGCAGTCTCAAAATTCATCTGGTAGCCAGCCAGCCAGCCTTCATATCCCAGCACCACAGCACCCCGGACTGAAGGACCGGCAATGTCGAAATCCACGTCACAGCCCAGGTTGATGTGCTCCCGCTTATACCCGGTCTTGATTTTAGCATTTTTTTTCCTGAAGGAAAAGAAATTGTATTAAGATCACAAGCTAACTCACCTTGCAACAACCATGCCAAGGAGTGTAAAAAAAATTTGTTTTAAATTCCAGTTTACGGGCGCCTGGGTGGCTCAGTTGGTTAAGCGACTGCCTTCGGCTCAGGTCATGATCCTGGAGTCCCGGGATCGAGTCCCGCATCGGGCTCCCTGCACAGCAGGGAGTCTGCTTCTCCCTCTGACCCTCTCTCTCTCTCTCATTCTCTCTGTCTCAAATATAAATAAAATCTTTAAAAAAAAAAAAAAAGAAAAAAAGAAAAAAAATTCCAGTTTACATGGAGGGATGGGGGACAAAGTCGGGCCCCAGATCTCCCTTATGCAGCTGCTGTACCACTAGCTCTCTAACCAGAATCCAGTCTGCAGAAATGCCACAATAATGAAGTGAGAACAGAGGCAGGAAAAGCTTGGGGAAAAAAAGCGCTAAGTAATTTTCTTTTACTAACCTCTCCCTATGCTTAATGTAATGGCCTACACAGGCATTTATTAGGGAGAATGCCACCATGTAATTATGAAACAGATGTTTCTTCGCTATTCTCCATGTATGAAAAAGATATAGTGTATCTGGGGCGCCTGGGTGGCTCAGTCGTTAAGCGTCTGCCTTCGGCTCAGGTCATGATCCCAGGGTCCTGGGATCGAGTCCCACATCGGGCTCCCTGCTCGGCAGGAAGCCTGCTTCTCGCTCTCCCACTCCCCCTGCTTGTGTTCCTGCTCTCTCTCTGTGTCAAATAAATAAATAAAATCTTCAAAAAAAAAAAAAGATATAGTGTATCTGTCATGAAGGTGGCTAAAGAGCAGCTTTTTTTTTTTTTTTAAGATTTTATTTTATTTATTTGACAGAGACAGCGAGAGAGGGAATACAAGCAGGGGGAGTGGGAGAAGGAGAAGCAGGCTTCTGCAGAGCAGGGAGTCCAATGCGGGGCTCAATCCCAGGACCCTGGGATCATGACCTGAGCCGAAGGCAGTCGCTTAACGACTAAGCCACCCAGGCGCCCCAACAGCAGCTTTTAAGGAGATGGTTGCTTTACTTGGTGACTCACTTAGTTAGTAAAGAAAGAAAGAAATACTAGATAGATCCCGTCTAAGTAAATATAACAGATAGCTTTTAATTCAGTATTCATGAGATCCCAGTGAGAGACCTGGATACTGATGTGCAACCTGGGGCCCTGCAGGCATGGGGGCTGGGAAGCCCTGCGAGACAGAACAAGTCCACAGGTCTTGTCTGCTAATCCCAAATTTGCATATATGACCAGATCAGTGCCTCCTGTGCCTACTGCTCAGGAAAGGTAGGTGAGTCATGTCCCCTGCAAATATATTACCCTGCCTTTACCAAAGGTCAACACGGGAAACAAGACCACACCTATCAAATAAAATTTAGACTCTTTTCTGTTATTCAGCTACAAAATGGACATCCTCCCATAGCAAGGTGCATTCTCAGCAGCGACTGGGATCTACACAGCCTTGTCCATCCCAATCTCATTCACACTGAGATTAAAGCTTCATCCCCAGCACCCAGACTCTGGACTCTAAATACCATTCTCTCCTAAAAGGCACAGTGCCCCTTGAAGAACAGCAGACTACAGGTCAGGACAGGAAATGTGCGAGGTGAGCTTGAAGCATTGATCAAAACTATCAAAGAATACTGGGGTTGGCGCACAATGACTTGAGAGCTAGCCTGAAGAGATTCCTAAGGGCTTCAAACATGAAACAATGAGTTCATCTTTAAGAATAACACCAGCAATGGATTGAAACATAACAAATATGTATAAATCTATGAATTCATTCATACTGACACTTAAAACACACACATCAGTCATCTTCAGAGACTAGAGAACCAAAGTGTTACTTTGAAACAATAAATTAAAAAGGAAACAAACATTTATTCCACCTTTCCTACACTAACTCTATCTCAAGGTAACCAACAGTTTATGAGAAGTCTCTTTTTATTGAAATATTCTAGCTAATACATGAAGAATGAATGATTAAAGTAGAATTATCACCAATTTATAATCCCTAATGAATGAATTGTGAAGAGCACTAACTTTAACATACAAAGAACAAACCAAGCCTTCTACGTCCAAGTCATGGAAGCATAGAGCTCCACTTATATTTTACCACTACTTTACCAATTCACAGTAAACATGGGGGACAGAGGAACAAGTTAAATGGCACCACAGAGATGCAAACAGCAAAATTTAGTCTATATGTACTCTTACGGGACAAATGATCTAGTTTCAACAAATAAATCCCAAGGGGAGTGGGGAAAGGAGGAGAACCTAAAAATTAAAGAGATTTAAGGAGCCATATGAACTGCAATTCTGCATGGACAATTTTTGATTCTGTAAAAAAAAAAAAAAAATGAAATCATGTAAATTTGATCAGGCTAGAGATTAATTTTTTACAATGTAATCATATTGTGGTTATACTTTTTTAAAAAGGAATCAATATTGTGCTTGCTTCAGCAGCCCATATGTTAAAATTGAAATGATACAGAGAAGATGAGCATGGCCCCTGCACAAAGATGACATACAAATACGTGAAGCGTTCCATTATCTTTAACTCTAGGGACAAACTGATGGTTATCAGAAGGGAGGGGGAAAGGGATAGGAGGGCACTTGTCATGATGAGCACCAGGTAATGTATGGAATTGTTGAATCACTATATTGTACACCTGAAACTAATATTAAGACTATATGTTAACTAATTGGAATTAAAATAAAAACTTAAAAATAAAAGAATCCTATCACTTAAAGATGCATATTAAAATATTTACAGACGAAATTATGTGATAACTGTTATTTACTTCAAAATAATCTGAGGGAGAGATTATGAATGTATAAATAAAACATAATTGGTTATGGGTTGATAATTATTCAAGCTGGGTGATAGGAACATGATGAGGGCTTAACATACTATTCTGCTTTTTTTTTTTAACTGTTTTCTTTTGTATGTTTGAAATTTTCTATATTAAAAAATTTAAGGTTAAACATTCCAAGTCAATGACAGAATTTCAGACATCATAGCTGAAAATAAAGCAAACACCATTCATAAATGACAGCGACACTTGCAACTTTTGTTCAAGTTGCTTTGCTGCATTTTCTCAAGCTTTGAAGGAAAGGAGTAAGAACCAAACAAATTCTCTCTCAACAGGAAAAACTCAAAATAAACCTATTCTGATCTGCCTGCTCTTTGGAGGAAGAAGCCTAGGTTTTGGCTTATCCAATTGGCACCATGCTAGTGGGGTGATTGATGAAAGACAGCTGCTCAGAGGCTGACATTTAGAAAGAGAAGGAGACCAAGAACTATAAAAACCAGACATCTTATAACCACCAGGTAAAAAGCTGCTGCCAACCACAAAGTGTGCTGCCTGTGGCAGGACCTCTGAACAGTGGTGAGCACCAGCCACACCTGACCATTTACACAGTGCCTCCCTTACACTGTTCTCAATGAATTCTGGCAGGAGCACAAAGTCCCCAGAGAATGGACAGTGCTGGGGCAGTGACTCAGGTTTCTCTCCAGGTTCCTACTCCCATGTAACACTCCACACCTTTGGAGTTTTCCCTCTTTCAAATATTATTGGGACTTTTTTTTTTTTTTTTAAGCTATTTCATGGTGCTAACTTGACAAGCACCTGAGCAAGGCATGACTCTGATTTCTGGTTAACAAGCTGGCTTTTTTCTGTGGTGGGTACCCAGAGTGGGTGCTGGTCCGTAGATATCTGAGTCTGCAGCCTCATCCAAAATGTGGTCTATGCTCAGCTCCTTATAGAAGCCAGGATGCTTTCCCAGGCTATCCCCCTTAGTAGCTTTGGAAAGCCAGCTTTCATTTCCAATCTTCATCAAGTCATCCAAAACCTGCCTCAAATGCTCAGGAGCAATATGGATACAACCTTGGTTTCTAAACACCATTCTTGGGGCACCTGGGTGGCTCAGTCGTTAAGCGTCTGCCTTCGGCTAAGGTCATGATCCCAGTGTCCTGGGATTGAGCCCCGCATCGGGCTCCCTGCTCTGTGGGAAGCCTGCTTCTCCCTCTCCCACTCCCCCTGCTTGTGTTCCCTCTCTCGCTGTCTCTCTGTCAAATAAATAAATAAAATCTTAAAAATAAAAAAAATAAATAAACACCATTCTTCAATAAAAGGAACTGAAGCTCCTTGGAGAAATGCCTGATAGCAGGACTAGGGAAGAACAAGCAGAAGATAAGCCTGGTACATCTTCTGAAGTAGAGCTCAAAAGAAATGATAGGGGATTATAAAAAAACACAGGATGTCAACTTAGGCATGCCCAATGGCCATATCTAAAACAAATGAGTATAAAATATATTATGGTAATGGATTATAACCCACAGAATAAAACAAATGTTGATGGATCCATACTGATATAAATAATTGATTAAATAAATAAATGGAGAAGAAAGAGCTCTCCCTTACAGTAGAATCCCAATTAATAAATGCAGAAGGAATGATGGGAAGAGAAAATCACCATCTGCCAAACAATTGTTGCAGGCAAGAATCACCAGTGGATACTAACTTAGTCAAAGGATAAGAAACAGAATATTTGGGCGCCTGGGTGGCTCAGTTGGTTAAGCGACTGCCTTCGGCTCAGGTCATGATCCTGGAGTCCCTGGATCGAGTCCCGCATCGGGCTCCCTGCTCGGCAGGGAGTCTGCTTCTCCCTCTGACCCTCCTCCCTCTCATACTCTCTGTCTCTCATTCTCTCTGTCTCAAATAAATAAATAAAATCTTAAAAAAAAAAAAGAAAAAAAAAGAAACAGAATATTTGCATAGTCTCAATGTATCTCCCAAGATAAACTTATTTACAAAGAGAAAAATAGCTTCATAGAGAAACCTCGCAAACACCACTTTAATCAAGTGATCAGTTACCGTCACTACTAACGAGGCATACTGACATCCATGCCCTGACATCACGCACCAAGAAAGACACGACACAACATCACTTCTGTGGCTGTGAAAAATGCATAACCTGAGTTTCACCATGAGGAATCATCAGACAAATCCAAATCGAAGGATTCTACAAAATAACTGGCCAATCCTCTTTAACACTGTCAAGGTCAAGAAAGACAAAGAAAGGCTATGTCCCAGATTAGAGGAGACAAAAGAGATTTTAACAATTAAATGTGATCTAGTATCCTGAACTGGATCATGGACCAGAAATAAGACATCAGTAGGAGAACAGACTAGTTAACTGTATGGAAGCCATATAAATTTCCTGGTTCTGATCATTATACTGTAGTCATGTAAGACGTTAACATGAGGAGAAGTTAGGTCTAGGAAATAAGGGAACTCTACACACTACTTGCGCAACATTTTTATGTATGTTAAGTATAAAATTATTTCAAAATAAAAAGTTAAATTAAAAAAATGTTCCTCTTATGTATGTTACTGTAGGACCTGGAGACTTCTCTGCAAACCTCCCAAACATAATGGGAAATCCCTTACAAATTCCAAAGTGTGCCATCTCAGGGCAGCAGGCAAAGTCCTAGGCAGCAAATTTAAGCATGTGAGCACATCCTCCTGCCTCGCATGGTATCAGAGGATCTCTATGGGTAACCTCTCCCATCACAGCAGGGTGCCTGGAGGGAAGTAGGCGAGGAAGAATGCAATGCTCCTGCGGGAGAAACTACAGCAGAAATGAGAACAAGAGTAAATGCAACTCCTGCCCAATGGTCTTCACGGCATCCGTAACAAAGTTACAAAAAGACTATAACCTCCAGAGACAGAAGCCCTGTCTGCCCAGTCCCTTGTAGTTACCCACATGCAGTAGAGGCTCTGAACTCAGTAGACCCTTCCTCTGAAAGATATTTGTCAGAAGGGAAGAAAAGAAATAATATGGAATGGCAAAAGATGAAATTCATAAGGCCACTAAATGTACACTTAAAGATGGTAAATTTTATGTGTGTATTTTACAATTTTTAAAAACTAACAAATGAAATTCAGTATATGCCCCTGAGCCTGTCAGCAGTATGCAAAACAACCTTCCCCATGTTTAAGAAACCTACTTATCTGAATGGTTAAAAAAAAAAAAAAGTGTGCCCCTTGTAGCCACTTTGAAAAGCACCCAGGAGCTGAGGCAACCAACACACCATCTTGCCTCCTAATGAGCCCAGTAACTGTCAAGCCTAATTGCTTTGTGGCGGGGCGGGGAGGGGGCACAAAGAGCAGCCTCAGGAGCCACCCTACAGTTAGAAGCCACACTCTCTCAGTGCTCCGAAGTAGAAAGCTGGGGAGAGGACCCTCCCAGCCTGAAAACTGGGGGTGGCGGCAACAGTGATCGCTTAGCCCCTGCTTCCAAACCTCACCTGCTACCCTACAGCCTTGGCCATTTGCTCTAGCAGGAACCTTACTCCCATGAAACAGCATGATTGGACCCCCAGCCCTAGAGCCCTCCACAACTGAGGCTAGGAGAACCACAACGGGCAGCCCAGAGCCTTACTGTAATGCACGGCTGTACGTCCTTGCTTTAAAAAAAAAAAAAGAGAGAGAAATTCTTACCCCGTGTTTGGTGAGAAGGATGAATCAAAGGTCAGCTTCAGTCCACGTGCAAGCTGAACGGAAAAGAAATTTGCCAGGTTTAGTCAAAAGGCAGGGAAACAGATGTCAATGAATAAAACTGTGTCTCTTCCCGGGTGACCATTACCTGATCTTCCACAGTGATCTCTGTGCCTAGTGTGTTGTCAGTGTTCCATTTCTCTGTAAACGTCAGACCATATTCGGTCCATCTGTACTTGGTTTCCAGACTGCCCGTCACTTTGGTGGTCTCAGTGTTGGCTGAACCTGAGCTTGTAAATTCCTTTAAAGGAGAGAGAGAGTCACAGCCTGTATGCCAGCAGGACGCCACCCTGAACAGAACGTACGTCCACTTATGTAAGGATGTGTGGGGGCAAAAGCTATTCCTGTAATTCTAGTCAATATTTAAATACAGATGAGGCTAAAGAAGTCTGTTGATTAAAGGACTCTTGGGGAATTCTTTGTCAGGAGACAGCTTCCTTCCCTCCCTGGTAATGCTTTAGTCTAGAAAGGAAGGCAATCCCCCTTCCATCCTATTAGAGAGAAAAAGCACTGAGCTAAAGATGACACTGAGTAAATTAGCCCCAAAACTTCCTCCTTCCCAACAATTGCCACACGCACAATCTATAAGGGACTACTAAAGGGGCGCCTGGGTGGCTCAGTCAGTTAAGCATCCGTCTCTTGGTTTCGGCTCAGGTCATGATCTCAAGGTTGTGAGATAGAGCCCCACCATCTTTGGGCTCTGCTCTCAGCGGGAGTCTGCTTGAGATTCTCTTCCTCACCCTCTGTCCCTCCCCAGCTTGTGCATGCACTCTCTCTCTCTAAAACAAATAAATAAATCTTTAAAAAAAAAAAAAAAGGAACTACTAAGATTTTTTTAAATAATTATGTGGCATTGAAAACAGGTCAATTTTTTAAATTAAAGATTTTTATTTATTTACTTGAGAAAAAGAGAGAGAGCATGCACAAGTGGGGGGGAGGGACAGAGGGAGAAGCAGGCGATACAGGGCTCGATCCCAGGACCCTGGGATGATGACCTGAGCTGAAGTTAGACGCTTAATTGAGCCACCAAGGCGCCCCGAAAACAAGTCAGTTTTAAAATAAGAAACAAGGAAAAATAAAACTGAGGCCTGCCAGTTGAGTATTAAAAGCTGTTAAATTGGGGACCTGTCGGCTGGGTTCCCCTGGACCACCCATCCCATAGAGGATGCAATGAATGTGACAACCACAGCTCTCCATAACGAAAAAGGGCCTTTCATCTGGCTTTGCCACCCAGGACATGGCAGCTATTTACTGATCTACAATAAACACCCATACTCCATGTCGGTCAGACAACTTACCAGTCCATTCTCAGATTTTGTTTTCAAGTCAAGTTTTATTAAGCCAAATCCTAAACAAAGAAGATGGTAACTATTAATAGGTGAAATAACTAACTTGAGAGTAGCATCTCTGCCTCCCTTCTGCTGTTCCAAAATGCCATGAGTGTGTAGGGAGCCCGTTTCTGCAGCTGCCTGCCTACGTGTGGAGCTCAGGTGCCACCAAACGGTAGCAGAAAGAAAAGGCACAGCAACCTCCAGGGCCCCACCTGCACTCCCAGCAGAATGTGAGAAAAAGGTACACGACACATGAGCACGTGCCTAAGAATGCGCTACGTTGAGACATCATACTCTACCGCAACGGCCCACACAGAGCTGCTCCCGCCCGTGGGAGAGAAAATCAAAATGTCCGCTTGTCTAGAGTAATTCACGAGCCTGCCCCTACCGGGTGCACAAACCAAAACTACTTTACTAGCCATAGAAAGCTTGTCTTATTTTCCCTAACATGAAAGTTCTAAGAGCTGACTGACCCGCGTCTCTCAAAATGTGATGGGTCAAATCCCAAACATGCCAACCCAGCCTGTGAACTGAAACACTCACCATAACCCTTGGTGAAGACATCCCTGGCAGATTTGCCAAGATCAGCATACGTGGGAGGCACAGCCATCTTCTGCTACAATAAAAGAATCACCAGAAGAAATACATCAGTCATTAGGGAAATTAGTTTTCCATCAATAAAAATTATTAGCTATAATTAACAACCAATAAAAACCATCGGCGCAGAGTTCCAGGTGTGCACAGGGAAGCCTTACTACCTCGTGCTTCTCCTTGTATCCAGAGGTTGACATACCTAATAAGTTTTTGCTGATAGCCAATCAGCCTGCCTTTAGATCTCTTCTCCTTGGCATCCCCAGGACTGAGTACAAGCTCAGAATATAGCAAGAATCAGTTAATATTTGCTGAACGAATTGTCAAAGACACATTCCCATGAGCCAACTACTTAGTGAACTGCAAGACTCTTGCCAATAAAACATATCTTCTTACAAAAATGTCGGCTGCTATGACATTAAATGCACTGAAGAGATATCAGAGCTTTTTCAGGCCAAACTATTTTCCATACGGTTCTGATTTCATTCATTCAACAAAATATTTACAGAGTACCTACTATGTGCCAAAATGAATGTAACTTTTCAAAAAAACTTTGCATTTCAGGGGAACACATTTTTTGAGTATCATATTCCTCACAGAGACTAGAGTAAAACCAAACAATTAGGCAACTCTTCACCTGGAAGGAAACGAAACTACACACACCCCTGAAAATTTAATGTAAATAAACATTTGTTGAGCTGCAATGGGACTTTATTTTTAAAACCAACTATCAGGGGGGCGCCTGGGTGGCTCAGTCTGTTGAGCATCTGCCTTTGGCTCAGGTCATGGTCCCAGGGTCCTGGGATCAAATCCCACATCGGGCCCCTTGCTGAGCAGGGAGGCTGCTTCTCCCTCTGCCCCTCCCCCTGCTCATGCTTTCTCTCTCTCTCTCAAATAAGTAAATAAAATATTTTAGGGGCACCTGGGTGACTCAGTTGGTTAAGCGCCTGCCTTCAGCTCAGGTCATGATCCCAGGGTCCTGGGATCGAGTCCCACATCGGGCTTCCTGCTCAGCGGGAAGCCTGCTTCTCCCTCTCCCACTCCCCCTGCTTGTGTTCCCTCTCTCGCTGTCTCTCTCTGTCAAATAAATAAAATCTTTAAAAAAATAAAATTAAATAAATAAATAAATAAATAAATAAATAAACAAAACCATCAGGGGCACCTGGTGGCTCGGTTGAGCGCCCAACTCTTGATCTTGGCTCAGGCCATGATCTCAAGGTCGTGAGATGGAGCTCTATGTTCAGCACGGAGTCTGCTTCTCTCCCTCTCCCTCAGCCCCTCCCCCTCCCCCTGCTCTCCTGTGCTCTTTTCTCTTTATAAAATAAATAAATAAATCTTTAAAACCAACTATCAAAGTACTACTTGAAATTGTTGCATATCACTAAGTCAATCAACAAGCATTTGTTAAACACCTCAGTGTTCAAGGAAGGTGAGTAATTCAAATAGTCCTTGCCCTAAGGCTTTGCTTTGACGTATTACAACACAGAATTAAAATCCTAATCCAGGGCAGCACACACAGTGTGCTCCATCCAGGAGGAGAGAAGCCATGACAAAACAACCATCGCCTACATCTTCTCCATTTCCAGAATCATTAGCTTCAATTAGCAGAAATTCAATAAACCCACAGATGGTTCCATTAATTTTTAAAATACAGTTATACCGGGGCACCTGGGTGGCTCAGTCATTAAGCGTCTGCCTTCGGCTCAGGTCATGATCCCAGGGTCCTGGGATCGAGCCCCACATCTGGCTCCCTGCTCTTTGGGAAGCCTGCTTCTCCCTCTCCCGCTCCCCCTGCTTGTGTTCCCTCTCTCGCTGTGTCTCTCTCTGTCAAATAAATAATAATAAAATCTTTAAAAAGAAAGAAAGAAAATAAACAACTCTAAACTTCCACCATTTTAAATTATAAAATTGTGGTCCAAGTCCTATTTTACTTTTTGCAGAGGTTTTGCTAATTCTGCCTCAGCGCACTTTTGTGTCAGCGCAGAGCGGAGAGAAGCAGCCAGTGAGCTGTTGACGCTATCCTATTTTTGTTGCTCTTGTTATTTCTTGCACATGATCAAGCCAGAACCAAGGATAGCTCAGTCCGCATTAGGGTCAGGGCACGAAGAACATGGGGAAAGATTCACTTTAGGCTGTCCCCATTGGCTGTTTCAGGTCTGGGGACTCCCCTCTCCTGACCTGTTCCCCTCCCACCCCAAACAAACCTCACAGACACACCCACCCCAGGGACAGACCAGGAAGCCATCCACCAGGTCCTCCAGAACAGAATACCACCAGCCTAAGGCATATGTTCTGGCCGCAGACGGCCTGGTACCTCCCAGGAGAAGCAACTGACACAACTCTGTGTCAAAGGCTGAGCTAATGCAGTCCTGAGGAAATCTGCACAACATCTCAGCGAAGGGCCCACAACATTCTCCACCCCAAGCAATGCTAACAGGAATCGGTGAACTGAGCACCCCTCTTCAGTGCTGCCCTTCCCCAGCTGGCCACAAATTCAGCCCCAGGGTGAGGGGAAGAGCAGCACGATGGCAGTATCTCCCGGTGAGCTAAGACCTCCCTGTACCTCAGGCACCAGGGCCTTTCCCAAGCACCCTCTGCTGGCTCTAGGGCCCACCTCACCAGACAGGAGCAGCTTTCATATCTGGGCTGGTCTGTCCCTCAGGAAAAAGGCAGATCACTCATCATTTAATGCTCCCCCAAATACCCTCGCTCATCACTAAGCCCCAAAACCGAACAAGCAAAACCACCTGTCAAAAAAACAAAAACAAAAACCAACACACTCCACTGCCAGCAAACGTCACCCTAAAGTACCTGGCCATTCAAGAGATTACCATCTAAGGACAAGGGAATTAGGCCCGCAGAGGGAGCTTGGATAAGGCCAGGTTCTCCGTGTGGCTCCCGCTCAGCACCCCGCAGGGAAGATGCACAACCACCACCCGATGAGTGGGGAGCCAAACCCACTCCTGGACCTGAGGAAACCCCCACCAAGGAAGGCAAGAGGATGACTGCCCCTTCACTAAAGGCCCCCAAATGCTGTGCAAATGTAGCTTCCCCCCTGCTTTTGGTGCAGTCTTCTGCTCTCCCCACCCAGTCTCCTTCTGCATTTTTTTTAACATTGATTGATTGATTGATTGATTGATTGATTTGACAGAGAGAGACACAGCGAGAGAGGGAACACAAGCAGGGGGAGTGGGAGAGGGAGAAGCAGGCTTCCTTCGGAGCAGGGAGCCCAATGCGGGGCTCGATCCCAGGACCCTGGGATCATGACCTGAGCCGAAGGCAGACGCTTAATGACTGAGCCACCCAGGCGCCCCTCCTCCTGCATTTATCTGAGAATTGAGGCAAGGCCCGAGGCAATCTGTCTCTGAGCTCAGCTTTCTTACAACTGCCAACAGCACCCAGGAAATGCCCATTTTTACACAGTTCTCAGCATCCACTGCAAAAACAATTTTAGTGTAGAAATAAAGATTCCCATTCATGGTTTCTCTGGCCGGGACCAGAGGGAAGAGAGCTTGGCATCCTGCTTTCTCACGTAACCTCCTGCCTGTGCTGAGGCTGAACGCTGGCCCCAACCCCTACCTCCACCCAGATCAGCTCCAAATCGCTCACCATCTGTCTCTGCGGCATCCACCCCATGTGCCTTCAGAAGCCCGGCCTCCAGAGGCTGAGCACAAAGCGGGGCACTCTGATATAGGAAGGCAGGCAGCCAGGCCTGGACAGATGGGAATCAGAAGGCTGCCTGGGAAAGGCAGGAACCCATTTGTCTTCAAGGCAGAGCCTGGCAGCCTGGTTCCGGAGGATACATGGGACACAAGGGATGGACAGGACTGGGCTGAGCAGACCCGCCCCCAGTCACTGATGACTTTGAGAAAGCCAGTAAGTCACGGTAGGAGACAGGAGTCCGTGGTATCCCTCCACAGCCTGCTAGCCTACCTACCCACCCATACCCTGGCTGACCTTGAACCCTGGCTTGATTATGCAAGCTCCATTCCAGCTGAGGAATGAAAATCCAGCCCATACTGGGAGCTCGAAGGGTGGAGATAGTATATCGCCCAGCGTGGCCTACATAACACTTATGTAACCTCCGCCTTGGGGAGACTCATCAGTAGCCTGGTAGTGACAGCGGCTCTGCTTCCAGCGCCCCCACTACTCCCCCGGTGCACACCTACCCCCAAATCACACCCTTGAACTCAAAGCATCCCAGAGCCTGTCATGCCTAAATTTATCCAAAATATGTAAAAAGCTATGTGTCAAAGATGACAAGCCCTGGCACGTAGCAGATATTCAATATGTCTGTTTAATGAGTAATGTGCAAGGAGCATGAAAGTATTTTCACAGTAGGAGGAAAAAAAATAGAAACTTAGTATCTGACAAGAGGGTTTAAGTAAATGACAATGTAGCCAGGCAGTAGGCTCTCGCTTTGCAGGAAAGTTGCAGCCCGACCAGGGATTGGGGGTGGAGACACCCACAACCAGCACCCTCCACCCCCACCATGGCCTAAGGAGAGCTCAGTTCCGGCTGAGGAGACCCAAGTGCCTTCAGAAGTGATGACTGCCACTTCTGACCTCAGAACAAGGCGTGGACTTTATTCTAAGGGCCTCAGGGAGCCACTCTAGAGTGAATGACACATCTGTGTTTGAGAGGCTCACTCAAACAGATTGGTAAAAACGTAAATGAAAACATCCACCATTGGTGTGGAAAATGGTCACTCCCGCTCACGCCAGGTGTTAAGTACTTTGTACAGTACAGCCCCTTTGGAGACAGCTGCTGGCCAGTGCCTAAGTGGGCATATGTTAACCTAGTGGCAATTCTACTGCTAGGAACCCACCCAAGGCACCCAAAGATGTATACATGAGGATGCTCACTGCAGCATTATTTATCATTTTTTCTTAAGATTTTATTTATTCATTTGAGAGAGAGAGAGAGAGAATGAGAGAGCATGAGAGGGGGAAGGGTCAGAGGGAGAAGCAGGCTCCCGGCTGAGCAGGGAGCCAGATGTGGGATGAGTCCCGGGACTCCAGGACTCCAGGATCATGACCTGAGTCTAAAGCAGTCGCTTAACCAACTGAGCCACCCAGGCTCCCCCGCAGCATTATTTATGGCCACATAAGCCAAAAGCAACCTAAATGGCCAACAGGGAAATGAATGAATAAAATTAGAATACTTGCAAACTAAGGAGTATCCCGTGGTAATCAAAAAGAATGAGATGGATTTATGCATGGTGGCAAAGAAAGCTATCTTTGATACACAGTTGACCCTTGGACGACAAATCTACTTATATGCGGATTTTTTTCAACAAATTCAGTGTAGTACTGTAAATGTATTTTCTCTTCCTTATGATTTTCTTAATATTTTTTCTCTAGCTTAGTCTACAATAATATAACATATATAACATACAAAATATGCGTTAATTGACTATACATTACCCGGAAGGCTTCTGGTCAACAGTAGGCTATCAGTAGTTAAATTTGGGGGGAGTCAAAAGTCATACAAGGATTTTCAACTGCGTGGAGGGTAAGCATCCCTAACCCCCATGCTGCTCAAGGGCCAGCTGTAGTTAAATGAAAAAAGCAAGTCACAGACAATGTGTAATTCCCTGTTATTAGAGGAAAACCCTTTTACATGCACGTCTGTATGTTCATACATTCGCAAATGATGGAAAAGCTGTAAGCCCATCTGTAAATTGTGGCTGCCTGGGAACTGCTTGGAAAGGAAAGGGGGTTTACAGAGGGAGTGGAGTTAAAATAGGATTTTCAGTGTTTATTCCACTTCATTATTTAAGTTGTTGGTATATACTGGTAATTTTTTTTGAGGGCAGAAAACTAAAAAATCCAACCAATGGAGCTGCCATCTTGCGTCCCTGCATGTGTGCTCCTTATCTCAGCTGGTCCGCCCGAGACCCCCTGAGCGCCAACCCTATTCCCCCGCGCGGTCCCATTTCCGCTCCAACAAGATGAAAGAAACTATCATGAACCAGGAGAAACTCGCCAAACTGCAAGCACAAGTGCGCATTGGTGGGAAAGGAACTGCTTGCCGAAAGAAGGTGGTTCATAGAACGGCTATAGCAGATGATAAAAAACTTCAGTTCTCCTTAAAGAAGTTAGGGGTAAACAATATCTCTGGTATTGAAGAAGTGAATATGTTCACAAACCAAGGAACAGTGATCCACTTTAACAACCCCAAAGTTCAGGCGTCGCTGGCCGCGAACACTTTCACCATCACAGGCCATGCTGAGACAAAGCAGCTGACAGAAATGCTACCCAGTATCTTAAACCAACTTGGTGCAGACAGTCTGACTAGTTTAAGAAGACTGGCTGAAGCTCTGCCCAAACAATCTGTGGATGGAAAAGCACCACTTGCTACCGGAGAGGATGATGATGATGAAGTTCCAGATCTTGTGGAGAATTTTGATGAAGCTTCCAAGAATGAAGCAAACTGAATTGAGTCAACTTCTGAAGAACATAAAACTTGAAGAAGTTACTGGGAGCTGCTATTTTATATTATGACTGCTTTTTAAAATTTTGTTCGTGGATCTGATAAAATCTAGATCTCTAATATTTTTAAGCCCAAGCCCCTTGGACACTGCAGCTCTTTTCAGTTTTTGCTTACACACAATTCATTCTTTGCAGCTAGTTAAGCTGAAGAAGCCTGGGAATAAAGTTTGAAACAAGGTTAATAAAGTTCTTTGCCTAGGAAAAAAAAAAAAAATCCAACCAATGTGTGTGAAACTGAGCTATGCTGCCTTCACCACACTGCAGTAAACCCCGTCCTAAAAGGCTCTTGCAGTGCAGATGCCAAAAGGAAAAGCCATGTGGAAAGTATCTATCCTAGTTCCAAGAACGGTTCAAACTACACTGAGATGGCAGGGCTAACAGGCAAGGCCTAGAGGGGGCACATTCTATTCTCAGGTGACCAGGAGGCAGGAGGAAGAGAGGATCCCCTAATTTTAGCGTACATGAGAATCGCCTGAGCCACTTGTCCAAAAGCCTCCTTCCCTCCCTCTCGGCCTTTCCCAGCCTAACCAACAGGCAGCACAACACTTTTGTTTGCACAGGACTTAAGGATCCAGGCGCCTAACGACCAGTGCAGTGGCCGACGCAGGGAGCAGGGTAGCCTTAAGCTCAGTCAGGAGACTCAACCCAATGGGTTGAGAGACACCACCTTCAAGGGCAAAGGTACAACAGGGCTAGGACCTAAACCCCAGGAGCCTCCCTGCCACAGCATTTCCCAGCCCATCTGGGTGCCCAGGCCACGGGGTACAGTGACTAGAAGGAGCTATAAGCCTGGCGGAGGTTCCATCTGCACCAGCCTGTACTAGCTGTGTAACTCTGGACAAGCATCTGATAAAATTAGACTCCCAGGGTCTCATTTTGCTCATCTATAAAACGGGGCTAACAATAGTGCCTTTCTACCAGAATTACCGCAAAGATTAAGTAAGTTAGGTAGGAAGAGCACGTGGGAATGTCTGGCACACAGTGAGCACTCCGTAAACAGCAGTGCTAATCATAATCCATTATTCTGGATATTCTTTTTTTTTTTAAGTACTTTATTTATTCATTTGTCAGAGACAAAGAGAGCACAAGCAGAGGGAGAAGCAGGCTCCACGCTGAGCAAGGAGCCCGATGGGGGACTCGATCCCAGGACCCCGGGGTCATGACCTGAGCCAAAGGCAGATGCTTAACTGACTGAGCCACCCAGCTGTCCCTATTCTGGATATTCCTTGTTTGCCCCTCCAGATCCACTTTCCACCTCCATCCTGCTCTATGCCCCAAGAGCTGATCATTATGGACTGCTAGCAAAGGCTATGGCTGGTTCTGGTCAACAGGAGGTACCAGAAGAAGATGGGAGAGCTAGGCCGGGGTACTCATTCCCCAAGCTCCCTCCCTGCTGGGGCTCAGGTGGGCACTGACTACTTTCTAAGGCCACAGCTCCTGCCAAGGGGCCCCGTCCAGGTTCCAAAAGACCCAGAGTGGGGGGTGGGGGGGCACACATCACTTGTCAGGTACTCCACACTGTGCTCACAACTTTGCAAATGATCCCTTCATTATGCTTTCTTTGATTACCGCACGTAAGTGTGCACCTGATTCCTGCAAGGACCCTGACCAATACAGTAATCACCTCCATCACCATCACCATCCTGAATTTCCCTTAGAAAGGGAATATTGTAGAAAAGCCTTTGGTTCTGCTGTTTCTCTTAACAGCATTAGAGGTGGTTTGTCTGAGCAGAACTAGGCCAGCATATAGGAGGAGCATCAGACCAGCCAGGGATTAGAATCAGAGCACCTCCCCCTAACTCTGGGGACCAGGAAAAGCAAGTTCCCCAGTAGAAGGCCAGCCCAGCTCTGAAAGCCAATATATTGGGCCAACACCATGAGAAGCCTCCCCACAGACCCCCATCCCACACTTTCTCACGAAAAAGGCAGGCCCTGGTTAGGTCTACAGGATGCTGGCAAAGCCAACGTCCTGCGCTCTGGTAGCAAGTCTGTGTTCCCAGTGCAGCTGTCCTTCCCTCCCACTCCACGACAGTCTCACACCGGGCAGCCCAGCTTCCTAGGCTTGCTTCTATTTTAAAACACTCTGGGAGGTAGGCCACCACCAGCAAAGCCTTCAGTAAGAAGCTTCAAGACAATGTAACTGACTTGGGGGCACCCTGCCTGCCTCCCCACCCATCAAGGGAAGAAAAGCCTGGACTGGCAGGCAGCATGCCAAGGTCTGAGTCCCAGGCGCACCCAGGGCTCCTTCCTGGCCTCAGACTCCCCAAGTTCCCTGGAGCCTCGCTACCTGGCTTGACCCAGTGGGGTTAAAATAGACAGTACTTGCACAGGTAGATTTGGGAGTCAAGCAGCCCTGAGTTCCAATACCACTCCACAACTCTCTAGATATGTGACCTGGGCAAGACAAGTCTCACTTTTCTTCAGCTCTAATATGGGGAAAGAGTACCTGTCTCAGCATCACTGTGAGAACTGAATTAGACTGTTAACATAAAATACTTAATACAGTGAATGGTACCTGGGAGGCATGCAACCACCACAGATAGTATTTTGTTAGAGGTTTACATTTTATATATTTCTTATTATAATTACCGGTGCTATGCAAGTTATCAAAAGGTCACCCTCAACCACAGGGTCCAGAGTCCTCCCTGACCACAATGAGGTACTGTTTAGCTGAATATTCTCCAGGTAAGTCCTAGAACGCCTCCTACCTCATTCCAGGAAAAGCTGACCTTTCTCCTGATAGACACCCAGGGTCACTGTCCTTGCAACGAAGAGGGGTGACTCCACTGACTGCAATCCACTGACAGCTAGCCTACACCCAGCCAGACACATGTTCACTCTGATCAGCGTGAAAGAAGAACACTCCCCGGCTGAACAGCAAATTCTACCCTATTAGCTCATCACAGTGGCCCCTTGGTATGCTAACTCGGTGTGAAACTGCCAGCCCTGGGTCCCAACTCTGTGCTCAAGCCTCCTGACCCATGAAAAGGAAACAATAGTACCTCTCTCCCAAGGTTTGTAGGATGGTGGATTCAACATCACAGAACGTATGTTAATCCCCCAGGAGGGTGCTGAGCAGGCTCTCAAGTGAGAACGACTGTTTTGATGATGATGATCACACAGTGGAGAAACTGAGGAACAAGACAGTGACTTGACCTGTACTAGATCCAGTGGCTCACGTCAGAGACGTGTTGTGAACTCAATCTGCGCTCCAAGACTCTCTCCAGCACAGTTCTGGGTAAAGGGCATAGATACCCAATCACCCACACCCCCCGAGAGCAAGCAGTCAAAAGGAGGAAGGTGCCCAGGCCCAGCTAAGGATCCCACTGGTCACATTTCCTCAGTGGCTACCAGAGGAGTCTGTAAGAAGTCCGAGGCCACAGACCCTCTGAGTACCCTGAGGGGCTGCCTGCAGACTTGGGCTGGCTCTCAACCACAGACAGACATGCTTCTCTCAGTCACCACCAACAAAGAGGTCAGGCCATGAGAAATTCCACCAAAGGCAAAGTGAACTGCAATGCCTTGGGAGCATCCTACCGGGAAAGGTGAGGGTCAATGACCAGCTTGAAGGGTACTGCCCACATCTGCCTAGTGCCCATCAGGACCAGCAGCCCACGGCAACTCCTTACTGTATGGTCCCCCTAAGCCACTGCATGTGTGTCTACAGATAGCCCTGCTTATAGAATGGAAGACAGAAATAAAGCTAAGTAATCAACTGACAGCAGGGTCAACCATTTTACTCTGGACAACTCCAGTGCTGAAGTTACCAAACCACCCACCATCAGAGAGGGGGGAAAAGCACGAGGCCCAAAACTTTAGCAGAATCCCATTCACCTGGGTCACCCTCCCCCGCAGGCCCAGAAACACAGTCCTACAGGTTTCCCACAGGACGTGAAAAAGTCACAGAATTAAGGTAACATGTTTAAAGCAGTTATTTCAAATTAGGAAACCGTTCCGCCTCTCAGCGCTCTAGGGCTGTACATTCCACTGCAGCTCTTGAAACATGTGTGACTCTCGCTAAGCAAGGCTATTTTCTGGAAGTGAGTGAGATGTGCGTACCCCTTAGAAAGGATGTCCAAGATCAAGAGACTATGGTCTGGGCCTGCAGCCACTACATATGCCCATTCAATAATTTCACAAATACTTAATGAGCACCTACTATAAGCCATGTGCTCCAATGCTAAAAACTATCCTTCTATCAGGAAGGGTGAGTTGCCTCTTGGATAAAAAGCAAGAGTGCATTTACCCCCAAAGACCCTTCTCAAGTACCTACTATGCGCCAAGTGGCCCCACCCCACGCACTGAAAACAAAGCTGCATAGGGCTTAAGCCTAATCCTGTAGACCTCAGTCCAGAACTGGGGTGGAGAAACAAGGCTAGCCCTGGGCAGTCTGCCCTGGCCTTGCCAACTGAGTGTTAGGCAAAGGAGGGGTCCATTCCCTATCTCCCCCAGAGAGGTGAGGCTGGTCAAGGACTAGGCTTCCCTCAGGTCAAACAGGGCTAGGCTTCCCTCAGCTCCGCACCCACACGCAACTTCCTGCTTCAGCCTGACCTTGTCTGTCTATAAACTTATAGGATTTTTCCTGAATTATCCTGAAAATTAATCAATGCCTGGCACACAAGTGTTTAATAATAATGTTTAAAATAACTGGCTGTTTATGTTTATTGAACCCTTTTCCAGAACACCACGTGGAGTAAAAATGGTGTGCAGAGGATGGGCTAAATCCTCCCCCAAAAGCCTCAAGGCTGTCAAGGTTTCTACCCAAGGCTCTGAGTTAACCAACTCATTTCATTCTTCCCAAAAACCCAACGAAGGAGAGCTACAATTACTCCTATTCCACAGACGAGAAAACCCAGGCCTGGTATCGTCCCGGCTGTGTGACCTTGGACAAGTCACTGGGACTGCAGCCCTGAAATCCAAGGGCCCTGAACCAGTTCCGTGAAAGCGCCGCCATACTCGGTGAATGAATGAGCAAAGGCACCGGGAATCCCTCCTAAGGCCAAGGAGGCCACATCCGCTCCCCGCGGGCGTCCTCTCCGAGGCCTAGCCTACGGCCCAGGGCCCAGCGGCCTAGGTCGACTCTCAGCCTCCGGTTCCGCCCCGTGAGGAGCTGGCACCCGCGGACAAGTGCTGGGCGCCAGCTTCCCTGGGCGCGGACCAGACAGGCCGGACAGGGCGCGTGGGGCTGGGAGCGAAGGGCCACGGCCGTCGCAGGAACCCATCCCCGCGGCGACAGCATGGCCGCAGGGGTCCGCGGGCCAAGCCCGGCGAGCGTGGGTGGAAGCGGGCCCCCGCCCGGCCCGCGCTGGCGGGATCCGGGGCCAGAGGGCGCCGCCAGGAAAGGTCACCTAGACCCGCAGCCGGCCTGGCCTTCCGCCCGCAGGGCCCCCTGCAGGCTGGAGTCGCTGCCGCAGGCGCCCCCCGGACGTCCGGCCTCCCGCTCCCCCGCCCGAGCCCGCTCTGCCGCCGGCCCGCGCGGCCTGCCGCTCCCGCTCCCTCCCTGGGCCCGGCCCTCGGCCCCTCGCCCACGCCCGCTTCCCCGCACCGCCTCCCCGCTCAGCTTCGCCGGGCCGAGCGCGGACCCGGGGCCGAGGCGCCTACCTCAGAGGCGGTGGCGGCGGCTTCCGCGGGGGCTGCGGCGAGCGGAACCGAGCGGGCTGCCGGGCCGAGGGCGGGCCGGCGCGGACGGCGGCGGCGCGGACCGGCCCCGCCCCCGCGCGCCGGGACCGGCGAGCTCCGCCCCCGAGCCCGCCCCGGACCCCGACGAGGCCTGGCCCGGGGCCCCAGCCCGTGCGGGCCGCGCCCTTACCTCCCTGCGCTCTCAGCGCCCGCCGCGGGTGCGCGTGCCCACCGGGTGTGCGGGCCCGCGACGGGGACGAGGCGGCGTGAGGGCTGACGTTCGCAAGCTGTGTGCGTGCGCGGGGACACGCGTGCCGGCCGCAAATCCTCCGGGTCGAAGCTGGCGTGGAGGCGGGAGGGTCTTCCGGTTCGCTGGGCGGTGGCCGGGAAGGGGGGGCGGTCCGGCGCTAACGGAAGACGCGCGGGATCCCGGGCCCGCATCCTGACCTGGGGGCTGGGGGACAGTCGCCCTGCCCCGGGAGATGATGCGGCGAGCGGTGCTGGGCCAGCGCCTAGCCCGGGTGGCCTGGGTGACCCCCGGGACCCCTACCCGGGCAAAGCCCGCACGGGATGTTAAATGGGGCTCTGTGCTCCTGGGGGTAGTCCCAGGCCTGGCTGGGGGACTGGGCGCCCGGGCTGGCGCGGATACGAAGGAGAGGCCACGACTGTCGCTCCCCGGCTCCCGACGCAATGTTTCCCGCCTCTGACCCTTGCTTGCACTACGCCAGGCTCGCCGAGCCCCGCGGCGGCCGAGGGCAAAGCGCTGAGAAGCAGCCCCGTGCGCCGAGCTTGCACTCCAGATTTGCAGATACTTTTTCCCTGGAGCGAAACTGCTAGTAGCCATTTTCGGAGCGTTTTGAGAAGTGAAAAAAGTAAATTGCGTTTCGCCAGCCTCTCTCCCGAGTCTCCCAGCGCGCAGACGTAATGCAGGTTCTGGCCAGCCGGGGGCCCCTCGGGGACCCCGCGTCCACCAGGGGCCTGCCTCCCCCGGTGAGAGTGTGGCGTCTCCCCGCTAGGCCTGAGCGGGTGGTCTCCTTCACCAAAGAATTACCACTGAGTGTTCCCAAGAATGAATCACTTCGTGGCTGGATGAAGATTCTGCACGTCTTCCGCCGTTCTCCGAGGCTTGGGGCGTCTGGGGCCCCGGTGGGGGCGGTGCAGGGCTACGGAATCAGGACCCTCGCTAGCTGTGGCTAACACCTGTGGCACAGATTGAAGGAGTAGGCAACTGGGGCATGGGCAGAGGCAGTCAGGACAGGCTTCTGGAAAGAGATGGCAGTTTAAATGGGAAAGGGCAATGGTGTTCCAGTGGGGGTGGGATGTTGAGGAAGAAGGGCGCTAGCTTATGGGGGGCGGGGCGGGGTGCAGACAAGGTGCACTGGGCTCTGTAGAGGGCTCAAGTCTGATTGAAAATGTGAGCAAGCACAGCTTAACCCCTTGAGGTCCTGGAGCGTGGAGGACCGATGCTAGAACTCTCCCCAAGCCCATGAGCTGCTCCATGGCTGACTGGGAGACTCAGAGCTTCCCAGCGTGGTCATCCCCATTCTGCACACAAAGGTCCCAGCACACTACTGGAGAGAGTGAGACAAGGAAAGGGCCTGATCACCCATGAGTGCAGTACAGCGGAGTTTGGGAGGACAGAACCTCAGGGAGGCAGGGCAGAACCAGATGGCTCTATGGGAAGATGGGGTTCTGGAAACCTCACATGAGCTAGGAGCAAATGCCCCACCCTGGGTCAGTGAAGCCCAGGTGTGATGCTTGGACCAAATGTCCTAGGGGCTCCCTCCTCTCCAGCACTCCTTTGCCAAACCCCCTTTCAGGACCCCTCAGCATGGGAAGAGTTCCCCATGCCCCACCTGCTCTGGGTCCCTTCTGGGGCTCCCCTAGGTGCTGCTACAAGATTAATAACGTGAGTGCCCTTTGACTCACTGGCTGTGTGACCCTGGGCAACAGGGCTAACCGCTCGACTTCAACTTCAGAGGGCTGTGGCGAGTTTAAAATGGGAGAGAAAACAGGTAAGCACTCAGAAAACAGTGGAGAAATCTGGTGAGACATGGAATCCTCAGACCCTAATGTTGACCCCTCCCCACCACAGCCCCAAGGGAAGAACTGAACAAGGCAGCCTGTCATGCCAGGCTTAGCAACCCCACCTTCACTCTGTCTTCCAGGGGTTTGAGCTAGGAGTGGCACCTGACTCAAGACCAGCCAATCAGGTCCTCTCTTGCAATGATGAACTAATAAACCCAGGTCAGGTATAACAGTTTTTCTTTGGAGGAAATGACCCTTCTCCCCCTCCTGTCAGTCCACAAGCTCTGATGGAACTGACTCCATCCCTGACTCCAGGGACTTTCTTGGACCAAGCACTGCACGCTACTGGCTACAGGGATGGACCAGTGACCCCGGCCAGACTTCCTGAGGCTTTTGAAATAAAGACTTGCCCTAAGAATGAAGCCAGCCCACAAAAGAGAGACAGAGACCAGATCCTGGGGACATCCCAAGATAAACACAATAAAAAAATTTTCTCCTGCATATCCAAAACCATGAGGTTCCTAGGATTTAAAACAGTTCCAAGAAGTTCCAACATAATATCCATGATTTTTTTTTTAAAGAATTTATTTATTTGAGAGAGAGAGAATGAGAGAGAGCGAGTACATGAGAGGGGGGAGGGTCAGAGGGAGAAGCAGACCCCCCGCCGAGCAGGGAGCCCGATGTGGGACTCGATCCCGGGACTCCAGGATCATGACCCGAGCCAAAGGCAGTCGCTTAACCAACTGAGCCACCCAGGTGCCCTCCATGATTTTTTTTTAAAGATTTTTTTTTTTAATTTTATTTATTTGACATAGAGACAGAGAGAGAGGGAACACAAGCAGGGGGAGTGGGAGAGGGAGAAGCAGGCTTCCAGCTGAGCAGGGAGCCCGATGCGGGGCTCGGTCCCAGGACGCTGGGATCATGACCTGAGCTGAAGGCAGACGCCTAACCACCTGAGCCACCCAGGCGCCCCCATAATATCCATGATTTTTAAAAAATTATATATACATACACACAGAGAGAAATATTGGAAGGAAATTTACTAAGTATTAATGAAAGTTGTGTTTCAATTTATGGGACTTTGTGATTCTTGACTGTGAATCATGAGTCCAAAACCCACATTGGTATAGAGATTACTAAAAAATAAATAACTTAAGAAAAGCAATTTATGGAACTGAGTGGTTTTTTTTTTCCTTTAGCTCTTTCTATATGTCCCAAATATTCTTTAATGAGATATAATACCTTTAGTATTAGAGAACTTTTTTTTTAAGAAAGGCAGATGAGGTTGATCAGGAGAGGTAGTGTAAACTGATATAGTCCTGGAAAGCAATTAGGCAATATATAACATGAATCATAAACCTAGTCCTTTGACCTCTTCCTGGGAACCCATGCTAAAGCAATCCCAAGAATGGGGAATACTAGCTTCAGAAAGATGTGTAGCAGCCCAGAATGGAATACAGCCCGGTTTCCAGCTTGAGCAAATTGAAGCTTATACCTTCTATAGAGCATTCATATCCTTGAGGAAAGAGGGTCACAAAGCCTTCCTGTGGGGAAATATTTCTATTACAATGCTAACCGAAGGCAATCATGTATTAGTATTACTGCAACCACGACATTAAAAACTGTAGAGACAAACCGTGGTGGACAGAGTAATGACCTCTCAAAGATGTCCACGTCCTAATCATCCCAACCTATATGTGTGTGTGTGTGTGTGTGTAACTCTACACGTCAGAAGGAACTTAACAGATACAATTATGTGAAGGATCTTGAAATGGGGAGATTAACCTAGACTGTCCAGGTGGGCCCAATGTAACCACAGTGGTGTTATGAAGGAAGACAAGAGACTCAGAGCGAGAGAAGCTGATAGAGCAACAGAAGCAGAGGTTGGAGAGAAAGATAGGGAGATGCCTTTCGGTCAGCCTTGATGATGGCACAATGGCCTGTGAGCCCTGTGATGCAGACCGCCTCCGGAAGTCAGCAAAGATAAGGAAACAGATTCTCCCCTCAAAACCTCTAGAAGGAACCAGTCCTTGCTGACACCTTAACTTTAGCCCAGTGAGACTAATTTTGGACTTCTGACCTCCTGAACTGTAAAATAATAAATCTAAATTGTTTTAAGCCCCTAAGTCTAAGGTACTTTTTCACAATAGCATAGGAAACTAATACAGGAACCTCCGAAGACAATACTATAAATGATCTGTCTTAGCTCAGAGTGCTAGAACAGAAAACCACAGACCGAGGGGCTTCAACAACAGACATTCGTTTCTCACAGTTCTAGAGGCTAGAAGTCTGGGATCAGGGTGCCAGTGTGGTCGGGTTCTTGGTGAAAGCCCCCTTCCTGCTCATGTCCTCACACGGCCTTCCTTGGTATGAGCAGAGAGAGAGAGAGAGGAAGAGGGAGTGATCACTCATCTCCTCCTCTTTTTATAAGGGCATTAATCACATCAGAGGGCCCCACCCTTATGACCTCATCTAACCTTAATTACCTCCCAAAGACCCCACCTCCTAATTCCATCCTGGTGGGGGTTACAGTTTCAATATTTGAATTTGGGGGAGGACACAAACATGCAGTCCACTATAATTGGCAAGATTCTAAGTGTTTTTGTTTTTGTTTTCTCTTAAGTTCCAACTTTTTTTTTTTTTAAGATTTTATTTATTTATGTGAGAGAGAACATAAGCAGGAAGGGAAAGGGAAAAGCAGACTCCCCACTGAGCAGGGCTCGATCCCAGGACCCTGGGATCTTTATCTGAGCCGAAGGCAGACGCTTAACTGAATGAGCCACCCAGGTGCCCTTCTAAGTTCCAACTTTTAAACGCTGTGGTGAACAAATTAAAATCAAACAATCATGAAAAGAGGCAGGATTTCTGCTGTATAAAACTACCTGTGATTTGGAATGCAGATCTACTATTACATGGCAAACCTGTATGGCAAACCTGGTGCCTCAATCCCGGTCCAGCTCACCCGACAGGGACCCCAGTATGTGCGCATGCTCACATGGGTGTGGGTATGTTTGGGTGGGGCTGAGGGTACTAAGTAGAACTGACTTGGGTTGGTAGCCTACCAGAGACCTCTGAGCTAAAAGGTGGCAAGAGTTTATCCTTTGCTCAGCCTGTACTGTGTCCTGCAAAAGATGAAGAAAACCAGGAAAAAATTCAGCTAGGATCCTCTTTTACTGCAAGAGACAGGGAACCCCTTTTCCAGGCCCCAACAGTAAGTGGACACATGCAGTGTGCCCTGAAGACAGACACAGAAATGCCTCTTGCCCTTGACTTTCAGCAACTGAAAAAAGGTCTGGGACTTGAGGAAGAATTTCCCAATTTCTGCACATGGCCTCTGCTAACAGGCAAAACATTATTTGAAAAGCAGGCAGGGTCAGATGGAGCTAAAATGGCCTGGTTTCTGGTGCCAACCAGTAGGGCTGCCCACGGGTGCTTGCTTCTGGGCACTGCCTGTCCAAGGTTACCATGTCAGGTCTTGTGGCTTACACACTGCACAAACGCAGGCCAAGGGGCTGTGCGGAGCTGAGATCCTGTCCAGACATGGCTCATGAAGCCTTGGGTCCTGCCAGGGTTGTGTCAGCCACAAGGAAGCAATTATGTTTCTGCCTCCGGGTGCCTTTTCACAATCTGTACGGAGGCATCACGTGGCAGCTGAGGCCCACATGCCCCTACACCAGGCATGCTCTTCCCCTGTCTTTCCCACAGCTGGTTCCTTTCTCATTCTCAGCTAACGTGGAACCTACTTAAAGCTGCCTTTTCCTGCCATGCAATCTAAAGCAGGTTCTTTTCTCCCCTCTTTCCTTACTCTGAGATCAGTCCTTTGTTTCCTTAATAGCACGTAGCTCACTTTAAAATTATCTCACTGTTGGTTTGCTCTTTATTCTCCATCTCCTCCTTAGAATGCTCTTCACATTGCAGATGTTCAGTAAATGGTGAGTAAACAAACGTCCAAATCGATGGTGAGTGGCACACAGCGCAAAGAGAGGTGACTGACCTGGAGGGGCTTACTCCTCCCTCTAGGCAGGTGGCACACTTTGGGGACAGCTGTCCTCTGTCCTCCTGGCCAGACAGCTAGGCCTCGTGCCCATGGGTTGTCAATCATCCAGGAAGAATGGCCTCAAAGCCTTGGTGTGGGCTGGGGGCTGTTTAATTTGCCTGTATGATAAAGAATTTAACCTCACCTCATTCTAAGAGTGGTCTGGGACTTGCCCTTAGCTTCTGGAAAATAATCTCTGAGCCCTTGCAAGGTCACGCCAGATAGGAGTATCTTCATTTAGGGTGAGGGCCGGCCACACAGGATAAACTAACAACGTGATTTAGGGTGGGGGCTTTGAGTCACAGTAGCTGCTGGACCTCGGGAGAGACTGGAAGCTGATGTCAGCTATGTGGACAATTGACTACGGAGCCCCAGTAAATCTATGGTCACCCAGGCTAGAGTGAACTTCCCTAGTTGGCAATATTCCATAACCATAACTGTGAGTATAATGGCCTCGGAGAGTTCTACAAGTCTCCGTACATTATTACATGTAAAAGCGATCTTGGAAACCCTGAGACTTGCAATTGGTGTCAGAGGGGATGGTTCTGTGGGCTGTGCTCCCTCTCACGTAGCACTCCCCCTAAGCCACCCCGCACCCCCACTCACAGACACGCAGACACACAGACACTCCGTAGGAAGAGGACTGACTGGCTTCTCCTGGTTTCTCCTGGCTGACCAAGGTCTGCTCTCAGACCCAGCATCTGCCCTAGCTGAGACCACATTGCCTGTTGGTTCTTATTCCCGGAGACCCCGCAAGGGGCTCCAGGACAGTTGGGTCTTCCCCACTGGCCCCACCACCAGCGCCTCCCCTCTGTCCTGGCGGGTGGGAGGGACGTTCTGGCTGATGGGGGCAGTGACAGGTAGGCAGGCAACAAATCAGCAGCCAGGTTGGCTACTGGCTACTGAGCCAAAGTGTTCCTGCCATTGCCCCCACCCCAGTCTCTCATGCCCCGCCCCCTCCATGACCTACTGTCCTCTTTGCTGGAGGAGACATTGTGAGGGTTGGGCTGACCATCAGGGATTTCTCTGGAAATGCTGTAGCTTTCCTTTTTTTCTTTTTTTTTTTTTCAAGTTTTTTTTTTTTTTTAAGATTTTATTTATTTATTTGACAGAGAGATAGACAGAAGAGCACAAGCAGAGGGAGTGGCAGAGGGAGAGGGAGAAGCAGGCTCTGCACTGAGCAGGGAACCCGATGCAGGACTCGATCCCAGGACCCTGAGATCATGACCTGAGCCGAAGGCAGACGCTTAACCATCTGAGCCACTCAGGCGCCCTCCTTTTTTTCTTTATTTTATTTATTTACCTGAGAGAGAGAGCACAAGAGAGAGCGAGAAGCAGGCTCTCCACTGAGCAGGGAGCCCGACGTGGGGCTCGATCCCAGGACCTTAAGTCAGACACTTAATGGACTGAGCCACCCAGACGCCCCTGCCGTAGCTTTCCTAAAACTGGTTAGGTCTCTCCGTCCTCTAATGCCCACCATCTCACCCAGCTGCCCAGGTGGAGACCATGGAGCCAGAGACACAGCCCTTCCTGACAGCACCAGCACAGCCCAAGGGAGTGGCAGCCTCAGATGCCTCTCGAAGTTCAGAAGTTTCAGGTTCAAATCTAAACTTAGCAGCCGGGCTGCCCTGGCCTTACAAAACAAGTTCTTCCCTGACTCTTATGTAAGAAGAGTAAGCCCTTTCTCCCTTCCTTTCCCTCCCCAGTTCCTCCTCAACCCTGGGGGAATATTGGCTTCCCACTAACTGTACCAAGGGCCTCCCCATATCAAGGACCCCACCTCTTCTCTCTCTAAGGTCCAGATACAAACCTAGTAAATCTGCAGGAGGAGAAACCCAGTTTTGCTTCCTTTCTGCCTGCTGTGGTTTAAGCATTATCCTGCCCAGCCATAGGGGATTGGACCATGATCATCTCTCCATGATCCTGAGCATCAGGTTCCTCAAAATGTAAGGAAACATGCTTTATTTTTCAGAGATTAGGGAACAGACTGCTTGTTTACAAAGCCTTCTGAGGGAAATACAGCTATCAAGAACTTAAGAGACACAGGTGGTTTACAGGAAAACCCAGCCCCCAGAAACACAAACTTAGAACACAGAAATGAAAAGCAATGTTTCTGAAATTGTGGTGCATATGAGAATTACCTGGAGGGCGGCTGGTATATGCAGGTGGTGGGGTCTCCCTAGTCAAGTTGCTCCATTAATATTTTGGGGGTGGGGCCACCACCCATGTTTTTCAGAAGCAGCCCCAGTGATCCTCAGAGAAATGCTCTGTGACCTTACATGGCCTTACAGTGAGAAATTCAGGGTGTGGCTACTCCAAACAGGGTGGGTAAAGAATATCAATTCAGAGCATTTTCTTTAATTTTTTAAAAGATTTTATTTATTTATCAGCGAGAGGGGGGGGGGAAGAGAGAGAGAGAGAGCAGAGGGAGAGGGACAAGCAGACTCCCCACTGAGCACAGAGCCCGACAGGGGCTCCATCCCAGGACCCTGAGAACATGACCCGAACCAAAATCAAGAGTCGGTTGCTTAACCAAATGAGCCATCCATGTGGCCCTCAAAACATTTTTATTTACAGCCCTCTTCAAGATCCGGTGTCTGTGTGTTGTAAAGTGGGAGGACTCCCTAGGAAGATGCTTCACTTTTTGCCCTGCAGCCTGTCCCTCCATTCAGAATCCATTCATTCGGCCAAAATTCATTGCGGGTTCCTATTTTCCAGACACTGCCCTAAGAAGTAGCAATATAATGGTGGGTATTTCTTTGTGGAAAACACAGACTTTGCTCAAATCACCGTACAAATCTACATGTAATGATGAACTTCGGTAAGTGCTATGGAAGAAAGTTTCTTAGGAACATTCATTCATTCAACAAACATGCACTAAGTTCCTACAATGGGCCAGGCGCTCTTATAGATATCGAGGACTTAGCACTGAACTAAACAGACATAGTCCCTCCCCTCTTGGGGCTTACTGTACAGTGGGCAAGACTAAAAGTTAGCCAATAAATGTGAACTGTAATGTCAAGTGCTGGTAAATGTCCAGTAGAAAATTAAGGCAGTGTAGGGGTAGAAAGCAACGGGGGGAGGGTCTACTCAGGACAGCCTGACAGGAGACTTTTAAGCAGAAATAAAGTGAGTAAGTGAATCTTTAATGGAGAGGCTGACCTGACCCGAGGGTGGTGGGTATGGTGGGTTGTCTGCAAAGATGGCGGCCAGTTCCTCCCAACCATCAAGAGTCTCTCACCAAGAGGTGGAGTCTACTTCCCCTCCTATTAAAACTTGGCTGGCCTTGGGTCCTGCTCTGACCAACAGAATGTGCTGGAAGGAACAGTGTGCCAGTTCTAAGCCTAGACTTTAGAGGCCAAAGAACTTCCCTTCTTTGTCTTTTGTAGCCCCAGTCCCCCAGATACGTTCAACTACCCTGCAGGAGAGAGAGACGCTGGGCTACTTCCCCACCCCCATCCTCAGCCCCAGGTACCAGATACGTGAGTGTAGCCATCTAGAACATTCCAGCCCTGGCCAAGCTTCCAGCTCAATGCAGCCACAAGTGTTTGACCTCAGGCAACACTGCATGGAATAGAAGAGTCCAATGGAGCCACTGCATTGACCTAGGCTTGGGATGAGGGGGGCTCAGACAATGGTGAAAACAGCAGTGGAGGTGGGAGGGTAGATGAAGTAGACTCAGAGAAGGCACAACCTGTAGGACTCAGTGATGGAGGTGATGTTTCTGGCTGTGTAAATAGGGCTGGTGCTGTCCCTATAGAGCTGGGAGCGCAGAGAAGGGGCAGGTGTAGCAGAAGATGGTAAGTTTGGGTTTGGCCATGGGAGGTGCCAACCTCCTGCCCTCTCCCCCATCAATCCTCACTCCCCCACCCCTGCCTACCCCCCCCAAGGGTAGCCTGTGAGAGGGGGCTGCCTCTGGGATCACCGGCAGTCTGGCCAAGGGGAGTGGTTGAGGAACAAGAAGCTGGGCATGACCCCATCTCAAAGGGTCCCTGTCCTGATACAAACCCTTGAGGGCCAAGCCCAAATCAGAGGATTTCTAAGGAGGAGGGATCATAGTGTCTGCAGGAAAAAGGAAGAGAGAAATAAGGAAGTTGGCCTGATTTTTTTTTTTAACAAACACATCATTAAACATTTGACCAAAATGGTAGGAAAATGTCCTGTTCCCACTGGCTCTCCTGGTTGCTGCACACCCTGGCTGGCCTTATTTGGGGCTTCCCTGGCCCATCCTTAAGGAGAAGCCCTTCAGGGCGCCTGGGTGGCTCAGTTGGTTGGGCGACTGCCTTCGGCTCAGGTCATGATCCTGGAGTCCCTGAATCGAGTCCCGCATCGGGCTCCCTGCTCAGCAGGGAGTCTGCTTCTCCCTCTGACCCTCCCCCCTCTCATGTGCTCTCTCTCATTCTCTCTCTCTCAAATAAATAAATTTAAAAAAAAAAAAAAAGGAGAAGCCCTCCATGGCCCGCCCTGCTGCCACCCACCTGCCAGGGAAGTAAGTTGCTTCGCTGTCCCTCGGTCTGTGTTGCCATGGGTGCACTCCCAAGAATCCACCAATAGGTGGCAGCACACACCGTGCCTGTCGCCCAGACGGTTCTGAATAACACGTTCTCAAGAGAGCGGTTTCTGTGTGAGGCAGGCTTCAGTGTTCCTCTTTTACATCCTCAGTCATCTTCATGCAAAGATTTCAGGCTCACTAGGGTGCTGGACTGGTTTTCTGACCCAACTCCATGGGCAGTCGCCAGGGGGCATTTGGCAACATTTGGAGATGTTTTTAAATGTCACAAGGGAGGATGTGGTATTGGCCTCGAGGGAACAGGGGCCTGGGATGCCGCTGAACATATTAAACAGGACAGCCCCCCACTACAAAGAATTATCTAACCCACAATATAAACAGTGCCAAGGTTGAGAAACACGATTTAATCAGATTTTCAAGTGCTGGCCCATGCAGTCTTTGACATCCCTGGATCAGGGCCCACTGCACTAGGCTGATCCCAGCCTCCCCTCCCCCAACGAGTCATGAGCTCTCCCTCCTGCACCTGCAGCATCTCCCTCCTCCTTCCTTCAGACCTCACCTCATTCATACCTCAATTAACAATTCCTGGGCAGCAAGCATGTCCAAGGCACTGTGCTGGCCCTAGAGAGACCTTGGGGGACAAAAGCAGACACAGTCCCTGCCTTTCACAGGCTGCAGGGAGAGAGCATTTGCAAATGTGACCAATGCTATGTGGGCACTAACAAGGCACTAAAATACCAAATAATACAGAGAAGACCAACTTCAACCAAGAAGTTTGGAAAGGTCTCCGAAAAGGTGACAGGTGAGCTAAGGTCTGAAGAAGGAATGACCCTCTTTTATTGAAGAGACAATAAAACCAACAGTAATATGCATTTCTTTAGAGTATTCACCACCCACCTACCATAACTGGAACTATGTTCTTTTTTGTATAATAAATTCATTCCCAGACCTTGTCCATGCCTTGCTAGGGCATCTCAACCATCCCTCAAGTGTGTATGACATACACTTGATATATATATATATATATATAGTATCCTATCTTTCCCAGGTTTTGATACATGGTTTGGTGATGATCATCTATAACAGGTTCAATGTTACAGGTAGGATTTTCTAAATGGTTCCCCAGTTGTTCATGTACACCACAGTAAGGCACATCCATACAATCGAATAAAGCTTCAGGTATCATGCTCAGCTCACCAATTCCATTGACTTGGAGTCACCCTTCCCCCTCTTGCTTCCTGTCAATGTCTACTGAAGTAGGGGAGATGACCACCATCTCAGGGTTGGAAGGGTTCTTGAGGCCAGGCAAGCCTGTGACGGGCACATCAGGGGCAGTCAGGGAATAGAGTTTGGATTCCTATTTGCCCCCTCAGGATCCCATAGGCCAGTGTGGAGGGTTTATAGTAAGTCCACTAATCCTTTCCCAATCCTCCCTTCACAAAGGTGGATCCTAATTCCCCCCTCCTTGCATGGGGACCAGAGTTTTCAGTGACTTGCTTCTAATGACAAAATGCAGCAGAAGCAATGCTGTGTGACTTCCAAGGCAGGTCTGAAAGACATGGGAGCTTCTGCCTTGCTCTCTGTAGGATCACTCGCTCTGGGAGAAGCCGAGCGCCATGTCATAAGGACACGAGAGCAGCCCTGGGAGAGGCCCGCGTTGGGAGCAATGGTGTCCTCCCATCAACAACTGTTCCTGTGTGTCCAGGACAGTCCCAGTTTATACACTCAAAGTCCCACAATCAGGAAACCTCTTAGGCTAGTCCTGTGCAAGTGGAGACAAGTGGACCCCCTAACGGGCAACACTACTTTGCCAGCCTCTTGAGGGAGCCACCTTGGGGGCAGGTCTTCCAGCCCAGCCCAGCCTTCAGATGACCACAGCCGTAGCCAACATTTTACTGCTACTTCATGAGAGACTCTGAGCCTAACAACACAGCTGAATCACTCCTGAGCGCTGACTTACAGAAAATCAACATCATAAAGGTTGATTATTTTAAGCCACTACCTTTGGGGATCATTTATTATACAGTAGTAGTTAAGTAATATACTCAGGACTCTATCTCGTGTCTCGGTCTATGAATCAGATTTCGTCTATGAATCAGCATTCGTGAACCAGGGATCTGGTCTTACTCCCGAAAGCAGCACTTTCCAATAGATCTTTCTGCAGCGATAGAACAGTCCTATATCCCTGCTTGTCCACTGATGGTCACTAGGCACGTGTGGCTACTAAGCATTGGAAATGTGATTGGTATGACTGAGGAACTGAATTTTAAATTTGATTTAATTTTAATGAATTAAACTCGCATACACACGTGTATGCTTCCATGAATGTAACATTCTCAAAATGCTAACGTTATGGAGATGGAAAACAGAAGTGGTTACCGGGGACTAAGGGTGGTGGGGGGAAGGGCGGTAGGCGACTCTGCAGGGGTGGCACGTGGGAGAGCTTTGTGATGATGAAATAGTTCTGTATCTTGATTATGGCAGTGGTTACACAAATCCACACGTGTGAGAAAATGACAGAGGATGGGCGCCTGGGTGGCTCAGTTGGTTAAGCGACTGCCTTCGGCTCAGGTCATGATCCTGGAGTCCCGGGATCGAGTCCCACATCGGGCTCCCTGCTTGGCAGGGAGTCTGCTTCTCCCTCTGACCCTCCCCCCTCTCATGTGCTCTCTCATTCTCTCTCTCTCAAATAAATAAATAAAATCTTAAAAAAAAAAAAAGAAAGAAAGAAAATGACAGAGGACAATACACACATTGTACCAATGTAAATTTCCTGATTTTGATATTGTGCTACAGTCATAAAATGTAACCATTGAGGGAAGCTGGGGCACGGGTATGGGAGACCTCTCTACTGTTTTTGTAGCTTCCTGGAAATCTATAGTTATTTTAAAATAAAAAGGCTTTTTTAATTTACATATGAAATAAGCATAAAGCATCAAATAGCACATGTGGCTAGTGCCTACCACGCTGGACAGTAAGGTCCTAAATAATGTACAGATCCCCCAGCACTATTTTCTGGTCCTTTAGCATCTGTTCAGAACTATTGACAGGAAACTCACTGCCCCACAAGGTTCTGTTTGGTAGCTCTCATCATAAGAAAGCTCAGACCAGAGGGCTTCAGGGTAAAAAAGTTTTCCCCTCAGCTCTTTGTCTGTGCTGGAATCATGAATGAGGCCCAGATTTGCTGGAACAAAGCCTCTTCCCCAGGGAGCCCAAGGGGCCCAACAGAAAATGCTCTAGGGGCGCCTGGCTGGCTCAGTGGGGGGAGCATGTGACTCTTGATCCCAGGGTCCTGAGTTCGAGCCCCACGTTGTGTATAGAGATTACATACATACATACATACATACAACTTTTAAAGAAGAAAGAAAAGAAAATGTTCCAGCCACCACTTCCATTATCACTTGTCACTCATGAGACAGACTACAAGCACCTCACCCTGCAGAGCCCACTTTGTGTGGGATCAACTCAGCTTTAGGAGCCACCGTTTGCTGACTGTTCAGCTCATCAAGAGAGAACTAAAGCCAGACATAGGATTTTCAACGGCGAGGAACCTGAAAGACCTCCGGGTCTTATCTCTGCCTTGTACAGATTTTATAATAAAAATGAAGTCTTGCTGTAAATCTATAGGGATTAAAAGCACTTAGTTCAAGGGCGCCTGGGTGGCTCAGTCGTTAAGCATCTGCCTTCGGCTCAGGTTATGATCCCAGGGTCCTGGGATCTAGTCCCACATCGGGCTCCCTGCTCGGCAGGAAGCCTGCTTCTCCCTCTCCCGCTCCCCCTGCTTGTGTTCCCTCTCTCGCTGTGTCTCTCTCTGTCAAATAAATAAATAAAAGTCTTTTAAAAAAAAAAATCACTTAGTTCAAAAAAGCCTGCATTACCTGTGGTGAACTAAAGAGTGTCCCCAAAGAAATCGAGGTCCCAAATCCCTGCCATCTGTGCATTTTACAGATTCCTTTTATACAGCCAAAGGGATTCAATTAAGGATCTTGAGATAGAGATTATCCTGGATTACCCACATGGATCCTGAATGCCATTGCAGGTATTCTTATAAGAGAGCCAGAGAGGGGTTCTTTACAGAAGTACAATGCTGTGCTGCTTTGTTGATAGAAGACGCCTGAAGGGATGCAGCTCCAGACCCTGGAAAAGGCAAGGAAACAGATTCTGTCCTAGTGTCTTGGAGGGAGCATGGCCCTGACAACCTTGGTGTCAGAGTTCTGGCCTCCAGAACTGGAAGACAATCAACTTGTGCTGCTTTAAGCCACCGGATTTGTGGCCATTTGCTATACAGCAGCATTAGCAAACTGGCGTGTGACCTCCCAAAACTACATCTGCGCTTACCTTTTGAGCCAGCAACCACTTCTAGGAATTTACTCTGAAGACACACCTCCAACAATACAAAACACGCCTTCACAAGGCTATTCACTGCAGAATTGTATGTGGTTGCATAATACTGGAAACCACCTAAGTGTCCATGCACAGGAGAGTGGTTGAATAAACTGTGGTATATGACCACATAATGGAGTAGCTTGCAGCTGGAAAGAAAAATAAGGAACCCAATACAAATCAATTCCCAAGAGATTAGTGAAAGAAGGAAAAATGCAAAAGAGTATCTATGGGGGGCTGGGTGGCTCAGGTGGGGAAGCGTCAGACTCTTGGTTTCAGCTCAGGTCACTTGATTTCATGGGTCATGAGATGGAGCCCCAGGTCAGGCTCCATGCTCAGCGGGCAGTCTGCTTCTCCCTCTCCTCTGCTCCTGCTTGTCTCTCGCTCTCTCACTCTCTTTCTCTCAAATAAATAAATAAAATCTTTAAAAAAAAGAATTTTCCCTTCATGAAAAAGGGAAGCAAAAATCATATTGACATGAAGAAGTTTCAGCAATGCCATGCCTAAATTTAAAATGTATATTGTAGCAAAAGAATGACTTAGCCAGTCACTTAAATTTCAGCACGTAGTGAATGCTGATTAGTAATTACGTTCAGGGGCGCCTGGGTGGCTCAGTCAGTTACGCATCTGTCTTTGGCTCAGGTCACAATCTCAGGGTCCTGGGATAGAGCCCTGCATCAGCAGGGAGCCTGCTTTGCCCTCTCCCCCTGCTTCTCCCCCCTGCTCATGCTACTTCTCTCTCCCTCTCTGTCTCAGATAAATAAATAAAATCTTAAAAAACAAAAAAGAAAGAAAAAAGGGCTTGAGATGTATGTATGAGTCTACATGGATGTATATTTCCTAGCTTTGTCCATGGAGAGGACCTAGAAGTAGTGATGCTCCAGGAACAGTGAGTCCACCGAGGACCCAGATCTTGGTTTCTACACACCATGCTCCAGTAGATCAATCAGGACTCCTTGAAAAACGGCCGGGCCCAGAGCCGAGGCAGAGAAAGTACAAGAGGAGCCTGGTATATCTTACAGTTCCAGAAATCACAACTTCGCTAAGGAAAAAAAAAGAGGGGGGATAGGTATGCACTGGAGCCCACCTAAAACAGCTCCCAACTGCCAAACCTGGGACGATTTTTTTAAAGATTTTATTTATTTATTTGAGAGAGAGAGAGCACAAGCAGGGGGAGCAGCAGAAGGAGAGGGAGAAGCAGACTCCCTACTGAGCAAGGAGCCCGATGCGGGGTTCAGTCCCAGGACTCTGGGATCATGACCTGAGCCAAAGGCAGGTGCTTAGACTGACTGAGCCACCCAGCAAACCTGGGACAATTTGACTAACAAAACAAATAATGATATTAATGGATTATAACCCACAGAATAAAATAAATGTCCATGAATCCATACAGACATAAATACCAAATAAATACATAGGGGAGAAGGGACAATTCTTCCTTACATTAGAATCCCCAAAAATAAATTAATAATGGAAACAGAAAATCACCACTTGCCAGGGGAGCCTGGCTGGCCCAGTCGGTAGAGCATGGGACTCTGGATCTTGCGGTCATGAGTTCAAGCCCCATTGACGGGCATAGAGCTTACTTAAAAAAAAAAAAAAAAAGTACATATTAAATCACATCTATGTGCCAGGGGCTGTGCCAGAGCTTGGAGGCATCGTAGTAAATGCTAGATATGGCCTCTACCCTAAAGGAGTTACAATGCATGGGGTTCACAAGAATAAAAAGGAAGCAAACACATGAATGATACATTTCAAATAGTGAAGATTGCAGTGGAGGACACAAAATGGGGATAATTAGGTGAGGGTCCTCATTTACTTAGGGTGGTCAGGAAAGTCCAGAGCAGAGGCCTGAAAAAACTCAGATAAATATGTGGGACAAGAGTGATCCGAGCAAAGCAAACAGCAAGTGCAAAAGTCCTGAGGTGGGAACGAGTCTGACAGGCTTGAGAAGCAGCAAAAAGTTGAGTATGGCTAGAGTGAAGCCACGGAGGGTGGAGTGCTAAGAAAGGAGGTTTGAAGGAAGGCAGGGGCAGAGCCTACAGGGTTTTTGCCTGTCATGGTCAGGAGTAGAGACTTTACTTCTTGTCCAAATGCCAATGACTCCTCCCCTCCATCCCAAACAACGCTCACAATGTGACTATGCATGGGACAGCACGGGGCAGACACTCAGGAGTTCAGAATAACTACGGCATAGTTTTGAAAACATGAAAGGACTTTTGAAAAGATATTTCGACCATGAGAGACGATGGACTCTGAAGAACAAACTGAGGGTTCTAGAGGGGAGGGGGTGGGAGGATGGGTTAGCCTGGTGGTGGGTATTGAGGAGGGCACGTTCTGCATGGAGCACTGGGTGTTGTGCACAAACAATGAATCATGGAACACTTCATCTAGAACTAATGATGTAAAAAAAAAAAATAAAATAAAACTAATGATGTAATGTATGGGGATTAACATAAGAATAAAAAAAAAAAGAAGAAGAAAAGATATTTCAATTCTCCCAAGCCTTTTCTTGGTTCGCACTGCTTTAAAACCTTCATTTGTAGAATGTTCCAGAATATTCTCTGAGCTTTCACCCAGTTCAAACACATTCTGCACCAATTAAGTCCTTTCACCCATTGCCAATTACCCCAGAACAACTAAAGTAGTTCTGTTTGTATCTTGATAGTAAGTTCCGAATTGACCTTGGATACCAAAACCTTGGGAGACAGAGTCAGTTAATAGACCTCCAGGTAACGCAAAGTGTGTCTATGTTGATTTTTGAATATTTTCCCTGAGATAAGACACAAAATGAGCAAACGTTCATAGAAAACCTGGGGACTCCAATGAAATGTCCACACACACTAATGTCAAGGCTAGATCATAGACCCGGTTCTTTATTCACAACATTCTCCACTGCGGTGATCATAACTCACTGGTCTGCGTGCCTCTGAGTTTTCAGAGCCCTGGAGCCGGTCTACATAAGGGGAATGAAGCATGTTCTTCAGGAAGCCTCTGGAATTTTTTCCCACCCTACCCACCCTTGCTGGTGGGTTAGCACAGGACCCGGGAACCAACCTACTGGCACTACAGGGATCCCTAACCCTGGCTTGACTTTGGTATCATCTGGAGCGCTCTAAAAAACATGGATGCCATCCCCACCCCAAGAGATGATGATTTAATTGGTCTGCGGTGCCTCTCCTCCCTCCTCCCTCGACAGGAGTATTGTGAAAACCTCCTTCTGGTGATTCCCCGGTTCAGCCTGCAGAGGCTGAGAACCCCCTGTGGTCGGCGGGAGACCTGGTTGCTATAAGAGAACTAGCCACCAGGTGGCGCTAGAAGCCGGCCAAAGAAGTGTGCAGGGCTAGGGCCCCGCCCCCCAAATCTGAGTGTCTGGGAGGAGGCTAAGTCATCAGAACTAGAGGGGTCCACACTAGCCTCTGGCCACTTGAGGTCTTATTCACGCTGAGTGTGGGATGTCGACCCAGAGGCGTTTCCCCTAGATTTCTTTTTTTTTTTTTCCTAAAGATTTTATTTATTTATTCATGAGAGACAGAGAGAGAGAGGCAGAGGGAGAAGCAGGCTCCCAAGGAGCAGGGAGCCCGATGTGGGACTCGATCCGAGGACCCTGGGATCATGACCTGAGCTGAAGGCAGACGCCCAACCATCTGAGCCACCCAGGCGCCCTCCCCTAGATTTCTAAGCTGTTGCTGGGGGAGCGTCGGTGGGGCTGCAAGGAGTCCCAGAAGCTGTGCCGCAACACACGTAGAGCAAATTCCCACACACCTCTGATCGGGTCAACTAAAAAAACAAAAGGGGTGGGGTGCCTGGCTGGTTTAGTCGGTAGAGCACCCGACTCTTGACCTCGGGGTTGTGAGCTCGAGTCCCACATTGGCTGTAGAGATTTAAAAAAGGGAGGGGTGTTGGTACCTTCCTTTTATTTGAAAGAGCGCCAGGAACACCAAAATAGGCCCCTCGCAGGGTCCAAGAGTCCAGGGCCTCCTTCCCCTGGGTCCACAAGAAAGTTACCTCCCCTTTTGACCAAGAGAGACTTCTAAGCAGGTACCACACACCTTAAAAGCAGCAACTGGTTCCACATCTCTCCAAAATGCCCTTTGAAAAAAAACCCAATTACCCCAAACGAGAAATGGGGCACCTGAGCAAGTCATTTCTCCCTGAATTACCTCAGCTTCCTTAAAGTTCAGCATGGGGGCGCCTGAGTGGCTCAGTTGGTTGGGTGACTGCCTTCGGCTCAGGTCATGATCCTGGAGTCCCGGGATTGAGTCCTGCATCAGGCTCCCTGCTCAGCAAGGGAGTCTGCTTCTTCCTCTGACCCTCTTCCCTCTCGTGCTCTCTCTCTCTCATTCTCTCTCTCTCAAATAAATAAATAAAAATCTTTAAAAAAATAAAAATTAAAAAAATTTTTAAAAAGCTCAGCATGGAGGGGTGTGAAACCCTTTAAATCTGGTACAGAATTCTTTGTACGTGTTTTTTCTCCAACAAGACAGTCTATAGCTTTCCCTAGAAAGATTAAAAACACAAAAGATTAAGAACTGTCAAAACAGATGGATTTTAATAAAGAAATTTAAAACGTTTAGGATCCAGTTCATTTGTTCTGGAACAAATGTGCTCACTTTTTCAACTCACTGCCACAGGCCCCGCTGAAGGAGAGACACTGCCAACACCTTCCCTTGGTGGTTCAAGGACTTGGCCAGCCCAGGACCTCCTTCTGAACATCTCTGTTCACCCAGGCATGATGGGACTCATCTTGCGCAGGTGACTTCTTTCCCTCGGAGGTGTCAGAAAAGAGACCTCTCTGCCTGTGGGCTGAAAATTCCTTGGACTAATCTTTTCTGTTTCAGGAAACTGCAAGCCCTATTGGAGGGGTCACAGGCCTGGGGTGGGGGACACATCCATGGATCATAGACCCCAGGTAGGACGGGGACCTCTACCAGACCAGAGGGAAGATGGAGGAGGGGAGCTTGGGCTGGGGGAGACCAGGGTCTGATGGGCAAGGTCCCAGCAGATGTCAAGCGTTTTCCAGTGGGTCTAGGACTAGCTACTCAGAGTGGACCCTGGAAGTCAGGGCCATGCGCGTCTCCCAGTCAGTGGTGCCTCCCCTGCTCCCCACCGGCAAAAGTGGCAGACACAGGGTAGGACACTGTGGGACAGAGCCTGATGCCTCATTTTACCAGGCAGGAAGCTGAAGTTCAGAGAGGGGCAGGCCTTGCCTACTGTCACACAGTGAGGGACCTCAGAGTCAGGACTCTGACTCAGGCCTCCTCCCTTCAATGTGGGGTCCTTCTCCTGGCCCTCTGAGAAGTCCCCAGCTCCCAGCATTCCTGGTGATGGGGGAACTCCACGGGAGCAGAGCCCACCCGGGGTGGGCTGGCCAGTCTGCCCTTTGGGGGAGTGAGACTCCACCCCTGCCACGGCCCAGCCCTCCCCATTCACCCTCACATTCCCTGACCGACCTGGCCACCCTCCGAGCTCCTGATGTGACCCATTTCCCTCACTTTCCTCTCAGCTTCAAAACAAACCAAAATGCAGACCAACATCCTTTGTTTGTTTTGGGGGATCAGAGAAAGGGGAAAGCAGCTCTGTGGGTTTGTACTTAAAAACAAAACTGCTCTGAGCTGCCCAAGAAGAAACCAAACCAAAGGTGAATTCAGAGGCCAGAAACCCTCATGTCAATGCTGTCTCAGAATGAGTCAAAGAGGGTGTAGCAGGCTCGGAAAGAAGGCCGCCCAATGACCCAGCGCTAATGACCTGGGGTCAGATAGCCATCCAAGTGGGCTGAAGTCCTCAGCCACCCCGTGCTCAGCCTGGGTGACGTGGACTTAGCCAGGGACCAGGCCCTGTTAGCACAGAGGTGAGGAGATGACACATGCCAATGAAAACCAACCACAGTGACTCTGGACCTCACAGCCCCTGCCAACCCCCATCCTAGCACCCCTTTAGCCCACAAGCCCATGCTGAGTACCCAGGACCAGCTGAAGTATACCTGTGCCCTGCCCTGTAGGAACTCCTGGCCAGCAGGTGAGACAGTGGGGGCCCATTCAGCACTCGGGGCTACGAAGGGGCAATGGCCAGGCCCTGCCTCACTGCCTGGGACTTGTGCTTCCTGATGAAGCTGGCCTCCCCCAGGCCTCCATCTCCGGGAGGGAGCACACCATAAGGCAGAAACCAGGATGCTCCAGGCATCTGGGGATCCCCTGTTTCTGCACCCAGGGTGTGCAGGCCCTGAGAGACATGCCTGGGGAGGGACTCTGCTGGGGCCTTTTTCTGAGTGTGGATGAGGGAATGGGAGCATCAGAAGGCAGACCCACAGAGTTCCCACTGGTGCAGTCAGATCTAGTCAAGAGCCTCGGTGAACACCTCTGAACCCATGTGAGGTGGCAGGGGAACAGTGGTCAGAGACTCAGGGGTGAACGGTGGGTCTGCTGACCTGGCAGAGTGGTATCATCATTTCTCATGTCCTAGGAGGGCCAGAGATACTCCCGGCTGAGGAAGGATTCCTCACTTCTCCTGAGAGTTTCAGATGCACAGTCTCATTTGAGTTTTACGACTCTCCAGGCAGCTGGGGTTTAGAGAGGCAGAGCTATTTACTCAAGGTCACACAGCGAGCCTCTCCAGGTCAGCATGGGCCATACTTCTCCCAGAACCAGCCCATTCAGAGCAGGATTCTAGCCCGTGGGACTGATTGGTGGGAGGTAGCTGAAGAGGACTCCTCATCTCCTCCCTGCTTCTTCTGATCTAGGACGGGTTGAGTGCCTCTGTTTTCTCAGGCTACCATTTTTTAGTTCCTTGGCAGTGAGCTGAGCACTTGACTCTCACTCCCTCACCTGACCTCTCTAGCCCTGACAAGCACCTTCGTCAGTCCACTTCAGAGATGATGAAGCTGACATTAACCACCAGCCCGAGTTCCAACAGCTGGTAAGCAACAGACTGAGACTCAGACCAAGCCGTCCCATTCTAGAGCAGGGATCTTTTCTGCTCACTACCTGCCTCCCTCCCCCATCCCTTTACCAGCAGGATTTCCAGCCTGCATTTCCTCCTGTCTATGATAACTGCCCCAAAGTTGGGCCTCCTCCAGGATCCGGGCGCACTGTGATTCAGGACCTAAACGTCAGAGGTTCATCTCCCCATGCAGGGAGGCACTCAGACATCTGTGCAGGGCCCCCCATCCCCTCTCTGTCCCTAGCTCCCACTGTATGCAGGTGTACCCACCAACGGCAGCTGGCATCTGGCTACCCACCTTCTATCAGTGGGGGATCTGCCCCATCCTTCCTGCCTGGGTCCTGCTCAGCTGCTGGGCCCCAGAGGGAAGCCTCCAGTGACCATGGATTTATTAAAATCTCCAAGGCCCTGCCGTGCTAGCTGGCATTTCAACTCTCTCCACGGGACGGTGTCCTGTTTTCCTTCGGAATGGGGCTCAGCACCACGTGTATGCACATCTCTACGCGTCTGTGTGCCCATTCCTAGCTGGGTGTGTGTTTGTGTGAGAGCTGCACGTCTAGCTGTGTGTGTAGGTATAGAAATGACTGTGCGATGTGCCGAGCTGTGTGTGTCGCTGAGTTATTCACTCATTCAACACACATTTCTCAAGCACCTGCTCCGTGTGAGTCGCTGTACCAGTCCTGGGAACACAGAAGAGAACAGGACCCCATGGAACTCAGAGCTCGCCTAGAGGTACACTCAACCCCAGCCGTTCCGTGGAAGGGAGGCTCGAATTCTGCAGGGGGGCCAGAGGGCAGTGTGGGCCTTTGGGGGGGCTCGTCGTAAGACAAGGCCCAATGCAAGGACCCAGCAACCCCCAACAAGGCCTGCTCTGCAAAGCCATACTATTTACCTCCCTTATGGGGTTTGGCCTCCCCAGTTACAGGCCAAACTCCCCAGGACCCCAAGAGACAAAGCAACAGCTCCTTCCACAGAGGATAAAGAACAGCTAGGGATCAAGACTCCCAAACAAAGTCCACAAGATCAGTCAAAACAACGCCAGGCCCTGTGGCTGGGACTTGCGCTGCCTATGGAAAAGCAGTGTGTACGGCCCATCCAACCAGCCACCCCGCTTGTTCACAGACGGGACAGCTAAAGCCCAGTCTATTCATTTCCTCTGGCAGCCGCAACTCATCACCACAAACTTAGTGATTCAAAACAACACAAATTTATTATCTTACAGATCTGGAGGTCAGAAGTCCTAAAATCCAGGTGTCAGCAGGGCTGCATTTCTTCTGGGGGCTCTAGGAGAGAATAATTTCCTCGCCTTTTCCAGCTTCTAGAAGCTGCTTGCAGTCCTTGGCTGGTGACCTCATCCATCAACGCAGCATCTTCGAATCTCTCTCTTTTCTTGTCCTCTGCTTTGTCTCGTCCTATCTCTTAGACGGACTCTCCTACCTCCCCTTTGAAGGAGCCTTGTGATTGCCTTGGCCTCACCTGGATCGTCCAAGGTGCTCTTCCCATCTGCAGGTCCTTAACTCATCACACCCGTGGAGTCTCTTTTCCCTGTAAGGGAACATATTCACAGATTCTAGGAATAGGACAGGGATATTTTAGGATGGTGGGGAACACTAGTCTGCCTTCAACAGCCAGAAATCAAAGGACCTACCTAAGGTCTGGGAGGGTTAAGTGAAGGCCAGAACTCAAGCCCCAGTTCTGTGTCCTTTTGAGTAGCACTTCGGAAAAGAGGAAAGGAGGCCTCCCCACAAATGTAAGCCCGTCTTAAATACGCTCTGCAGAGTGGTCAGGAGCACCTGTTCTGCTTTTCATCTCAGCTCCACTGCCTGCCTATTGGGTGACCTTGGGCATGTAGGGTAATGTCTCTGGACCTCAGTTTTCTGATCTGCGAAATGGGGGTGATGATAAGGAGCCACATAGCCTAATTTGAGGGTGCACCGAGCCCGTGTTACAGCTGCACTGTTAGGGCTGTGTCAGCGATCTTAGCCACCTCCCCTCCGCCCTGCCTGCCCCCCCAACACAACCCCTGTGGAAATGAGGGAAGTAAGTGCCCTGAGAAGGAAGGGACACATACTCGCACCCAGCAGGGCTGGGAGCCGAGATAGTGCCCTTGACCCTTAGAAGGCTTCTCCTGCCCCTCCCCAGAGCGGTGGGGCAGCTGCTTTCCTGGAAACTCCCCAGGGAATGAAGCTTTTGATACCTAAGTAGGTCATAGAAAGGGAACAAAGGGATGCTTTTTTGCCTGCAAAGCCGCCTGCTGGGGCAGGGTAGAGGCCTGGTTAATAAGGAGCTGCGTGTTGCGTGACTGCAGACACACAGGCGGGAGGTCCCTGCGGTGCCCCAGGGACGAGACCCACTGAGAGGCAACAGAGATTTGTAAGTGTCCCCACAGCGTGCAGGGAGGGGCAACCCCAGAGGTGCTGCCAAGGTCTCTCCAAACAGGAGGTTGAGATGGGGTGAGGAGCAGTTGCCTGGGGACGGGGAAGGCTTCCAGGGCTGGGGCCTCCAAAGGATCATTCCCACAGAAGAGAGAAAAGATGCGCTCCTGCCTGTTCCCACAGAGTCTCCATGCGGGCCCGACAGGAGGAAACTCACGGCCCACAGGGGCTGCAGGGCCTCCCGATCACTCCATGGATGCCGCCTCCTTGCTGTCCTATGGCCAAGAAGTACTGAATCATCTCGTGGTACTGCAGATCCTGCCATCAGCTGCAATCCTTTGGGGTGTTTGCTTTTTGCTTTGCTGTTCTCTGTTTTGATTTTGCACACTTTTTGTGCAATGTGGATATATACAAAGCAAATCGGCACAAGCCAGTGTTGTTCCCGCGTGGGATGGTAGGGCTGGCTTGACAGTGCAGGAGGACATGGGGGCGCGGTGTCTCAGAGGTCCATTTCACCACAGTGCCCTGCTTTTCTCAACATCCACATCACAGCTTGACACCGGGTCATAAAAGGCTAATCAACGCGCACCAGCATTTTTCTCTGACTTTTTCAATACGTAGAAACTTCATGACTACTCATAAAAGAAATTCATACTCATTAAAGAAAATTGGCTACTAAGGACCAATCACCCAATGGCCTCACTAACCAAAGTCAATTACAGCTAATATCTTGGTCTATTTCCTTCTAGTCTTTTTTGCCCGGGCATGTTTTTACTTTTTTTTTTTTTTTTTTAAAGATTGTGTTTATTTATTTGACAGAGAGAGACACAGCGAGAGAGGGAACACAAGCAGGGGGAGAGGGAGAGGGAGAAGCAGGCTTCCCGCCGTGCAGGGAGCCCGATGTGGGGCTCGATCCCAGGACCCTGGGATCATGACCTGAGCCGAAGGCAGACGCTGAACGACTGAGCCACCCAGGCGCCCCTCATGTTTTTACTTTTAACACATCTGTGTTCCAGCTACACGCAGACCTTCTGTTTTTTTCATTTCATCATTAACATATTTACTGTTGTAGCTCCAGGATTTAGAGCAGTACTTAGCACAAATACGACCTCAATAAATATTTGCTAAATGAATGAATGAACAAACATGGATAATTGTCTAAGTTCTGCAAAAGAATAATAATCATAACGTGACAACTGAGGGCTTCCTTTGTGCTGAGTACTTTACATACATTATCTCATGTCATACAATAACCTTATGAAGTAGGTACTCTTAATGTCCATCATTTTTACAGATGTAGAAACTGAGTTTTAGAGAGAGATTCCCAAGTTTATACAGGTAGCAGCTGATTTCTAACCCAGGGCTGGCTGATGCCAAACCTATATTGCTGATACTATGTATCACTGCCTCTCCGTGAACAGTTTTTTGGTTTTTTTTTAAGTTGATTTATTTTTAGTAATCTCTACACCCAAAGTGCAGCTCAAACCCACGACCCCAAGATCAAGAATCGCACGCTCTCCCAACTGAGCCAGCCAGGCGCCCCTGAAGTCATTTTAAATGCTACTTCTAAAAATGTTCAGGGCACATGATTGGCTCAGTCGGAAGAGCATGGGACTCTCGATCTTGGGGTTGTGAGTTCGAGCCCCACATTGGGTGTAGAGATTACTGAAAATAAAATGTTTGGGGCGCCTGGGTGGCTCAGATGGTTAAGCGTCTGCCTTCGGCTCAGGTCATGATCCCAGGGTCCTGGGATCGAGTCCCACATGGGGCTCCCTGCTCCTTGGGAGCCTGCTTCTCCCTCTGCCTCTCTCTCTCTGTGTGTCTCTCATGAATAAATAAATAATCTTAAAAAAAATTTTTTTAAATAAAAAAATAAAATGACTTCATAATATTCTTTTAAGTGGACTTAGCCATTCCTCAATCACTGCATATGTAGCTATTTTCTGTTTTTCTTCCCCCACCCCCATGATAAATAATTCTACAATAAACAATTCTCAGTATGACCAAACTGCATATTTTAGGGCTATTCATTACCAAAGACTCAGCATAAGTTGAATTACTGGTTCAAATGGTGCGAGCATATTTAAAGCTTTTGAGGAATGTTTCTCAGTCAATTATGTTCCCTTTGGTTTTGTTTTTTCTTACATGTGGAAATGTATGTGAATTAAGTCTGCCACCTTCTCTTTTATAATGTCATCCACTGTTTCCAGCTTTGATACACCTTCCCTTTCCAGACAAGTTAATAATTCTATTTTCTAGTGATCGGACAGTTTGCTTTTAAATTATTCAACCTTTCAGTTCTTCAGTGAATCCTTTGGGGATTGCGCTGAGGAGAAACCCCCATTTACACTTCCAAGCCCCCCTCCCTCCTCTGGGCAGGGTCAGAGATAAAAGAGAATGTGCAATAAGGAGAGTGTGAAATACAGAAGCCCTCTTTCCCTAATTGCGGGGGAATGATTGCCCCTTCTTCTACACATGAATGACTTTGTCTCAAGGTCTTCCATTCCTTAGAAGCTTCTAAAGTGCTTTGGCTGACCTGGAGTTAAGGCAGAACCGTCCTAATGCAAACTGGCTTAAGAATCCTTTTGAGGGGTGCCTGGGTGGCTTAGTCGTTAAGCGTCTACCTTCGGCTCAGGTCATGATTCCAGGTCCTGGGATGGAGCCCCGCATCGAGCCCCGCATTGGTCTCCCTGCTCAGCAGGAGGCCCGCTTCTCCCTCTCCCACTCCCCCTGCCTGTGTTCCCTCTCTCGCTGTGTCTCTCTCTGTCAAATAAATAAATAAAATCTTTAAAAAAAAAAAAAAGAATCCTTTTGAAAGGGGTGCCTGGGTGGCTCAGTCATTAGGCCTTTGCCTTTGGCTCAGGTCATGATCCCGGGGTCCTGGGATCAAACCCCACATCGGGCTCCCTGCTCAGCGGGGAAGCCTGCTTCTCCCTCTCCCACTTCCCCTGCTTGTGTTCCCTCTCTCGCTTTGTCTCTCTCTATCAAATAAATAAATAAAATCTTTGGGAAAAAAAAAAGAATCCTTTCGAAAAACTCAAAGGATGCAAAAGTTCTTCCAATAGAATATTAGAAATAAGTCAAAATGGGGATGGGGATGTTGCTGGGTATATTGGTTTTGATGACCCAGCTTTGGGCATGTGGGTGGTAGAGTCAGGGTAGGGAAGGAGGCTGTGACCCAGATGGATAAAGACCTTCTCCCATCCCAAGCAAAAAATCCATGGGAACATCTGGAGGATCAGGGAAGCCAATTCACACCCCCCCCACACCCCTTCATGGAAGAGGCCTGTAAAGGTGTGTCTAATCCTGGCTGCAGGGAGAGTGGGCCATACATCACACCACATATGGTTTCTGGGTTGTGCCCTGCACGAGGGCATGTGGTCGAGGGAGTCAGTGAGGCTAAAATCCAGCCAGGACCCTCCAGTTAGGAGGATGGAGCACCTTCTTCCGGTTCTCTCAAAGGTGCCAAGGGGGCCAGTGGCTGTCTGGACCATAGCAATGAACTGTAGACGGAGCACTGGACAAGGAGCCAGGAGGCTGGGCGCTGACTCCAACTCTGCTCTAGCTCTCCAGATGGGAACCCAAATCACCCCTCTGTGCCTCAGTTTCCCCATCTATCCAGCCAAGTCCGCTGGTCCCGCCAGCCCTAATTCTAGGGGACCGTGAGCAGCTCTTGCGTGTGCTCAGCTGCAGCTAGGCGGAGGACAGCCCGGCATGCTACCACAGGTTAGGGAGACCAGGACGACACCACTTTCCCGGAGAGACTGTTGCAAAGTAACTTGCATTTTGGTTTGGGGTCAGAGCTCCTCACATGGCCTTTCCCATTCAGCTCCTCTTCGTGGGCTTGATTATTCCTAAGAACTTGGTGCAGTCAGCCCAGATCAAATAGTATGAACAATTAATACCAATCACTTTACCGAGCAGGGCCCAGGCGCCAGGCACTGTGCTTGCCGCTTTAGAAGCTGGCTCACTGAAACCCTGCCCTCCATGCCCTGAGGCCGTGCTCCCCGTTCTGGTTCTGCAAGGTTAAGGGACAGAGGCCCCAAATCCCACAACACACAACCAAGCAGGATTCAAACTCAATCCCTCTGACTCCAAGCACAGGCCCTCATAACTTCCCCACCTCTTTCATAGAAAAGGAAACCAAAGCAAGGAGTGGCTGTGTCCTGGCCCAGTCACCCACCAAGCCGGCAAAAACATCTCCTTCCAAGAAGGCCTCCACTCTATTCATAAGCCCCTTCAATGCCCCCTCCAGAGTTCCGGAGGGTCCACATCTTGTCTGTTTCCTCTGGACCAATGGACCAACCGGCCAGCCCTCCACCACTCTCTAGATCCCTCCCATCCGCCATTCCAGGGCCAGGTGCTCAGGGGAGAAGGCCGGGCACCCATCCTGCACAAAGATGTGCCTGGGGCCCCTGCATGGAGTCAGTCCCCAGGAGCTGGGTGGGGAGGAAGCCGGTATGGGGGGATGGAGGGGGGGCAGACAGATCAGGTTATGCACACTATCCCGCCTGCCTCAGGGCGCATTCCCAGAGAGGCTCAGCCAGGCCTCCCAACACTGCACAGTGGAGCTTTCTCCAAACTCCACTTTGCTGGGCAACTTGGGGGAGTCACTCAGCGTCTCTGTGCTACCCCGGGGCCACAGCCCACCCACAGTGGCAGATATTCAACCAATGCCTGCCACAGCCTCACCTGGGAAAGATGCGTTTTTTCTAAACCCCAAGACAACCAGTCAGAAACAGGGCTTCTTCCCATTCTTAATCTCTATGGTGGATTCCTCCCAGACCTGGCATGCGCTCATACACATTAACAACGCAGAGAAAGAAGTACAACAGAGAAGTTATGACTTCCTGTGGGCTACGGAGCCAAGAGGAAGGAACAATTAGCTCCTTTGTTGCGAGGGTTGCCGTTTGTCACTAACAATAGCATTCTTAAGGAATTATGATATTAAAGATTTAATAACCATTTGATATATGCAGTAAAACATTTCAATTACGGCGTTTCTAGAAAGGGCTGTCCTCATCTGTTACAGGAATTTACCAAGTTTCTTTTAATTAAGTCGGTTATAAATGAGACACGTCCTCAGTGAGGTAATTTTGTGAATGAAGCTACCCCAAAGTACTAATTAGTTTGTTTTTAATGCTTCATTTGCCCTGCCAACGTGGTGGTTAGGGTGGGGCTGAGCTGCTAGAACCGGCCAAGGTCTTGCAGGCGTGCTGGGCTCTCCGGGCGGGAGGAAGGGAGGCATTGCATTTGAGGCTGTTGGGCTTCCAGTGGGCCTGCTGAACTGATTACAGACTTTGGAATCGGCCCCATCACTAGAGGTGCAGAGGAGGGCATTTGGGCAGCGGGTGCCTATGAGGGGCAGGAGCCCGCCTTAGTTGGTGCTACATGGGAGTGAAGTAGGGGGTGACCACAAAGGAGACAGGCAGGGTGCTCTGGGAACACAGTGGGGGGGGGCGGGGGGCCCCCCAAAGAAGTAACAAGGAGAGGTGCAGGGTGGACAGGAGAAGCCGCTTGGGTGATCTGACCTGGGGGGAGGATGGGCTCTGGGAAGACTTTTCAGCCCTGGGGGAGACAGGAGAAATCTCCAACCCTTCCCCCATCTCTCATGCGTGGACACGTTTATACACACACACACATTTGAGTCTTCATCATGCATGAGGACATCTGTATTTTGTTTTTGTTTTTTATTCTTTTTATTTAAAAGTAAATACCCACTTGTAAAAATGTCACAGGATATGGGAATAGAAAGATTCCAAGTAAAAGTCTCCCATTATCTCAATTCTCAGAGTGTTCCCAGAGGAAACCACTATTAGCATCCTTCCTTATGTGGATTTGGGCTTGCACGTCCCTGCAGAGCAGCGCACGCAGGGCTCTGCTTGTTAAACGGGACCAGATGAAACACGTGCTTCTGTGACTTGTTTTCACTTGATGGCACAAACATCCTTTCATATCACTCAGTACATACACATCTACCTTGTTCTTTTTCACAGCTGTGGGTATTCAAAAGTGGAGCCTACTTTATTTATATATCACCCAACTAATGGTCATTAACTGTCGCTTTTTTTTTCATATTGCAAGCAAACCTACAGTGAACATTTTTTTTTAAGATTTTATTTATTTGAGAGAGAGAGTATGCACAAGCAGGGGGAGCAGCAAGCAGAGGGAGAGGGAGAAGCAGGCTCCCTGCCAAGCAGGGAATCTGATGTGGCACTTGAACCCAGGACCCTGCAGTCATAACCTGAGCCAAAGGCAGACACTTAACTGACTGAGCCACCCAGGCGCCCTTACAGTGAACAATCTTGAACATAAGTTTTTGTTATATACACCTATAGAGATACTTGGAGTTGCAAAGTATTTCTGTATCATTGTATAAGGTTTTTTTTTTTTTTTTAAAGATTTTATTTATTTATTTGAGAGAGAGAGAGCATGAGAGGGGGGAGGGTCAGAGGGAGAAGCAGACTCCCTGCCGAGCAGGGAGCCCGATGCGGGACTCGATCCCGGGACTCCAGGATCATGACCTGAGCCGAAGGCAGTCGCTCAACCAACTGAGCCACCCAGGCACCCTGTATAAGGTTTTCTATAGGAAATGTTCTCCTAAGCGTACTGCAGGGTCAAAGTGTATGTGTCTTGGCGTGCCCGGGTGGCTCAGTCAGTTGAGCATCGTATTCTTGATTCTGGCTCAGGTCAGCATCTCAAGGTCTTGGGATCAAGCCCTGTGTTCTGGCTCCACACTCAACAGAGTCTATTTCTCTCCTTCTCCCTCCGCCCCTCCACCCGCTCATGTGCGCTGTCTTGCTCTCTCTCAAATAAAATAAATCTTAAAAAAAAAAAAAAAGTATATGTGTCTTTTAAATGCTAACAGGTACTAAAAAAAATTCTACTCCTGAAACCAGTACTATACTATATGTTAACTAGTTTGAATCTAAATAAAATAATAAATACATAAATAAATGTGTGTATGTATGTATGTATGTTAGCAAGTACTGCCAAGTGGCCCTTCCGAAATCTGGCGGGGCCTCCTTGCTCCCAGCCACGATCACATGACAGCACCCATTTCCCGACATTCTCTTCAACACTGGGCATTATTAGTCCTTTTAAATGTTCTGCCAATCTGATGAGCAGAAAATGTAAAAAGGCCATCCTCACTGTTTTCACTTCTGTCCTTTTCTAAGTGAAAAGCAAAGGAAGGTCAAGTGAGTGGCTGGAGGACCCAGGTCAGCAGCCTCGCTGTCCCTAGCTCACCCAGGTCCCAGAATCTTCTTTTTTTTTAAACATTTAATTTTTTTTAAGATCATTTCTTTATTGGGGTGCCTGGGTGGCTCAGTTGGTAAGCGTCTGCCTTAGGCTCAGGTCACGATCCCAGGGTCCTGGAATCGAGCCCCACATCGGGCTCCCTGCTCAGCAGGAAGCCTGCTTCTCCCTCTCCCACTCCCCCTGCTTGTGTTCCCTCTCTTGCTGTGTCTCTCTCCGTCAAATAAATAAATAAAATCTTAAAAAAAAAAAAGATTATTTATTTATTTATTTATTTCAGAGAGAGAGCACACGAGCAGGGGAGAGCGGCAGAGGGAGAGGGAGAAGCAGGCTCCCTGCTGAGCAGGGGGCCTGACGCGGGGCTCGATCCTAGGACCCCCAAATCACAACCTGAGCCGAAAGCAGATGCTTAATGGACTGAGCCACCCAGGTGCCCCCAGGACCCAGAATCTTCAGACCTCCGGAGAGACCGTGGACAGGCCACCCACTGCACCAGCCTTGATTATGGGAGGTATGTGCCGGTCAGGGCTGCCGGGGAGCAGAGTCCCAGGGACTGGGGGGACCCAGGCAGGGAGGCCTTGCTGAGGCAGATGTCCCTGACACAGCAGCCCTGACTTGACTCCACAGGCCTTTTCAAGGGACTGTGGCCCCAGCAGATAGGCTTTGCCTGCCCCCTGCCCCTGCCGTGAGCTGAGGCCAGCTCCCCCCAGCCGTTAGAGTGGGCTTCCCCCCACCCCTGCCAGGACCTTCTCAGGGGGCTGCCCCACCCCTGGCACTTCTCGGCAGAACAGGCGAGCCCAGTGACTCAACACTGCCCATGTCAGAGACGGGCCATGAGTCACAAACTACCAGCCTTCTGTCCGAGCCGGCATTGCCAGCCAGCGAGGCCGCGACACTGGCAGGGAGCCATAGAGCTCTAGGCTTGGGGCAACGAGGAAAGAAAGGTCTGAAAAAGGAAAGCCCTGACAGGAGCAGCAAACTGAGTACTCTTACCCCTTCCATCCCTGCCAGCCAACGTGAGGATCTTGGACTCCCGGACCACAGGGCCAGGGCCCAGTTTCAGGGGGGCAAGGCCCGGCGGAAGGCTTGGGCATGCTTGGACCCATGTCTTCCTCGGCTGCAGCCCAGCAGGAAACTGGCTGGCATTGGAGCCGTGGAGTTTCAAAGACGGCCTCTTCCAACCGAAACTCTGGGAAAGTGGAGTGTGCCAGAGTGCCTGCCCCATGCAGTGGGTGTTGGATCCGGTCCTCCAAGACATGCCCCATGCCCAGGGCCTTAAGCAGCTTTGCTCACGGTGCAAGAGGCCAGTTTTAAAAGCTCCCCACCAATGGGAGCTGCCACCTCAGGCTTCCCGAGCCTTGGCACATCCTTGAGCCTTTTTAGCATGGAAGGGCTCCCAGGATTTTCAAAGACCGGGGAGATTCTTTTGTGCTGGAACACAAGTCAGACACACCCTGCACCCCCCACCCTATTCGGCCCTCCACAAAATTCCTTTCATTCAAAAACAGATTTTCGGGGCGCCTGGGTGGCTCAGTCATTAAGCGTCTGCCTTCGGCTCAGGTCATGATTCCAGGTCCTGGGATTGAGCCCCGCATTGGGCTCCCTGCTCAGCGGGGAGCCTGTTTCTCCCTCTCCCACTCCCCATGCTTGTGTTCCCTCTCGCTGTGTCTCTCTCTGTCAAATAAATAAATAAAATCTCTAAAAAAACCCAAAAAACAATGGGCGCCTGGGTGGCTCAGTCGTTAAGCGTCTGCCTTCGGCTCAGGTCATGATTCCAGGTCCTGGGATCGAGCCCCGCATCGGGCTCCCTGCTCAGCGGGAAGCCTGCTTCTCCCTCTCACACTCCCCCTGCTTGTGTTCCCTCTCGCTGTGTCTCTCTCTGTCAAATAAATAAATAAAATCTCTAAAAAAAAAACAAAAAACAATGGGCGCCTGGGTGGCTCAGTCGTTAAGCGTCTGCCTTCGGCTCAGGTTATGATCCCAGGGTCCTGGGATCGAGCCCCGCATCGGGCTCCCTGCTCAGCAGGAAGCCTGCTTCTCCCTCTCCCACTCCCCCTGCTTGTGTTCCCTCTCTTGCTGTGTCTCTCTCTCTCTGTCAAATAAATAAATAAAATCTTAAAAAAAGAAAAAATCAAATAAATAAAATAAAATAAAAACAAAACAAAAACAGATTCTCAGCAGCAGCAAACCTAAGTGCCACCCAAGTGTGATGCTTCTTTTCTTTTGTTATCTGTGTTTGATGATGTGGCTGAAGGTGACACAGAGAGGCACAAGCAGCAAGAAAGGAGGGCCACAGCCAGGCCTGGGCAGGGGCCCGGGAGACTCTGTGTCTCCCTGAGGAGCACTCGCAGCCCCGCCAGGGCTCCCTCCTTCCTCTCTGGATCCGTGAAATCTACGGGCCTCCTGGGACCCAACTCACGCTCTGGTGCTGACTTGTTTACACGCCGAGCCATGTGAAACAGGCTGAATGCAGACTTTAACGAACATGTGTTGGGCACCAGAAAGCCAAGGGCAGGACTAATGAGACACTGACTATCTTGGCAGCTGAAAGCTTAGGAGCCCGTAATAATCGTGGTCGGCGTGTACTGAGCGCAGCTGCGCTCCAGCCACCAAGCCGAGGCACCACACACACGTTATCCCAGCCCATGCTCCGCTACCCACCCGACACTAGGAGTCTGGTCCCCACGGCCGGGCACAAAGCCTAGCACCAGGGAGCGGCTTGCTCAGGAAGTACTGTTCAATGAATACTGAAGTGGTACAGAAATGAAATGAAAGGTACAGAAAGGAAATGAAAACTCCTCCCAGTACCCCTTCTGAAGAACCAATTTTTTCTAAGTTTATTTATTTTTTTTAGTAATCTCTACATCCAACATGGGGTTTGAACTCACAACCCCCAGATCAAGAGTCACATGCTATTCTGACTAAGCCAGCCAAGGGCCACTCCAAAGAATCATTTTTGAAAGTCACTTTTCTTTCTTTCTTTTTTTTTAAGATTTATTTATTTATTTGAGAGAGCGAGAACAGGGGAGAGGGAGAGAGAATCTCAAGCAGACTCCCCGCTGAGCACAGAGCCTAACTCAGGACTCGATCCCACAACCCTGAGACCATGGCCTGAGCCGAAGTAAGGTGTTTAACCAACTGAGCCATCCAAATGCCCCTACATAAAAACATTTTAAAAAAGAAAGCAATGTAACATACTTGTACCCATCATCCAGATTTGACAAATGAGACTTTGTTTCAGATCTCCTCCTTTTCTTTCTTTCTTTCTTTCTTTTCTTTCTTTCTTTCTTGCTTGCTTGCTTGCTTTTTCTTTCTTTCTTTCTTTCTCTTTTTCTTTCTTTTTCTTTTTCCCTTTCTTTTTCTTTCTTTCCTTTCTTTCTCTCTTCCTTTCTTTCTTAATATTTATTTATTTATCTATTTATTTATTTATTTGAGAGAGAGAAAGTGTGCATGAGCAGGGGGAGCAGCAGAGGGAGAGGGACAAGCAGACTCCCTGCTGAGAGCAGAGCCCAACACAGAACTCTATCCCAGGACCCTGAGATCATGACCTGAGTCGAAATCAAGAGTAGGACACTTAGGGGCACCTGGGTGGCTCAGTCAGTTAAGCGTCTGCCTTCAGCTCAGGTCATGATCCCAGGGTCCTGGGTTCGAACCCCACATCGGGCTCCCTGCGGGGTGGGAAGCCTATTTCTCCCTCTCCCACTCCCCCTGCTTGTGTTCCTGCTCTTGCTCTCTCTGTCAAATAAATAAATAAAATCTTAAAAAAAAAAAAAAGAGTAGGACACTTAACCAACTGAGCCACCCAGGCACCCCATCTTTCTTTTAAGAAACAAACTTTATACACCCTGTTCCATGTTCCCTCTGGGAAACAATTTTTTTATATCACATTTTTTGTATTAACCTCATATCCAGCCATCTTACTGAACACTCCTTAGTTCAGTTTACCTGTAAATCTCCTCGAATATTTTATGTAAACAATCAAGTCATCTGCACATAAAATTAGTTTTTCTTTCCATTGCAATTTTTATTCTTTTCGTTTCTTGTTTTACTATGCTGGCTAAAACATCTAGTACAATGTTGAATGCTATCAGCACTAACAACGTAAATTTCTTTCGTGTCTGATTTCAAAGGAAATGCCTCTAAAATCTCACCATTAAGAATACCCTTTGCTGTAGATATTTGACAGCTATCTCGTCTCAGGTTCAGGAAGTTTCTTTTAACTCTGAAATGGTTAAGAGTTTTTACAATGAGTGATGTTAAATTTTTATCAAATGCTATTTGTTTGTGGGGCACCTGGGTGGCTTTGTTGGTTAAGCGTCTGACTTAGGATTTTGGCTCAGGTGATGTGATCTCAGGGTCGGGAGATCGAGCCCAACTTTGGACTCCATGCTCAGTGGGGAGTCTGCTCTAGATTCTCTCTCTCTCTCCCTCTGCCCCTCCCCCCACATGTGTACGTGCACACGCACTCTCTCCCTCTCTTTCTAAAATAGATAAATCTTTTTTAAAAATGCTATTTGTTTGTATCTATTGAGATTATATGGGTTTTCTTCTTTACTTTGTTAATTTAATAAGTTACTTGGGGTTTTCTAATTTTATTTTATTTTTATTTTTAAAGATTTTTTAGGGATGCCTGGGTGGCTCAGTCAGTTAAGTGTCTGCCTTTGGCTCGGGTCACGATCCCAGGGTCCTGGGATCAAGTCCTGTGTGGGGCTCCTTGCTCAGTGGGAAGCCTGCTTCTCCCTCTGCCTGTGCTCCCCCTGCTTGTGCTCTCTCTCTCTCAAATAAATTTATTTGAGAGAGAGAGAGCGTGAGCACAAGGAGGGGCAGAGGGAGAGGGAGAGAGAAACTAGCAGACTTCATGCTAAGCACAGAGATTGACGTAGGGCTTGATCTCACGACCCTGAGCTCATGACCTGAGCCAAAACCAAGAGTCAGCTACTTAACTAAATATGCCACCCAGGGACCCCGACTTGGGGTTTTCTAATTTTGAACTATTTTTGTATCCTTGCTGGATCAATTATATATATATTCAGTTTGCTAATATTTTATTTAGGATGAAATAAGCAAGATTGGTATAGAATTTCTTTTCTCATGTTGTCCTTAACCACCTTGCATATTATGATTATGTTAATTTCATAAAGTCAATTAGGAATCATTCCTTCTTTCTCAATTTTCTAGAACAATTTTTTAAATTTTTGAAGATTTTTTGGGGGGCACCTGGATGGCTCAGTCATTAAGCGTCTGCCTTTGGCTCAGGTCATGATCCCAGGGTCCTGGGATGGAGTCCCACATCAGGCTCCCTGCTCAGCAGGGAGCTTGCTTCTCCCTCTGCCTGCCACTCCCCCTGCTTGTGTTCCTTCTCTCGCTGTCTCTCTCTCTGTCAAATAAATAAATAAAAAATCTTTAAAAAAAAAGTTGTGTTTTTTTTTTTTTTTTTTACTTTTAAGTAATCTCTACACCCAGAGTGGGATTTGAACTCACAACCTCAAGATCAAGAGTTTCATGCTCCACCAACTGAGCCAGCCAGGCATCCCTAGAACAATTTAAATAAAAGAGGAATATCTATTACTTGAGTTATTTGGAATAAACTATCTAGGCCAGGAGTTTTTCAATATGCTGCCAGCTTTTTAAAATAAACTTTTTTTTTTTTTAAAGATTTTATTTATTTATTTGACAGAGAGAGACACAGTGAGAGAGGGAACACAAGCAGGGGGAGTGGGAGAGGGAGAAGCAGGCTTCCCGCTGAGCAGGGAGCCCGATGCGGGGCTCGATCCCAGGACCCTGGGATCATGACCTGAGCAGAAGGCAGACGCTTAACGACTGAGCCACCCAGGCGCCCCTTAAAATAAACTTTTAATTTTGAAATAATTCTAGTTTACAGAAAAGTTGTGCAAAGATTGTAAAGAGTGTATCTACCACCTAGCTTCCCCTAATATTAAGAGTACATAGGAGCAGGGTGCCTGGGTGGCTCAGTCGTTTGTCGTCTGCCTTCGGCTCAGGTCATGATCCCGGGGTCCTGGGATCAAACCCCACATCGGGCTCCCTTGCTCGGCGGGAAGCCTGCTTCTCCCTCTCCCACTCCCCCTGCTTGTGTTCCCTCTCTCGCTCTCTCTGTCAAATAAATAAATAAAATCTTTAAAAAAAAAAAAAGTACATAGGAGCTTTCCTCTACTTGCTGGATGGGATGCTGCCCGATTCGTGAATCATTTATTTTATCTTTTTTATAAATTACGCATTCTCTCATAAATCACTCTGATCCTATTCACAGTGTGTATTTGTGTGTGTGAGAGAGAGAGAGCAAGTGAGTGAGTGGGGGGGCAGGTAGGGGCAGAGAGAGAGAGAATCAAGCAAGCCCCACACCCAGCTCATAGCCCAACTCGGGGATCCATCCCATGACCCTGAAATCATGACCTGAGCTGAAATCAAGACTCAGACACTTAACTGACTGAGCCACGCAGGCGCCCCTCATGCAACATTTAATAAAGCCAATTAGATCTTAAAAAAAAAAAATACATAACTGTGATACATTTGTCAAAATAAGAAACTAACATCGGTATACTACTATTAATTAAACTCCAGACTTTATTTGGATTTCACCAATTTTCCCACTAACATCTTTTTTTTTTTTTTCTGTTCCAGCATCCAGTGTGGAATACCACATTATAGAGAGGGCTGATTTTTATGTTTACTTAGTTTTAGCCAATGGTAATAATAAAGGCCCTGCCACGTTGATTCAGTGATTTGCTTTGGCGAAGATGTGATATTATTTGGCCAACGAAATCTCAGCCAATGCGACACAAGCAGGGCTTGAGAACACTTGTGTGCTGGGATTTGCTTTATTCTGCAGCTTACTGGGAAGCCTGCTAGCAGGAGAAGCCTGGACTCACGGAATGGAGACACATGACTCAGCTGACAGCCCGCATCAACTGCAGGGCAGGTGAAGAAGGCCTACCGGGACCCTCCAGACCCAGGAGAGTTGCCAGGTGGTGCCACAGCCTGAGAGGCTCCAGGTGAGACCAGCAGAAGGCCTGTTCTTGGGCTTATGCCTGGCTCACCTGCCGACCCACAGAATCCCGAGCGAAGAAAATGGTTGTTTTGAGACATTCTGTTTCAGGGTGTCTTGTTACTCAGCAATAAATATCTGATACTTCCATTTTTCTATAACTTGTTGAATCCGTTTTGGATTGTTTACAAGTTCCTAGAAAATTATCCATATCTTTTGAAATTTCCAGTTTGTCAGCATAAAGCTGCTGGTGGTATTCTCTCCTAACTTAAAAAAAAAATCTCTACAGGATCTTTTATTACATTCACTTTTTAATTATTTTAAATTAATTCAATTAGTAAATTAATTTAGTAAATTAATCAGCGTAGTATTACTTGTTCCTTTTCTCTTTTTTTTTCGTTGGTCCATCTTGTGGGAGGTTTGTTTTGGTCTTTTCAAAGAACTAACTTTTGCTTTTGTTTATCTCTCTATTGCTTCTTTGTTTTTATTTTGTTTCCATTCTTCCTTTTCACTACTTTCTTCAGATTATTCTGCTATTCTTTTTCTAATTCTTGTGTTGAGTACTGAGCTTATTAATTTTTCATCATTTTTGAATATATATATATATATATATTTTTTTTTTTTTTTGAGCAAGAGGGAAAGCTTGTTTGCAGGGCGGGGTGGGGGTGGGTCAGAGGGAGAGCAAGAATCTCAAGCAGGCTCCACAGCCAGCGTAGAGCCCAAGGCGAGGCTTGATCTCACGACCCTGAGACCACGACCCCAGCTGAAATCGAGAGTCAGACGTTTAACGGACTGAGCCATCCAGGTGCCCCTGGAATATATTTTTAAAGGATACAAACTTCTCTCTAATCATTGTTCTAACTGATGCTCACAAGTTTACTTATGTAATGTTTCCATGTCCTCCACTTCCAAATATTTTGTAATTTCCTTTATGATTTTTTTGTTTCCATGTAAATCCTTTAGACTCGCTTCCAAAGGTAATGGGGTTATTTGGGCTACCTCTTTGATTTTAACTTCTAATCTTATCTCATTAAGATCAGAGAATATGGAGCACCCGGGTGGCTCAGCTGGTTGGGCATCTGACTCTTGGTTTTGGCTCAGGTCATGATCTCAGGGTCGTGGGATCAAGCCCCATGTGGGGCTCCACGCTCACCATGGAGTCTGCTTGAGATTCTCTCCCTCTCTCTCAGTCCCTCCCCCTGCTCTGTCTCTGTCTCTCTCTAAAATAAAATAGACCAATAAAATCTTAAAAAAACAAAAAAGATCAGAGAATATGGTCAGTATGATAATTATTTGTTGATAGGTGTTAAAATTTGCTTTATGACTTGTAGGGGTTCGTCTGGGATGGGGGCCCACCAAATGTGGGGCACTTGATCTGGTGGAGGCCAGAGGTGCAGTTGGTCAAAGAATTCACCCAAGGCAGAACAAAAGAGAAGTTTACTGTATACACAGCAAGGGAGTGGCACAGAACAGCAAAGGAGAAACTGTCGGTGAGGAGACAGTGGGGAGGAGCTACAGTTAGAGGGCACAGTGAGGAGGTATAGGAACATATGGGATTTTCCCTTTTGTTGGTAGCTATGGTTGGTTGTAAGTAGCCCATTGGTTAGTTAGGACCTATGGCCACAGATGCTGAGCCTGTTTGCATTCAGCTCCCGGTGGTCGCTGTGGGCCCTTTTGCTTGAGTCAGGTTTCCAATGCTTGAGCCTGTTGCCTAAAAGGCAGCCTCTCCGTGACCTAGTTCAGGGGTCGTCAGACTTTTTCTGTAAAGGGCCACATAGTGACTATTTTTTACTCTACAGGCCATTACAGTCTCTATTGCAACTCTCTGACCCTGGCAATCGAGTGTGAATCCACTGCAGCTGGAGACATAACCATTATAACAAACAAATGCAGCAGTGTTTATTTTGGTTTTGTTTTAGTCTGACCTGAAAATCATTGTCCTTTAACTGGTGAGTCTAATCCATTTAGTTTACTGTAATTTCTAACATATCTGTATTGATACCTAGTAAATTAGGATATTGGTTCCGCTGCTTTTGCCAAGATATCAAATTTAAAATGGCTTAAACCAGATGGGAAATTTTTATCTCTCACATAAAAGTCCGAGCCAGTATGAGAACTATCCACAAAGTTATCAGAGGCCAGTCTCCTTCTTTCTTACAGCTCTGTCATCCTCAGTACACATCCTATTCTCTTTTGGTACAAAATAGATGATCTAGCTCCTGCTGGTAAGTCTAAATTACAACCAACCATGGCACGCCTGGGTGGCTCAGTCAGTTGGGCATCGGACTCTTGATTCCTGCTCAGGTCATGATCTCAGGGTCATGTCGGGCTCTGTGTTGGGTGTGGAGCCTGCTTAAGATTCTCTCTCTCTGGGCACCTGGGTGGCTCAGTTGGTTAAGCAACTGCCTTCGGCTCAGGTCATGATCCTGGAGTCCTGGGATCGAGTCCCGCATCGGGCTCCCTGCTCGGCAGGGAGTCTGCTTCTCCCTCTCCCACTCTCCGTTTGTGTTCCCTCTCTCGCTGTGTCTTTCTCTGTCAAATAAATAAATAAATAAATAAATAAATAAATAAATAAATAAAGATTCTCTCTCTCTTTGCCCCTCCCACTCACTCTCATACTCTCTTAAAAAAAAAAGTTCCAGCCAACCAGAAGAGAAAAAGAAGGTAATTTCCCTTCCTTTCAAATGGCAACCTAGAAGTTGCAACATCACTTCTGGTCACTTATCATCGGCCACATCTGTAAGTAAAGCATGATGAGAGATGTAGATTTTAAATTGGCGTGGCTAAAAATTCTATTACCAAAAAAAATTTTCTTTAACTATACGTGATAATGTTAACTAGACTAATTATGATAATCATTTTGCAAAATATACACATATTTAATCAGTATGTTGTACACCTGAAACTAATATATCAATTATATTTCAATAAAAACTTTTATTGCCATGTGACAGATGGAGAACAGATATCAAGGGTCAAGTAAGAATTTTGGCCACATTTGCCACTCTAATTTGTGTTTTCTTTGCTTTTCCCCTCTCTTTTCCTTTTTACTTACTTTTATTTTGTTTATTTTATTTTTAAAGATTTTACTTATTTATTTGACAGAGAGAGAGGGAGAGGGAGAGAACAAGTGGGCGGAGCAGTAGAGGGAGAGGGAGAAGCAGGCTCCCTGCTGAGCAGGGAGCCCGAGACAGGACTCGATCCCAGGACCCTGGGATCATGACATGAGCCGAAGGCAGACGCTTAACCAACTGAGCCACCCAGGCGCCCCAGGATCCAGTTTTTTTATCTTTATTTTTCCTACCAGGTTAGAAGTCATGCATTTTGTTTCCTATACCTTCAGCAGGTCATCTTTCCTTTTTTTTTAAACATACACAACTATTCTTATAAAATCTGAATATAAAACATTAACCCTAACCTAGAGGCAGATTCAGGCTTTATGGGACCTGAAGCTTATTCAACTTGGGAGTCTTTTTTTTTTTTTAAAGACTTTATTTATTTATTTGAGAGAGAGAATGAGAGACAGAGAGCACAAGAGGGAAGAGGGTCAGAGGGAGAAGCAGACCCCCAGCTGAGCAGGGAGCCCGATGTGGGACTTGATCCCGGGACTCCAGGATCATGACCTGAGCCGAAGGCAGTCGCTTAACCAACTGAGCCACCCAGGCGCCCATTGGGAGTCTTTTTAAGAAAAAGGGGTAGAGGGCACCTGGGTGGCTCAAATCAGTTAAGTGCCTGCCTTCAGCTCAGGTCATGATCCTGGGGTCCTGGGATGGAGTCCCACTTCGGGCTCCCTAATCAATGGGGAACCTGTTTCTCCCTCTCCCCTTGCTCCTCCCCGCTGTTCATGCTCACACTCTCTCTCTGTGTGTCAAATAAATGAATAAAATCTTAAAAAAAAAAAAAAAAGAGTAGAAAGAACCCTCCTGTAGCTTATGCTTTCTTAGCATCCTGATAAATTCGCTTTCTACTTTACCTTCTTCCAAAACAAAAGAATCTTAGAATGCTTTACACCAATGATCTTGTTCCATCTCTCATTGTTGCTTTTTAAAATATTTTAAAGTAATCTCTACACCCAACGTGGGCCTCGATCTCACAAACGAGAGTCCCAGGATTCACCTTCAAGCCAGCCAGGCACCTACCCTGTTCCTTCTTAACTATTATCATTGCCTAGTACTATATCCTTTCTTGTTTTTAAACTCTCCAAAATTAGTTACCAATATTATTATTGTCGCTTTTTAGATTACAGGTTTACTTCGATTTACCCACATGCATACTTTTTCTCAGGGCTGCTTCTTTCCTTCAATTGCGTCTTCCGGGATTAATTTCTTTCTTTCTGAGGAACATCCTTTAGCAGTTCTTTCCACGAGGACATGGAGGAGAACATCTTTTTCTTTTTTCTTTTTTTGTCTGAAATGTCTTTATTTGGCTTTCATTCTTGAATAACATGTAGTTTGGCATAAAATTTTAGGGACAATGATTTCCCTCAGCACTTTGAAGATAGCATCCTTGCCTCTCATTGCTGATGAGAAGGCTGTTTAAGATCATTTCTTTGTAGGGAAAGTTTCTTTTTTCTGTGGTTTTCTTCAAGGATTTTCTCATTGTCTCTGGTGTCATGAAGTTTCACTACAGTGTGGCTAGCTATAGAGTGATTCTATTTTCTCTGCTCAGAAATCACTGTGACTCTTCCATTTAAGTATTCAGGTATCCATCCGTTCTCGAAAATTGATGGCTGAGTTTGAGCTGGTTCTGCTATCCCATGTGTCTTGGTTTCTGTTCTTCATTATTTCTAATCTTTTGAAAATCTCTACATTGAATTGGTATATTCATCTAAAGTGAACTTAGAATAGAGAGAAGTTCTCTGGGAGATGATTTTTGTGTGTTTTAGTAAAAGTGAATTATACGTGTAGCAGTACCCTCTGGGGCCCCCAGCAAAACTCCCGCCCACACAGACACCCCCCACCCCAGGTTTTACTGTGCTTTCAGAAAAACACAAAGATGAATGTTAAAGAACTCAGAAGCATAGAATGACTTATAAACTGCCAAGCTAGAAACAAGAACATCAAAAGATCACCAAAGCTAACTAGAGAAAAGGGAAATTTTTTTAGTGTTCTCTAACCCTTATGATGAAGACTGAGGGGCCCATTTCAATGCCTGTAGCCATTTCAGTTGGGCTCAAACCCTGTGAATACACCCCAAGACAAGAGATTTCTCCTCCACCCTTCTCTCCCACCAGCCATCCCCTACTAATTCAGTACTGTTCTTAACGTGGATAAGAGAGACCAGCAGTAATGGATGGGGGGTGGTGGTGGGGGGATGACAGCTTTACAGAGGTGGAGGGACTCTCCCTCTCCCACATCTAGCTAATTTTTTTTTAAAGGAGGCTCCATACCCAGTGTAGAGCTTGAACTCAAAACCCAGAGATCAAGAGTCATATGCTCTACTGACTGAGCCAGCCAGGCACCCACCCCAATAGCTAGCTAATTTTTTAGGAAGAAAGCTGAACGTTTGACAAGTCCCAGTCTGGTAGAAGGTCCCTCCACCACCCGCAGTTCCCATGAGTAGCATCAGATCAGACCCAGGACACCTAAGAGCCTGCACTGTGGTCTGGGGCCCCTGTCCCTGTGCTCTAACATTTTCTAAGACTTCTCATTTCACCACTGTTGCAGATCTGGGCTGCAGTGAGTGGGGTAGATTGCGTGCTGAAGGTGGCAGGGAAGCCAAGAATGCCTGGGTTCTGGCCACACCCCGAAGGGGACATCTGGCCTGCAGCTCTTCCCACTCTATTACTCCATGCATGCTCTGCCACCTGCAAGGAGCTTTGTGCTGTGGAAGAGCAGGGTATCTGCCCTGCACTGCCTCCCACCTGCAAGCCATCCCTCGCCTCCCAAGGCACCAGCCTTCCCTTCTGTGAAATGGGAATAACAATAATTTTGCCTACCCATCCCACGGGCTGAAGGCCTATTTTGAAAAGAGAAAAATATGTTAAAAATGTTGTGAGTCTTGTGGGGTGCTACTCAAATGAGAAATTACTGAGAAACCTAGTAAAATTTTGTTTTATAATCTTACAACTGAAGTTTTATTTAAAAAAATAAATACATGATTATGGTATAAAGTATAAAGAATTTCAGAAAAGCCTATGACAATAATAGGCATCCTTTAACTCAGCAAAGAGACAGTAGTTTTCTTCCTCCAGAGAAGACTACTAAGAATGTGGTCTCCTATATTCTCCAGTCTTTTTTCCATACCGGTATATATAGTTGTTGCTTTCATTGAATATCAAGAGCATTTGGGGGGTAGTAAATAGACTACATCGTCACTGCGAATGATTTGAAGTCGTGGGTTTTTCCAACGGTGTGTGACCCGTGGTAAACTGGTTAATTAGAGAATATAACCAATCCCTACTGCTAGGTACTTCTACGGTTTCCCAGCTCTAAACAAAGCTCCAGTGTGTTGTAATGTACGACATCTTTGCACACATCTATGGTTATTTTCATAGCAATGGACTTGCTAGATCAAAGGTCTGCCCAGGTTTTTTGGTTTTTGTTGTTGTTGTTGTTTTTGGGTTTTTTTCGGTCTGCACCGTTTTTAAGTACTGGTACAAATATGTTGCCAAAAGGGCCTGTTGGATTTTCCGTTGAAAACTAGTTCCCGCATCCTCCCCCCCACCCCCAGCCCGCCCCATTTCCTCCAGAGGAACCGGTGGGGGGCTCTGACAGTCCCGCCCTAAGTCTGGAGGAGGTATTCAATCATGAAAGAGGCTTGAGGGGCTAACCCTATATACACCTCGGCCCTCGACCCCGCAGGCGGATCCCCCTGGAGCGGCCCCACGGCTGGGCCTCCCCGGGGATGAATTTACAAAGAGTGCCCAGCGGGTGCCAGGGGCCCATTTCCCTGCGAAGCGCGGCCCCTGCCAAGGTGCGGGCGCAGCGGGGGCGGCGCCGCGCTGGGGAGGGGGCCTGAGAGCGCGGCCACTTCAAAGCGCACGGTTTGGGGCGGGCAGAGGAAGGGGCCGGGCTCGGAGGCCCACAAAGGGAAGCCTCCTAGGGCTGCCCGTGCCCCACCGAGCAGGCCAGGGGCGCGCATGGTCGAGTCTTGCAGGGGCGCGCAGGTTGGGGCATCCTCCTCGCCCGGCTTCGGGGGACACCCTCCGAGGCCCCGACTCAGCCCCACTCAGGAACCCGGCCTGCAGACTCTCGGCGCCCTCGGCCTGGGGTACCTTGGATCTGAGACGCGAGCTGCAAAAGACCAGCCCGACCCAGAACAAAAGTAACACCCTGAGCTTTTCCACCGTGCAGAATTCCCCCAACCTCGGCTTTCGCTTTTTGGGTTAGGAGTGGGTATCATGAAAGAAATGAGAAGTTAAGATTTGAGTCTGAAAGGATTAAAATTCTCTCCCTCCCTACCCCCGAGTTCCAGTATTACTGCAGAGTTAGCAAGTTAAGGCCGGTGGGTGATGGGATACTGGACAGGGCTTACTTAGCCTTGCCTGGCCGCCAGACCTTGGGCTCCGGCTCCAGATCCCGCTCCCCCCGCCCCTCCCCGCCCCGCCTTGAGAAGGGGGAAGCCAGTACCCCCTCTCCACACTCCCCCCCCCCTCCGGTAAGGCCTGTCCCAGGGTAACCCCTGCGTAAGCGACAGAGCCTTCGCCAGGGCCCCTTGTACATCTGAGGCTGCAAAAAGGTTGTTGATGGTGGTGGACCCAGACTCCACGCCCGCAGCGTGCAGAAAAGGGCCTAAAATAGCTAAATAGCTGACCCGAGGGTCTAGCCCCCATCTGCAGGGAGTAAGCAGCCTGAGCCCATCTTGCAGACACCTTCTGGGTATTCAAGTTCGTTATTCGTGTAGTGAACTACATCTGATAGGCACCTATCTGTGCTAAGCACTGGATTGGCAACTATCAACAAATCAGAGAAGACATTCAACATTTAGACATAACCCGAGAGAGAGGCGCCCAGGCACACAGCCTACGTCAGACAACATTTCTGCACTGGATTAGAATTGGATCCAAACTTGGCCTCCACCAGAGAGGGGCCTGGAGCAGCTCTCTCGAGCCCCAAAGGAGCTTCCATCCCTCCCACCAGATCTGTGGCATGGTGGCTGAGGCTTCTTCCATCCTCCCTTCTGGTAACTGCAACAAACAAAAAAGCCGGCAGTCCAGAGGAAGCTTCCTTCTGATGATCAACGTTGCTGATGTTCATGAACAACACCCCAGTGGTCAAAGGACAAGGAGCCCGGGAGCCGCAGGGTGTCCAAACTCAGCTCTGGGCAGAGGCACTGGCCAAATGACCATTGGGGTCTGACCCTCAGCCTGCAAATTGACCATCATCAGGGGCAGGAGTGTCCCGCTCCAAGCCACCAGGAAAGAGGGACGTTGTTAGTTCCAAGGGTCCAAGCTCCAGGTTCCCCCACCCGCACCCAGTGATGCTCCCCGCCCCCCAACCCGTGTGACCTCCTGTAGTAAAATAGGGAACAAAGAGTGCCGAAGCGTCCCGAAACCTCAAGACCTTTAGAAGACCCTCTCTGGAGATGTGGTCTCCTGTCCTTTCTGTTATAAAAACCCCAGAGCACTTCCCTACCAGCCTCAGCCTTTCACTAGGGTCCAGAGGGAAGAATGGGGTGAGCTACAGGGGTGGGGGGTTGTGCCCAGAAAGGGCTGGTCTTGCAGGCTGTGTCTAGGGATAAGAGGTTCTGGGCTTCCAGACCCAGCCAGAACACCTGCGGGGACAGCCTTGCTAGCCAGACCTCTGGACCCACTACCAGTACCCTGAAGGGCCCTGCCTCCCAGAGGGATGCCAGTTAGAACACTCACTTCTCAGTAGAGTGAGAAGCCTAGGGTGAATTCTCCCTGAACATTGTCTCCCAAGGGTGATCTGACTCTAAGCAAGTGAAAGCAGAGCAGCCAACACCCTGAAGATGGTAATTCTCAAAATAAGGTCCCTGACCCAGCAGCCTCCCTGGAAACTAGTTAGAAATGCATATTCTCAGGCCCAGCCCAGAGCTCCTAAACCAGAAACACCAGGGGTCTGTCCCAGCAAGTGGAATCTTAGAAAGCTTTCCAGGTGATTCTCGTGTACAATAAATTATAAGCATCACTGTTCTGGGGTGAAGAAGGCATATTATTTCACCTTTTACTTGAATGCCTCCTCTGACAGATATCTCATCACTATTCGTGAGTTGAGCTAGGCTTAGAGGCACATACAAGGATGTTTGCTACAGTATTGCTTGTGATAGTAATAATCTGGAAACAGTGTGAATGAATATTCATCAGTGACAAAATAATTAACCTACAGGAATACACACTTGGGAATACTAAACTGTGGTTATGAAAGAATGAGGTGGGTTTACATACATTGATGTGCAATGATACAAATATAGAGATCTTCAAGATGTACTATTAAGTGGGAAAGGAAGTTGCTAAATAATACACAGAACTCAGATTTATGTGTTTGTTTTTTTTTTTAAAGTACACCTATCTATCCTTGTATCTGTACACATACAAATGAAAATGCATTGAACAGACTGGAAGAAGACCCACCCAAAATATACCCCTCGGGTAGGGCCTGGGATAGGAGAGCTTTAGCTTTAACCATGTTTTTCCCCCAATGTCTGTATTATTTACATCATTAGAAGTCAATTTTAGGGTGCCTGGGTGGCTCAGTTGGTTAAGCCACTGCCTTCGGCTCAGGTCATGATCCTGGAGTCCAGGGATCGAGTCCCACATCAGGCTCCCTGCTCGGCGGGGAGTCTGCTTCTCCCTCTGACCCTCCCCCCTTCATGCTCTCTCTCTCTCATTCTCTCTCTCTCAAATAAATAAATAAAATCTTTAAAAAAAAAAAAAGAAGTCAATTTTAAAGAATGAATAAAAACTTTGAGAGGTGACTGGCTGGCTCAGTCAGTAGAACACGTGACTCTTGATCTCAGGGCCCTGAGTTCAAGCCCCATGATGAGCAGAGAGCTTACTTAAAAAAAAAAAATTTTTTTTTTTAACTTGAAATTAAATCTAATTTGAAAAAGGAAGTCAAGCCAAGCAGCAAGCATGCTGGGGTGGGAGTGTCCTGCAACTTGGTGTCAGGCACAGAGCCTGGGTGGGAGTCAGGTGCCAGAGTTCTGGCCCCAGCTCATGAATGCCAATTCATCCCGAGAAGAGAGAAGTGCTGAGTAGTAGGAGTGGAAGGCAGGAGGTTTTGTTGCCTGAGGGGCTGCTGGTCAGGCCAAGTCAATCTCACCTATAAGGTGTTTGTAGCAGCCTTACCCCTTCCTCTCTTGGTTCTCTCAAACCCATCCCAATCACTCAGCAGGGGGAGGACCATTGGTTCCCCTTTCTGAAGAGCATTTGGAGTTTAAAAAAGAAACTAAGGGGCGCCTGGGTGGCTCAGTTGGTTGGGCGACTGCCTTCGGCTCGGGTCATGATCCTGGAGTCCCGGGATCGAGTCCCGCATCGGGCTCCCTGCTCGGCGGAGCCTGCTTCTACTTCTAACCCTCCCCCCTCTCATGTACTCTCTCTCTCAAATAAACAAATCTTAAAAAAAATTTTTTTTAAAGGAAACTAGGGAAGAAGGATGCTCACCCCACCCTGCAAGGAATCATGTGCTGATGGAGGGAGCTCCAAGCAGGTAAGCGGAGATCTGGTATTTGGTATCCTCACAGTAGCTGTGAAAACATCCACCAGGAAGGCTTGTTTTCCATACAAACCTAGATAGAGCAAACAGAACAGTCATGGGTGTCATGGTGACTGTCCCCAGAGTCTGGACCCAGGTCCTTGCCCTCTTCTCCTGACCATCTGTAACCTTGCTCAGTGGTGCAACTCCTCCATCCTTCTGTCCTTTCAACGGACCTCAGGACTTTTCACATATTGTGCACTTGGCCTGCATGCTCTCTCCCCAGACCCCCATTCACCAAGGTAACTCCTATGCCAGCTTCAGATCTCTGTTGAACTGTCACTTCTTGGGAAGTCCTTCCTGAGTCCCCCAGACCAGGTCATTTCCTGCTGAGGTCAGCCCTCATTTTAGTCTCTCTCTCTCTTTTGTGTGTGTGTGTGTGAGCTCTATGCCCCAGTGTGGGGCTCGAACTCATGACCCTGAGAACAAGAGTCACATGCTCTACCTATTGAGCCAGCCAGGCGCCCCAGCTCTCATTTTAGTCTTGGATATCTCCTTTGTATGTTGCACATGTTGCAATGATATGTTTATGTGTGTCTAATGTTTGTGCTATGTCCATCTCCCCATCTCCCCTACTGGACCCCGAGCCTTGGGCAGGTAAGGCTGAGTCAGATTTACTCACTGCTCTCTCCCCAGCACCCCACACAGACTGATACCTGGTAGATTCAGCTCCATGGAAGATCCATGGTGTATGGGAGAGACTCCATGCCCAGAGAATTCTTGCCCTGTGGCAGCCTTCAGAGGACTCAAGACATGCCCTTCCTTCCATCATGGCCACGCACATCTAGGTGTGAGGCAGAGGACCGGATCAAATAGCCTCCAAGGGTGTCATATCATCCAAGGACGCAAGGCCATTAGGTACAGAAGGCTGAAGAGGTGAGAGGCAGGAAAGACAATAAGAGAATCAGGTTGTCTTAAAGAAATGGCAGTTTGCCCACTCAGAGCCCAGTTGGGGCTTATATGGGTACCCAACAGTTCTGGGGGAAGGTCTGACTTAATGGCCAGATAATAATTATTACTAATTAGCACTACCCTTGTAAATAAGCACTTAAAATGTTTCTTTTTTTTAAATTTTTTTAAATTTTATTTTATTTATTTGACAGAGAGAGAGATCACAAGTAGGCAGACAGGCAGGCAGAGGGAGAGAGAGAAGCAGGCTCCCTGCTGAGCACAGAGCCTGATGTGGGGCTTGATCCCAGGACCCTGGGATCATGACCTGAGCCGAAGGCAGATGCTTAACCATCTGAGCCACCCAGGCGTCCCTCTTTTTTTTTTTTTTTAGACTTATCTATTTATTTGAGAGAGAGTACATATGAAAGCATGAGCAGGGGAAGGGGCAGAGGGAAAGGGAGAGAGAGAATCTCCAGCAGACTCCCTGCTGAGCACAGAGCCCAACATGGAGCTCAATCCCAAGACCCCGAGATCATGACCTGAGCCAAAATCAAGAGTTGGATGCTTAACCAACTGAGCCACCCAGCTACACTAAAGTGTTTCTTCTTTTAAGAGATCGAACATTCACCCTTAAACCTCCTTACTTTCCCATTTGCCTGACAAAGCCTTCCTTCCCTGGCATAGGAGGAAAACCTCAGCCTGGTCCGAAAAATCAGAAACTCTAAATCCTTTCAATAAACTCTTACTGAGCATCTACCGTGTGCCAGATGCAGCCTCTGCGCTCCCAGAGCTTATTCCTCATGAGAGAGGTATCTATGACTCACCCCCCTGTTCCGTCCTCCCCACACGGTGACTGTACATCCCCATCATGCTGGAGGGCCCATGGACCTTCCTCATCATTGTCATCATCATCATCATCATCATTATCATCAAGACTAACACAAAGCACTAACACTAACTAGCACTAACAAAACGTACTTACTGTGCATCCAACTCTGGTTAAGAACTTTACACATATTCACTCATTTAATGCTCACAAAACCCTATGAGGGAGGTACTCCCCATTCTACAGATGAGAAAACTGAGGTACAGAGAAGAGCAAGACCTCCCTTTTGCCTTCCCAACACCCATCCAACCCGGCGTAGGGGGTGGGAGGGGGGGCACTGTTTCTCCAGGCTGCTCCAGAAATACTTTCTTAGGAGTTTGGCAAAAATGGAATGTGGATTGTCTGAGTGCTCCAGTCTTGGCCACAGGTCAGATGTCCAGCTAAAGCTGGAGAAGGACATAAAAGGCATTCCGTGTCTACAGAAATACCCCTGGAAAGAGACCCTTCCCCTTTGGCTATGGTCCCTAAATATCGGTTCCACAGGATGTGTTCCTTATAAAGCAAGCTGCATCAGGGAGCCTGGGGAGCAGGGGGGAGGTGGGGAGTTGCTGTCCCATGCCAGCTAGTTCCAGACCTTCGATCCCCTGAGGATGTGAAGGGCACAGAGAAGGCTGTCCGACACACAGCTGCCAAGGCCCTGGTCTGGGCTCCCCCCTCCTTGATGAAACAGGGCTGGGCTGGCCTCCAGACATAGAACCCAGTCGGAGCCCTGGCCTCAGAGGCTGGAGAGCGACATGGGTGGCTCATGCAAAACCGAGCTGTACATATAAGCACAGGAGGGAAATCAACTGGCTATCCCTTGGGCAAGACGACAAGGAGTAGGGAAGTGGAGCAGGGCACTTGGCTGAGGGCTGAGAGCTTTTGCAGTGGAATGTCCCAGGCAGGCAGGGGCCTACTCAGAGCATCACGCAAAGCCCAGGGGGCCAGGGAGCCTGAGGACACGTGAAGTGGCAGCGTGTCCTCAGCACATAGAGATCGTTCTGGGAGCAGAGATGAGCTTGGAGAGATGGGAGGCCACCCTGGGCCCTACAGGCCACAGCAGGGACTTTAGACTTACCACACAGGGTGTGCAAGGATAGTCAGCAAAGAAGGTCCATTTGTGATGTGGCATCTAGGAAGGACGGCTCTGGCCACTGTGTGGTCTGTGGCTGGAATGGGGCCAGGTAAGACAGAGAAGAGCGTGACAGCATCCCACCAAGGGGGCCAGCGGTCTGCATTCAAACCGTCACGGAAAGGGGTGGGGAGGAGGTGACGGACTTGGGAAACACCAAGGAAGAAGGGCAGACAGACTTGGGGTCCACCCAGGGCAGGGAATGGGTAAGTAGGAAGCCAGAGACGTGCCCCCAGCGTGTCGGGCCCAGGTGAGCAGGTTGAGGTCGTATCTGCTGAGCCGGGAACCTGGGAGGAGCTGCTTTGGCTTGGGAACCTGTTCCATCTCAATCTAGATCAGCTGAACAAACATATGCCAAAGGCCCACCGTGTGCCTGGCCAGATGTTCCCTTTGTTGACAAAGCCACAGATGAGCTACGTCATTTTTATCCCAGGCTTTCCCAGGTGAGGAGGCTCTGGTCAAGGTATCCGCTGCTGGGGCCTCCTGGGCCCCTGATACCCCAGGCTTTCACCCCAAGAAACTCACTCCACAAGAGAGCCCAGAGGCCAGAATAGAAAGAGAGAAATAAAGGCTGTTGTTGACATGAGAGGAAAAACCAGGCTTCCTGTTTGAACTCGGGCAGGTACTGGAAGTTGTGAGTAATGTCGAATCTTGGCCTGCTCTGAAGGCGGTCTGCGGTGGGGGCTTCTCACACTCGCTGTGAAGAGTGGCTTTGAATCACCCACTTGCAGGAGACCTGGGGCCCGCCGCAGGCTTGTATAAGGAGTGCGGCATCCAAGCGGGCGGGCCACAAGGGAGGCAACTACCTCCAGCAGTCTCGTGTCCTCCGGAAGGACCCGGCGTCAAATGCTAAGGGCTTCTCACATGGGGGTCCCCAGTGCCCTTGGCTCCCGTGGTCCAGACCATTCCCAGGCCCTTGGAGGCTAGGATTGTCCCCCTTTGCCTCACTCGAGGTCGGACCAGTGCAAGAGGCCACGGGGGCTCGGGGACCACTCCAGACCAGGAACACTGGCCTGCGCAACACCAGCTCCCTGCGGGACCTGGGGCGGGGTCCTTGGCCTCTCCCATCCCCAGGCCCCTGTCTGGAAAGGGACCTCATATGGGAGTAAAAACCGCAAGCCATCTACAGAAGTAAAGGACCAGACACTGGGCGAATGCCTTACCTCCTTGGAGGCTCACGACAACATTCCTGCATCACAGACAAGGAAAATCTTTCTATTCTAAAACGTGCATATTATTTAATGTTACTGAGGTATAACTGAAGTACACTAAACTATACATATTTAAAGTATACAATTAAATTCTGACATGTTTACACTCATGCAATCATTACCACAATCAACATAATGAACGTTCCCATCTCCCTCAAGTTTCCCACGCCTCTTTGTAATACACTCCTCCCTCCTTCCACCTCTATCCCAGGCCACCTGACCTGCTTGCTGACAATATAGATTCCTTTACATTTCCTACAGTTGTTTTTTTTTTTTTTAATTTTTAGAGATTTTATTTACTTACTTGAGAGAGACACAGAGAGAGAGAGAGCACAAGCCGGGTGGGGGGGGCGGGTGGGCAGAGAGAGAGAGAGAAGCAGACTCCCCGCTAAGTGGGAAGCCTGATGCGGTACTCAATCCCAGGACCCTGAGATCATGACCTGAGCCAAAGTCAGACGCTTAACTGACTGAGCCACCCAGGCACCACGCCTACAGTTTTATATAAATCTAGTCATATAGTATGTACTCTCTTTGGGTTTTCTCATTCAACAGAATTGTGAAATTTACCCACGTTGTTGCCTATATCAATAGTTCACTCCTCTTTTTATTGCTGAGTAGCATTCCATGATAAGGATGTACCACAGTGTATTTATCCAGTTACTTACTGGTAGACATTTGGGTTGTTTCCAGTTTCTAGCTATTACAAAATAAATTGCTCTAAGCATTTGAGTATAAGTTATTATGTGCATATGTTTTCATTTCTCTTCAAAAAGTGGTTTTACAGTCCCATCAACAGTACAGTAGATTCACATCCTCAACAATACCCAGTATGGTCAGTTTTGGGGTGTGCTTTTTTTCAGTTCTGATGGATATGGTAGTGGTATCTCACTGTGGTTATAATTTGCATTTCCCTGGTGACTAATGATGCTGAGCATCTGTTCATGTGCTTATCAGCCATTTATATATTTTCTTTTGTGAAGTGCCTTTACAAATCTTAACATCTCGGAAACTGAGACGCATCTTACAGTTGGTGGCTTACTATAGTTTAACTAGCAGGGAGCATTTTTTCTTTCTTGGTGGGACATAAAATATGATACACCTTATGATGGATGGAGTCTTAGATTTATGAAATACATGAAGTCACTTGCCCTGGGTCACACAGTGGATGGGAAACAGAGTGTCTAACCCTGACCCCGTGCTTTTAAACAGCACATTATTCTCTCCAGTTAGAAGAGTCGGGACCAAGTGTTGGTCAGTGTGAGAAAAACAAAATGGGGCATCCACTGCACTACTATGCTCTAAGTGCGAGGCCCCAGAGCCCTGGAACATTCAGTGGCCTGGTCTTGTAGGACCCACTGGAAAGAGAAGCAGCCCCCAGGGGTGTAGGCCCCAGCTGGTCTTGGCATCTTGCTGCACAGCAATTCTTCACTATGTGAGCCTTCAACTGGCAAGGAGTTACCAAGACCACGTGCCAGGCAGGCGTGTAGAGTGGATAGTGCTGAACAGGATGCAGCCTCTGACCTGCAGGACTCTGGGCCCAGAGAGGGAGTCAAGAGAGACCCATGGAATACACACTCTGCAGAGGCTGGAAGTGCTCCGAAGAAGGAGGGGTGGTCCCCAAGTGGTTTGTGAACAGGATAAAGTCACAGCTGTATGGTACGTAAGGGTCCTGAGTGGGTCTTTTATGTCATAAGTTTCAATTCCTGGTTCCAGCCCTTATCAGCTCTGTGACCTCAGGCATGCATGTGGCTTAACCTTCTGAACCTCAGTTTCCCCCCTTGCAAAATGAGGGATAAACAATGTGACAGTGGATACTTCTATTCCTTTTACAAACGAATAAACAGGATTAAATAAGAAAATGTAGGTAGAGTACTTGGCTCAAAGGAGGGCTCTTTGGTGTGGGCTTTAAGGATAGCTAGGAATTCACCTGGGAAGAGGAATGAGGGAATGCCTAGAAGGGAAACCTGTGTGATCCAAGGCAGAGCGCATGGACACACTGGACAGGGACTGAGGTGGGAAGAGTCTCCAGGAGCAGTGATTTCTCTGCCTCTGCCTTGGAAAGACCTTCACAGCCGCCTCAGAGAGCATCTCCTGAAATGCAGCCAGGTACTGTGCATGTGGCCGAGGGACCCACAGTAAAGCTGCACATTGCAAGGAGGCTCAGAAGGCCAGGCACTCTAAGCCGAATCCGGAAGCCCTGGCCCGCATCTCGGTCCCTCCAGGGATCTTCCCAAAGTGCTGCCCCAGAGACAGTCCAGAAACCCCCACATGTCTGCTCAGGTCCTGGCCAGCCACCAGCTTGCCAGACTTCCTATGGCTAGCCACTTAATCTTTCTGCACCTCAATTTCCCCATCTCTCAAATGGTGATATGAAAATATGGCATGCCCGCCTGCCCAACACAGAGCTGTGGCTGAGATCAAATGAGCTGCTGAAAGATATGCGAAAGCACCTTGAAGCCAATAAGATGCTCTGCTTATGCAAATCCAGGGCAGTCCGCAGAATCACATCACCAACTGCCATGCCAGGCAAGGACACTGGACAGCTTTTCCTGGGACACCTGTGCTCTCCTGACCAAGAAAGCAAGGCCCAGAGAGGGAAAGTAACTCACCTAAAGTCACACAGCTGGTAAGCCAGATTCAAGCCTCAGTTTGATTCAAGCCAAGTTGAATCCCTCTGCCTCACGGGCCAAGGGTCTCTGTGGTCTCTGGGGGGTCCCTGGGTACAAGGCAAAACTAAAAATGAAGTTGGGAGCCAAGATGGTCTCTCCTAACAGACTTGGGGAGCCACTGATTCCATGCAAAGTTTAGAGGTCTTTGAAAATGCCTGGTCTCTGCAGACACAATTATGGGACCTCCCCTGAAAATCCCTTCCCTTGGCCTTGGGGTATTTTCTGCAGTCGTTGCCCTAGTTACACGTACTTCATCTGTAAAATGGGCATACATAGTACTACACTTATTGGGGTTTGTGCTGTCCATCATACTGATATCAACCGTCTCCATAGGATGGGAGAGGAGATAAGGGACATGAAGTTGCTTTGAAAAACCAACCAACATTTACACAACACACCGGTCTGTTTTTATTGTGACATAATGACTCCCAGTGTGGGCAGCCCTTAGTAGATTCCAAATATTGATGAACTAGCAGAAGAGGTCAAATCAAATGGCAGGAGATGCCGTGGCTGATGAATCCAGAACCCCAGGACCTCTGCAGGAAAGTGCAAACGTTCCCAAACCCTCTGGGCCACTTAACATCAGCCCCACAGAATCTTTGCAATTTAAGAAAATTGACGGGCACGAATGCACAGATTCTTGGCAACTTTTGTGGAGGAGAAACAGCTCTTTCTAGGACTTGCCCCCCCGTTTCTCCTCTCATAAAATCCCCTTCTGAGGGCGCCTGGGTGGCTCAGTCGTTAAGCGTCTGCCTTCGGCTCAGGTCATGATCCCAGGGTCCTGGGATCGAGTCCCACATCGGGCTCGCTGCTCGGCGGGAAGCCTGCTTCTCCCTCTCCCACTCCCCCTGCTTGTGTTCCTGCTCTCGCCGTCTCTCTCTCTGTCAAATAAATAAATAAAATCTTTAAAAAAAAAAAAAATCCCCTTCTGATCAGCACCTGATTCTTCTTTCTTTTCTTTCTTTCCTTTTTTCTTTCTTTTCTTTCTTTCTTTTCTTTTCTTTTCTTTCTTTCTTTTCTCTTTCTTTTCTTTCTTTTTCTTTCTTTCTTTTCTCTTTCTTTTCTTTCTTTTTCTTTCTTTCTTTTCTCTTTCTTTTCTTTCTTTTTCTTTCTTTCTCTTTCTTTTCTTTCTTTCTCTTTCTTTCTTTTCTTTCTTTTCTTTCCTTCTTTCTTTTCTTTCTTTCTTTCTTTTTCTTTCTTTTCTTTCTTTCTTTCTTTTTCTTTCTTTTTCTTTCTTTCTTTCTTTTTCTTTTTTTCTTTCTTTCTTTCTTTCTCTTTCTTTTCTTTCTTTTCTTTTTTTCTTTCTTTCTCTTTCCTTTCTTTCTTTCTTTCTTTCTTTCTTTCTTTCTTTCTTTCTTTCTTTCTTTCTTTCTGTATCATTACAGTACAGGGAGCAGAGAGGAGAAATCATAGACTCAGCACATTCCTTTCCCACTTCTCATAAGTTCAGGCACCTGACTTTCCCTTGTGACGCGCATCCTAATGGTGAGCATGAGGTACAGTGAGTGGTTTGTGAAGCCAGCTCTTTATCATGGAGCGTTATCTGAGCCATCAAAGTACACTTTAAGAAAAAAAAGCAGTTTCACCATCAAACTCGAAGGTTTGACTGTTAAAAGGAAGAGCCAGGACAAAGCGACCACAACTTTTATCTCACATTTATGAGGGCGGCATGCGGTGGGAATACTATATATTTGGGGCCTGCTGCTGAGAATACCTCCATGGCCTTTGAACAAAACACAAACCATGCTATGGAAATTGCCGGTAATTGTCTTTACCTACAGTTTCAGAGGGCGCACACCCGGCCTTGCGGTTGTGGGCGCCGTTTCATGCTGGGGTTCGCGTCCCCGGCTCTGCTTGGCACAAAGAGAGTGGAACAGATCAGGGCCTCAGATCTGTGCGCACCTGTGGTCGCTGCAAGGAGGCGAGGCGGACTGTGGCAAGATAAGGCAACAATGGAAAGTTTCTCACCTGAAAGTCTGAGGAAGAGCCGGGAGGCCTGGGCGCCTCAGGGAGAGTCATCTGCCCCAGAAACAGGGACCAAGGAGGGGAGCCAGCCCCCAGAGCCCAGCCCCCTCGCTCCCAGGAACCACCCCCCCCCACCCCCAACACACACTCTTCATTTTCTTGCATGGTTTCTTCAACATCAACACTGAGGGATTCCTTCTACCTTTGAAAGGCAATACCTGCCTTCATCTATCAATGGTTCTCCTTGAAGAAAATAAACAGAGCGAACAGAACTTTGAAGATCAGAGATTGGTTTTTCGACAAGCATGCACGCTCTATAGATAAGCCCTTCGTTCACAGTAGAGGTACTCCAGGGCATCGCTCGAGCGTGGATACCGGCAGGGCAGGCCTGCTGCCAGAGGCCACTCCATGGCTGTCCACAGAGGTCCTCCGGCCCGTTTACTCAGCCCACAGGCAGTTCCAGACCGGGCCCGGGGGCCACACAGAAAGGGGCCCCACCACTCCTGAGCTTCCGGGCTCTCTGGGGGTCAGGGCGGCCCCCTGGCCTATGACCCCATCAGCGCCAAGGCAAGTCTGGGTGGGACACCTGGGAGGGGGCTGACCACGGGCACGGGGACCTTTGGGGGAAAGTGCATTGGAGAGAAGAGGTAGCCTGGGGAGGGCAGTAAGGTTCACGCTCGGTCCTTTCATTTGCTTCTGCTTTTGCTTTCTTACCCTTTTGTATTGCAAGAAGTAACATAAATAATCAGAAAAGGACATAAAGCATGGATGTATAGCATGAGGAATTTGAGCGAACGCTCCTGGAGCAGCTCTGGGATCAAGAACTAGAAGGTGGCCTGCGCACCCCTTGCCCCGCCCCGCCCCACCCCTTCCCCTCTCTCCTCACCGCAGCTCACCACTCTATCCCAACTCTCAGGGCAATCCCTTCCAACTTGAGTTTTGCCCCCTGAGCTTACCTCCTCTAACACCGTAGAAAGTGTTGCCTGGTTTTGAACTCCATGTGAAAGGAATCAACAGTACCTATTCTTTCAGCTTCCTTCGTTCGACACCACGTGTTTCAGATCCATCCGTGCTGTTGTGTGTCGCTCTGGTTCATGTATCGTCACGGCAGCCTGCCTCCTGGCCTACTTGGCTGCACTGCCTCTCGATTTGCAACAAGCAGTGCGTGGGGGAGCCCAGAGTCCTCACTCCCTCGAGCTAGCCTGCAGCGCCAGCCTCCCGCAGGCTGTGGGGGTTTGCCCGGGCTCGGTTGTCTCCAGCTGGCCTCGCTCGGTGGGGACAGGCGAGGACCAAGAGCAGTGGGCTCCCAGCTTCCTCCGCAGAGCTTCCCCTGGGGGCACCCTGGAGGCCGCGAGGACTCCCAACGGAGGTTCGCCCAGCGTCGGCACAGGCGCCTGGCAAGGACAGTGATCCACGGCTGCCCTGCCACCTCTGAAAACCAGCTGGGCACTGGAAACAAACAATAAACCCAAGCACGTCCCAAATGAGAAGCAGGTGGCTTCCTGGGACCAGATTTCTTAACATTCCATCCTCTTGGTTTACCCCTTCTCCAATGTGGTCCCCATTTGAAGGAGTCTGAGCCTTTGGAGCCCAGAACCCATATGAAAAATGATATAAATTATAGCTCACCATCCCAGCCTGGCTGTTTGGGAGTTTGGCATAAACATTAAGGAAGGGCCACCCTGATTATAAGGTAGAGACGCTGGGGAGGGTGGGGAGGGCCGGGCAGCCCCCCAACATGCATTTCTCCGTTCCCCTCTTGGTGCGGGGCTTAGCCAGTTCACCTCGCCCAGGGTTCTTTGAAAATGAGGCTCCGTAGGAGTTAGCGAGGCAGGCTCTGAGGTGCTGGGAGCATGGACAGGTCACCTCCTGTCTCCTGCCCCGCCATGCCTCCCCTCACACCCCATGTTCAGGCCCAGCTAATTCCTTCCTCCCCGCCATCGCCCACACAGTCCTCCCACCTACCCAAGTGTAACCCTTCCACACCCGGGAGCTATTCTAATTCTCCACGGACTATTCCTGGACATTTGGTTCAGAGACCCGCTGATGTCCTGCTCCCAAACTCCCGGCACCCCTCCTCCTCCTCCTCTGAACCACCCCAATTAGCCCTGATTGCAGAATACATGCATTGTTCTCTAACGGTTTCATGTGCGCAAGTCTCAAATCCCCAGATGGGAGTGGGGGTGGGGGCGGACATTGGCCAAGCCTCTGCTCCCCTCTGCGCCCCAGTGTTCCCATCTCTGAAGGAAAGAGCCCCCCACGGCTCCCCACCCAGTGTGTGGCCTAAGGGCTCCGGTCTTCAGGAAAGCTTTGTGATCGATGATGGACTATCCTCCCACCCTCAGCCTCCACCCTCGGGCCCTCTGCCAGGAAACCCACTCCCACCAAGCCTCAGCTCGAGGTGGGAGCCCTGAGCCTCCACCCCCAGCCCCACCCCCTGCCACTGAAAGGCAGCACTGGGGCAAACATCCTAAACCACCAAGTACTTCTAAAAATACGGTGTTTTTGTCAGAGAGCAACCTTCCACTTCCTTCAGACTTTGATCCCCATGCAACCCACAGAGGAGAAGACACACTTACAATAACAGTTTACAGCTTTCATCTCCCTTTGGGGGCTACCTCTCTAGGGCTTTGAACCCCCAACTGGATGGTGGTACCCCGTGGTCCTTCTGAGCATGCTCAGATCCATCTGCCCTTGGCTCGGGGATGGGGGACAAACACATCTGTCCCCTGGGTGGGTCTGTGCTCAGGGAGCAAACTCCAGGACAGAGAGGCTGCGGGGCACAAACTGGCCATGGAAACTTATGCAAGTTTATAAGGCCCTTTACTGTCTAAAATCTAGAGAGAACGTTCATGATAGGATAGGTTGGAATAAATAAGGGCTCAAGTACAGAAACAGGCTGGAAAAAAAGAATGGGGAGGTTGGCTAGCACAGTGTTCGAACAGAAGTAGACACTCCATAAATATTTGTTAGACTTTCAGGGAATATTCCTGGGGAACGTTCTTCCCACAGTCTTGCAGGCAGGGGCTGGGAAGGACGCCGATAGGGGGGCATGGAGAAGTAAGGGTTTCCTGGCACGGGAACAGCATGGGCAACGGCTCAGCCACATACTGAACAGGCAAAGTGCAAATTCACACCATATTTGGCTGAAAGAGAGCTATGAAAACTCTTCCACGAACTCTACAGACACACGAGCGCTTGCTACTCCGAAGAAAGCACAGGATGAAATGAAAGAACCGTGATAAAAACGATCATCTGTGAGCACCAACTGTATGCCAGGCACCATTCTGAGCCCTGAACACACAGGTCTCTGCAACAGACCTCAGCTGTCATTTTTTTTTTTTTAAAGATTTTATTTATTTATTCATGAGAGACAGAGCGAGAGAGAGAGAGAGAAGCAGAGGCAGAAGCAGGCTCCCAAGGAGCAGGGAGCCCGATGCGGGACTCGATCCCAGGACCCCGGGATCATGACCTGAGCTGAAGGCAGACGCTTAACCGTCTGAGCCACCCAGGCGCCCCAACCTCAGCTGTCATTGATCACATTTATTTTTCCTTGAGGGGAACAGCCTCAGAGAGGAAATGCCCTTTGGCCCCAGGTCAGCGGCAGAGCTGGATTTGAAGCCAAGGCAGCCCGGCTCCCGGGTCCCGGTTGATAAAGCCCAGCAGACTCTGCCTGAGGCCTCAGTGCTTCTGGCTGATTCTGTGCTTGCTGACCAAGACCCTGGCCCTCCTGCTCAGTCGGGTGCCCAGGGAACGACCCCAGCGCCCACTTACTCATGCCTCCTAGAGGCCAAGCACTCTCTGCTTGTGACTTCATTTAGTCGCCCACCAAGTTTTGAAGTAAGTGCAGCATTTAATTATAAAATCAGGCAGGGAAGCCGAGGTGCAGAGAAGCTAACACACAGTTAGCAAGTGACAGAGTGGGGATTTGAACACAGATCCATCTGACCCCAAATTCCGTGCCCCTAGCTTCTCTGCAGCCTCTCTGGGTTTCACCTCCTGCCTGGGAATTCCAGACTGTGAGTAATTCAAACATGTCTGAAAAAGTCAAAATCACTATAATTTCCTAAAGACTTTAATGGAGGCAGAACATCTCACTTCAAAACAAAGAATTTATCAGCAAAACTACCAAGGGGGCCTCTGAGTCACTGTCTTGGGCTTCTCTCTGTTTTGGAGAGGGAGTTGTGTGTAGAAGGCTTCCACACAGGGGCCAAGCTTAGAAAACCAAGGTTGGGGTTTTGGCTTTGTCTTTCACATGCTTTTCAAACCTGGGGTCATGCCTTGACCTTTCTGGATGTGTGTCCTCATCTAGAAGACACACAGGTCTTTCGGGGGTGATCTCCAGCACTGATTCTAGAGCTCATAAAGCATGTCTGTTCCCGTCACCAATCCCCACCCCCTGTGGAAGGAACAGAGGTGCTCTACCAAAGCACAGACCTATAGTTCAGTCAATTCACTCTGAGCCTTAGGTTATCAGAGATGTCCATTCGAATCTTCTTTCCTGGTTGCGGCCTCTGCGTCTTCTCAGGGCCCAGCAGAACTGGTGGAATTTCCCAGTTGCCTAGTTCACAGATTTGGCCCGGGCTTGCCAAAGCCACCTGCAGCCAAGGCCTCTTTCAAGCTCACGCGCAATCATCCTTCCAGGGAATAAAGGTGATTTATGGATTCCCGACCCTGAGTCATATATCTACTAGCAATCTGAAGGCGTGTGTGAGTCATCGGACCACAGGTGCACCTCACTCGATAGAGCTGGATATGGTCCTGCAAAGTTAGATGTGAATGCAACCTGCTTCCAATGCCCTAGGGGAAGCCATTCCCCTCTGCGGTGGGTAAGACCACTGCCTAATCAGGTGGGGGCTTCCACGTGTTGAGAGCACTGAGGTACGGTAAGGAAGATGTACACCGGGACAAGACTGACCCATACGCATGTGTGTCTGTCCCCAGCACGGCCACGTGGGTCCCTTGTGAGCAGTACCCACAGAACCATGCCGTGGTAGCTCTGCGTGTGAGCACGGTGTGTCCATGGGGAGACGGGCCAGGCCAAGGGGCTCTGAGCTGGGCCAGGCTGGCCTTATACAAGGCAGAGCTGAGAATCCCATATAAGCCCAAGCCCTACAGGCCTGTAATTGCCCAGAGGGCCTGACCAGGTCTCCCAGATGGGACTTCATTCCAGAATTCCCATCAATGCCCCTCATATCAGGCTCAGAGCCCTGGGGTGGGCAGGGGAGCATAGACCTCTGTGCAGGGCAGAGACCTGCGCCCACAGAGTTCTAGGTAGAGTCGGGGCAAGGGCACTCTTCCCTCTGCCCAGTCTTCCCCTGAGCGAGAGACGGCTGCCAGGCCACAACCCTCCAGAGATGGATAGAAAGTGGCCAGAGCAGCCCCTCTCTCCTGCCGGCCATTCCCTATTCTGGGAAACCTTTCAACGTTCCCCCAGCCGGAATCCCTTGCCTCATCTGAGAGTAACTGTTACTTTCCTCCAAGCCCACTGAGGTGCCCCATAGACTGGGGCTGTGTGATCCCAGACCACGGGGGCCAGTTGGGCTGTGGGTGGGGCTGCAGCTGCCAGGCTGCTTGGTTTGACCTGAGCCAAAGGCAGACACCCAACAACTGAGCCACCCAGGCACCCCCGAGCTACTTGGTTTAAAAACGAAGTCCCCGGGGCTGGGCACCGCCTCATCCCAGCAAGCATGAAGCGTTTCCAGTAGGAGCTCTTGGAGTCTCCCTGCAGAGATGCAAGGGTGCAAGTCCCAGCCTGCTCTGGGCCTCGACCTCCAAACTGCCTACCTGGGCAAAGGGAGGGAGCACCTAACATATAGCTAGCCCACCTCTCCTCTTTTCTTAACAGGGTCCCACAGGCTCAGATCCTGGAAGAGTGATAGAGCTTCTCCTAGTCCAAGCGCCGCGGTCAAAGCAGTAGGACTGAAAGACGAAAGGGAGGTCGCCGCCCCTGCGTTCCCCACAGAGAGGCCCCCTGTCCCCACGCTCTAAGGCCAGTGGACACAGTGGGAGGGAGCTGCTCCAGGCCCCACCGCTGCCTTGTCCAGGGCCGAGCACGTAGTGATGGGGCCTCCCAAGGCCACTGCTGGGTTCCTGCCCAGGCCGGCAAGGGCTGTGGCAACCCAAGGCAATGCTTTCAGTTTTAACCAAGAGCTCTGGGGTTTCCTTTACACAGGCTGCAGCAACCAGGAGGAGCCCCATTTGGGGGCATTAGTTCTTCCAGGAGTCTCGCCCCCTTGTCCAGCATTTCAAAGGTGTTCACAGAACAGCGATAGATGTGCCACATAAAAATGTACTGTAGTCAAAAAAAACACAAAAAAACTGTACTGTAGTCAAATACAATTGGAAAATTTGAGCTTAAATGAAGCCAAATGGGTTTCTTCTGAGCAGAACATCTCAGAGCTTTTATTTAACATGCGAATATGCATCTCAAAAATCTAAGGACGGAGTAAGCTGTTTCCGTGGACGGCTTCTGACCTTTTTCTCATGGACTTTATCACAGGACTGGGGTTTATTGAAATCATCAGGGGACGTGCTTCTATACCCGATGTTGCCATCCCCTCCCCGCTCTCCCAGGGCCCACTTACCACACGCAGCTGTTCACACTGAAATTGATTAAAATTAAACATAATTGAAAATGCACCTCCTCAGTCACGCCAGTCCCATTTTAAGTGCTCAGAAGGCACACGTGGCTGGTAAGAGAACACCAGAGAACATTTCCATCACTGCAGAAAGTTTTGACAGTGCCAATGAGAGTCGCAGAGAACCCAAGAGACAAGCCCAGAGCTACACGGGAATTCTAAGAAAGACTCAGAGTAACTCCGGCCTTCTGCCCCGGCCAGGGAGTCTGACCACCAGCCTTCCTTGAGCCATACACAGCCACAGGGCACCAGCTACGGAGTCAGACTCTCCGCAGGTGGAACAGAGGCTTTTCCCCGGGACTTCAGCGAGGAGCATGCTTCCTGTCTCCAGGGCTTGACTCCCACACTCTGGTTCCTTCCCAGGCCCTCCCAGGCCTCACTGGCTGACTGGGGAAGGAGCCACTGCACTCCCTGTCCCCCTCCACGCCCGTGCTCCCCAGAAGAGTACCAGTCCCAAGCTGCCCTCACTCTCCAGCCAGGTGACAAGGCACCTAAAATGTTGCCTCTGCCTGGAGCCCTGAGCCCAGGCCTCAGGTCTATGGTTCAACTGAGCAGCCCTAGCTTCAGGATTTGAGGCAGGTTCTGGAAGCTGCTTCTGCCAGGGTTCTCAGCATTATGAAATCCCTAGTCTGGGGGCTGAGCAAGAAGGCGGGGAGGTAGTGGGGGGGTGGTTGTGGGCCGTTTGTCTCTCCTTCATCCCCGCAACCAAGGATCCTCTGTTTCCATGCCCCTGCCTTCCTCCAAGCAGATGCCACAGGCCTCCCTCCATGCTGGCTATTTGGGAAACACAGAAAAGGGGTCTGGCTTCCCTATGGAATCCCAGACTCCTTGCTGCCCAGGCCAGTCCTGCTCTGAGACTGGCAGGCCAGGTGGCTGGTGAGCTGGTTTGGGGCTTGGCCTCTAGCAAGGCTATGCCGAAGACCCCTGTCCGCTGCTTCCTCCGCACAGCTGGGAATGGGCCCAGGCACCACTGGACTTCTGCTGAGGAATACTCTGGACCCAAAGATTGGACAAGCTGCCCCTACTCGTCAGCTCTCTGCAGACTTGGGCCACACACAATGCCCAGAGCAGCGGTCAGATCTACTCAGTCTACCCAGGCCCCTTCTGCCTGTCCTCAGATCTCAAGCCTCCCCTAAAGCTTCTGCCCTGCCCCAGGAAAAGCGATCCCAGGCACTCCCCTCCAGGTGAACCCGGCTTAGGGCCTCACCCAGTTCCTCAGTGAGCCCATAGCAGAGGATCATGGGCGGGGCACAGGCCTGGAACCTCAGCGCTCTGTGGCCCTTTCTCTAAAAATCCACTCCAATCATCGGCATATTCCTGTAGTTCAATAAGCACTCTTACAGACTCGTGAGAAGTCTACCGACCCCCGGCAAATTGGGCAGAGGACACAGAAGCGGCACAGATAAGGAATTGAAAAATCAGCTCTTAAACACACGAGAAGATTCTTACCTTCAGTACAATGAGAGAAATGTAAAAACAACACAATGCCATCTGTCTCCTATCGGAACTGAAAAGACTAAGACATGTTATAAAACTAAGTGTTGAGGGGCACTTGGGTGGCTCAGTCGGCTAAGCGTCTGCCTTCGGCTCAGGTCATGACTCCGGGGTCCCGGGATCGAGTCCTGCATCAGGGTCCCTGCTCAGCAGGGGAGCCTGCTTCTCCCTCTCCCTCTGCCCCTCGCCCTGCTCGAGTTCTCTCTCCCTCTCTCTTTCTTTCTCTCAAATAAATAAATAGAATCTTTAAAAACAACAACAATAGCGCGCCTGGGTGGCTCAGTTGGTTAAGCGACTACCTTCCGCTCAGGTCATGATCCTGGAGTCCCGGGATCGAGTCCCGCGTCGGGCTCCCTGCTCAGCGGGGAGTCTGCTTCTCCCTCTGACCCTCCCCCCTCTCATGTGCTTTCTCTCATTCTCTCTCTCTCAAATAAATTTAGAAAAAAAAAATAAAAAAAATAAAAACAACAACAATAACAACTAAGTGTGGATGAGGCAGCGATGAGCCCGGAATCGTCCCGAGTGGGAACCGCCCCTGTGGAGGACAACCTGACCATTGCCATCACAGCTAGAAGCACTTCTGTGACCCGGCATTTCCACAGTGGGGAATTAGCCTACAGATGTACTTGAATGTGCGTGAAATGGTGAATGGATGAGATGATCCTCAACAGCATTATCACCACACCTATCAGAAACAACCTATATGATCACCCAGAGAGGCCAGATTCATCAACGGAAGGTTCCCGGACACAATGGATGCTCTCACACTTCTAAAGCGGATGGACAGGCATCTCTATATACTGAAAGGACATGATCTCCGAGATGTGTTGTTAAGCGAAAAAACTAAAGTACAGGACAGTATGCTTAATATGCTATTCGTGGCAGAAAAAAGAAGATTGCACACAATGCAAATGGATATGCTTGCAGATGCATGAACTGTCTCTGAAAAGATACGCAGGAAAGTAGTAAGAGCAGAGCGGCTGCCCCAGGGAAGGGGTGGGGCGGAGAGAGGGGTAGAAAGGAAACAATTTTCACTGCATAATTTTTTGTACCTTTTTTCCTGTACCCTTTGAAGTTTGTCCTACTACCTATGTAGTCTTTTCAAAAAAGAAATTAAATAAAATATAAGAAAACCTCCCTGAGGCACACATTTCCCATTTTCCTGCCCCCAGGCTGGTCCGAGCTCCCCCAGATTGCCTGTTTCTCTCTGGCTCCAGAAGACCCTTGCCAGTGACTTGGAGACAGCCCCGGGAGCTCAGCGCCTTCCCGCAGTGCCTAGACACGCCGCAGGGCGCTGGCTGGGGGGGCCAGGTGGAGGAGCATGCAGGCCGTTGCCCAACTTCAGGGAGAAGAGGCCAGGTCAGAAGCCAGAAGCATTCAGAGTTCCACAAGTAACCTTTTTTTCCACACTTGTTTTTTTATTGTGGTACAAAAAACACATAACATAAAATTGAGCCTATTAAGCATTTTTTTTAATCTTTTTTTTTTTTAAGATTTTATTTATTTATTTGACAGAGAGAGACACATTGAGAGAGGAGCACAGGCAGGGGGAGTGGGGGGGGGAGAGGCAGGCTTCCCGCCGAGCGGGGAGCCCGATGCGGGGCTCGATCCCAGGACCCCGGGACCATGACCTGAGCCAAAGGCAGACGCCCAACGACTGAGCCACCCAGGCGCCCCCCTATTAAGCATTTTAAGTGTGCAGGTCAGTAGTGTTCGTATATTCACATTATTTTATTGCGCAACAGATCTCTAGGACTTTTTCATCTTGCAACATTGAAATTCAGTGCCCACAAAACACTGACCCTCCTCCGCATCCCTCCAGCCCTAGGCAACCAGCTTCCTCCATTCTCCTTCTATGCCAGAAGCATTCTTGGTCCTGACTGGGAAGATAGGCCCCGGGGCCAGAGGTCCCAGTAGGTCCTGGCAGAGTGTGCACCTGTCCTTCTCAGCCCAGGCAACTCCCTCCCGCCCTCCTTAGAGTCAGCATAGCTTTGGGGTTGGGAGCGTGGACATTCCGGCTTCCCATTCACAAAGCTGTGTGTTCTTGGGCAAGTCTCAGCCTGTTTCCAGTTCAGTCAAGTGGCAACTCACTCAGATAATGATACCTTTTCTCTCCGTCAGATCGAGTGATGCAGAGAGCACATTAGGTGAGTCGCCCAGCCCATAATACAGGCTCAGCCAATGCTGGCTTTGGTCACCGTGCTCCTGGGAGAAGCTCAGCTCTTGGTCCCGGTTCTCAAGGCCCAGGCATCCGTGCACCCATCCTCTACCCATCCATCCGTCCACTGCCTGTGACTGATGCTGCCTGTTCTGGGAGGGAGGTCCTGCCCTGTGCGAGGTCAGAGCCTTCCCAGGGCCTTGACAAATATTCCTGGAAGAGAGAGATTAAGATTCTAGGTCACCACAAGTCCCCAGGAAAATCCCTGCCCTCAGAAGTTCCTAACTTGGGGTCTACGGGATCGCATGCAGAAATTGGCAGATGTGGGTATTTTCCCTGAGAAAGTGTCTTGCTTCTGTCCAACCCTCAGAGGGGCCACAATCCGTCACCTGGGCAGAACCCTCCTCCCGCTGCTGCCTGGCACTTGAGAGCTCCCGATTGCCTTGGCCCACCCTGCATCTCCCTCCTTGTGAGGTGGGCTCTCTGCCAGGCCTGACCACTAAAACACAAGGCCCCGTGGGGCAGAGCCCGGGCTCTGGGCCAGGCGGAAACGGGGCTGGGGTGACTTGATTGTAAGCGGTGCGCTAGCGTGAGCGTGTGTCAGTCCCCGCAGATCAGCCCTGAGCGAATGATCACATTGGTCCCTGGGCGAATGATCACATTGGTCCCTGGACCCCTAAAGCTGACCATGAGAATCTGCTGAGCGTCACACCACACTTCCAGGCCCTCCAGCCCGCCGTGACTGAAGAGGGGAGCTTCCGACAGAGCTTGAGAAGAAGGCACGGCACGGTAGATGAAGCAACGAGGGCGACGATCCCTGGCAGCCCGTGCCCTGGCAAGTTCCACAGCTGCACGCTCTGTGGCCTGGGTTTCATGAAAAAGCAAAAACGCATACACGCATGCGTGAGAAGTTCTGCAAAGAAGTACACCAAAGCTTAACAGGGGTTCACGCTGGATCCTGGAATTCCAGATTATTTCTATCTTATTTTCTACAATAAATATGTATTACTTTTTAACTCGGTGGTTCGCAACTGGGGCTGAATGTGTCCAGAAAGGGACCTCTGATAACATGCGGAGGTAATTTTGGTATAACAACAGTGAGGGAGGGGTGCGCGTGTTACCAGAATCTAGTGAGGCCGCCATCAGAATGTTGCTAACCATCTTACAACGCACAGGACAGTCCCCACAACAAAGAGTCGTCTGGCCAAAAAATGTCAGTAGTAGCAAGACTGAGGAACCCTGAGAAAAACAGTGGCACTTACTCTGACAGGGAAACAGGGCTGGAGAGGCATGAGGCCCTCAAGCTGCTGGAGCCTGTCCCACCGCCTCCCTGAGGCAAGCCCTTCTCATCCACCTACCACGTTCGGTTAGACCTTTGTGGGCTCCCCAACCTGCGGCCTGGCCAAGGTGCTGGCAGGCCCCTCTCTGGAAGCTGTGACTCTCCGGGGGCCCAGGCCGTCGCTGGAGGATCACGGGACCCCCAGGACCCCATCCCAAAAGCATCTCCAGTTTCACCTCCTCCCAGAACACATTCCTGTCTAATAAAAAGACATCAGCGCAGATAAGTACTGACTGCCAGGAGCCTTAACATCACTGCCATAAATGAAACCCCCAAATTCTCAAACATCCTGTTCCCAACATTTTGACAATGGCCTCCTGTTTTCTTTGGGAAGGAAATCCAGGTTGGATTGATTAACAAATACAATCATTATTTAACCTCAGAACTTGGTTTTGAAATTAATTTACAATAAAAGAAAACGTCCATGCTAAATAATCTCTCTAATTATATGTTAAGGGCTCAGAAATGGAAAACATTCAGGAACACAAAAGGCCCAACCGAGCTCATTAAGTCTGCTCTGCCTCTAAAGTATCTCTATGGTAACTCACAGAGTGTGCAGCAGGGGAAAGGCTTTTAAAATCAGATCGTTAAGACTTCACCCAGAA